>NC_056728.1:962813120-963179067 GCF_019279795.1 Protopterus annectens
TCCAATAGAAAATCTGTGGGGTGACCTGAAGAGGGCTGTGCACATGACATGCCCTCGCAACCGGACAGATTTGGAGCAGTTTTGCAAGGAAGAGTGGGCTAATATTGCCAAGTCAAGATGTGTCATGCTGATAGACTCCTACCCAACAAGACTGAATGCTGTAATTACATCAAAAAGTACTTCAACAAAGTATTAGTTTAAGGGTGTGCACACATATGCAACCAGTTTATTGTACATTTTTTAATTTTTATATTTTTCCCCTAACAGATTTGTTTGTTTCAATATAATTGTACAGGTTATAGGTCACATTAAAGGTGGGAAAAGTTTTGAAATTATTTATTGTGGTCTCATTTTTTATATCTCAAAAACCTAGCATTTTAACAGGGGTGTGTACACTTTTTATATCCACTGTATAAATATATATATATATATATATATATATATATATATATATATATATATATATATATATATATATATATATATAGATATATATAGATATAGCTAGATAGATATATCTTAGTATTATAGTGACCAGTATTCCTTGTCATTTGTGAAATTGCATGACTATTCCAATGCATAGAACCCCTTGCTGTCAAGCATCTCCAATGAGTGCTTTAGGCTGCAAGGTTTATAGTTTCATAAATTCATAGGTGCTTACTAGGCAATTGATCTGTGAGGGTCTTAAGAATCCTAGGCCTGCATTCCCATGGTAATTATTAGCCCTTATATTTTTGTAATACGAATATCTAAAGATGAATGGAAGAAGTATATCTTGGGGTAATTACAAGTTTCCACTAGTCATGAGGTATGGTGAAGCTAAACCAGCGGAAGATGGTTCCTCAGAAGTGGTATTCTCTGTGATACACACCCATCTTATTGTGTTCATTTTGCAGAAGAGATTGAGGTCCTTTGAGCAGGTGTTCATGATGTGATTGGACGTACATATATGTAACAGGTCTGAGATAATATGATCTGTTGAGGCTCAATATGCAAGGCAGAGATAACTACTCAATAGCCTGTAGGATACTGACAAGACAGACAATATTTTGAGATGGTTTGCATAAGTTTTACGATTTAAACCACTGATATTTTTTAGTGAGAAGGCATTGTGGTCATTCCAGTTGTATTAAGTGTCAAGTACATACCAAAAGAGGCATTATACTCAATGATCTGTCTAATGAGTGCTGAGTACAATGGAACAATTTTGTAGCTGGATCCGGATACCATACCTTTATATATAAATTGTGCATTGATTAAAGATTTCCTAATGGATGTAGGTACGTGATGATCAAAGGACAGTTCATTGTCAACATAGGTACCCATATCTGTAACTATAGGATCAATTTTTTTTTGGGGGGGGCGTATGTTGTCAATATGATGGTTACAAGAGGAGTTACACTTGCTGAAGAATACAATAATACATTCATTGGCATTTACTTTTAGTCCATGTTTGAGTCCATAGTCTTCATACAAACTATTCTTTGGTACAGGCCCTATTACAGGATTCTGGTATCCTCTAGGAGATTTAAGATGGCACTAGGTTGGTCAGCCACAAACCAATAACATTGGCATTTACTTCTAAGAGGTCAAATCCCAAAAGGAGTGACCCAAGGACTGAAACCTGTGGTTATCCACTAGTGACAGGTCTTTTAGATGAAGTAGAGCCACCACCATTACTTCCAGGGTTCTATTTGTGAGCCAGTTTGCTATCCACTGTGTTACAATGCCTGAGAGTGGGATGGTGCTGAATGCCTTAGTAAGGCCCAGATAAGCAGTGTGCACTGATTCACCCTCATCCATTGCTTCCAGAATGTTTTTCATAGTTTCATAGTTTGGTACTAGGCTATCTGCCCTGGGGCATTTATAAGCCTAGCCATAGTGATGTGGCTTTTGCCACCCCATGTAATGGTACAAAAGTGTACAGAATAGATTTAGAATACTGTGCCTCTGTCTAGTAGTGACACAGTGAAGACCCCCTTACATAATAGAATTAGTTTACTGTGCCTCTGTCTAGTAGTGACACAGAGATGACCCCTGGGGTAAACCTACGATCTCCCATCCACTCATCAAGATTTCTCATAAAGAGAGTCAGTGAGGGGCTCTACCTAACATGAACTGGGATTCTGTTCCAGAGTATGGGAAGCCTCTGGGTTATGAATCTGTCCCTCCAGCATGTCCTATTCATATTTGTGCCGAGGTTCAAATCTTTAGCTCTCGTGGTTCTGATGGATTTGGATTTTTTGAGGTGGAGCATGTCCATCAATTCCTGATTGGACATGGCCTTGTACGTCAGGCACAGATCACCTCTGAGTAGGAGGTATGCTACTGAATAGAGTTGGAGTTTCTTTAATCTGGCAGCATATGACATATGTTGGAGACCCTTGATCCTCTTGGTGAGGTACTTTTGGGGTCTCTCTAGCTGTTGCAAGTGCCGGGTGAGGTACATACCAAATGGGGCATTGTACTCAATCATGGGCCTGATAAGGGAGGAGTACAGGGGCACAATGACCTCCTTTGATCTGGGTGTGAATCCCTTCATGATAAGGTGGGCAAGGTAGAAAGTCTTTCTAACCACTTTGGCAATGTGGGTGTCAAATGAGAGGTCACTATCGACTTGGGTCCCCAGGTCTCTGATTACTTTTTCTGTACTCAGTGGGTTACCGCCTATGTGATAATTTGTGGGCACTTTGTTTTTCCCAAAAGGGATGACTATACATTTTTTGGCATTTAGTTTAAGGCCATGACTCCGGCACTAGTTGTCCATTTCAGTGAGGCCTTTCTGTAGGATGTATGTGTCAGCTGGTGTATCGACTATGGCGCCTAGTTTGCAGTCATCTGTGAACTTTGTCAGCCACAACCCTCCCATGTTTGCTTCCACATCTGAGAAATAAATGCCGAACAAGAGGGGTCCCAGGACAGAGCCCTGTGGGACACCACTTGTCACTGGCTTTGAGTCTGACGTGGCTCCAGCGATTTTGACTTTATGGGTTCTATCCTTTAGCCAGTTTGCCACCCATCTTGTGACATATGGATTTACATTTAAGCTGTTGAGCTTGTTTATGATGCCAGAATGAGGTATTGTGTTGAAAGCTTTAGCCAAGTCCAGGTAGGCTGTATGGACTGCTTTACCCTTGTCAATGGCTCTAGTGACTATTCCGAAAAAGTCAACCAGGTTTAAAAGGCAGGATCTGCCTTTTACAAAGCCGAACTGGGTGGGATCAAGTGTCTGTAAGTCCCCAATGTCTTTGTTTATTAGTTCCATAATGATTCTTTCCATAGCTTTGCAGACCAGGCTGGTTAAGCTTATGGGGCAGTAGTTACCAGGGTCAGTAGAGGTGCCTCCTTTGTGGAGTGGGACTACTGTTGCTGTACGCCAGTTTTCAGGTACATATCCTGTAGTAAGGCTAAGCTTAAATAGCATTTTTATGTGCGGGTTTAGCTCCTCTTGGAGTTCACGTAGCACGCAGCCCGGGATACCGTCAGGTCCCATTGAAGCTGTGTTTTTAGCTTTGCTGAGGGCGGTTCTCACCTGGACATCTGAGATGACAGGGAGGTTACATTCAGCTGGGATAAGTATTTCTTCTTTTGGGCGTGAGGGAGGGGAGAAATTTGCACTGAACCTGTCTGCCAGAATGTTGGCAATATCTGTGGGTTCAGTGTATTTTTTGTCATTGTGAACTAACTCTGAACATATCTGAGGGTTTCCGCCCAGGTTTCTAACATAGCTGAAGAAGGCCTTGTGGTTATCTTTAGTGTCCATAGCGATTTTTCTCTCAAAGTTGGCCTTGGATGTTTTTATGAGAAAATGTAGCTTTCTACTAGTGCTGATCAGAGATGCCGTCTCTTTATGGTATTTTGCTCTGACGTACAGTAGCTTCCTTCTTTTGTTATACAATTTGTTTATGGCTGGGGTCCACCAGACAGGACGCCTGCCCTTGGTGGAGAGGGTCTTGGTTTTATTTGGGATTGCATGATCCATGCATTCTTGGAGATGTCCGTAGAAAGCATTTGTGAAGGATTCTGCATTGTGGGATGTGGTTTCCACTGTCCCAGTGGACTTAAAGGATACCATCTCAGTTTTAAGAAGTGTAAAGTCGGCTTTTGAGAAGATTTTCACTGTAGTCTTTTGTGTTGGGGGTGGAGGTGGGATATGTATATCCAGGGTGATTAGTTTGTGGTCAGATCTAACTAGTGAAGGGTATACTTCCAGTGTGGAGCACTTTGTCCGCATGTTTGTGATGATCAGGTCTAGTATATTATCTCCCCTTGTGGGAGAGGTGACTAGTTGTTCCATTGCGTTTGAATTTATGAATTCCATGAACCTTTGGGCTAGGGTGTTTGGGCTAGAATAATGCACCCAGTCTATGTTAGGGTAGTAGAAGTCTCCCAATATGATGGTGTTTGGTGAGACATTCATGTCCTCCAATGTCTTCAGGAAGGCTGAGTGGGGTTCCTGAGATTGGGAGTGTGGTCTGTAACATGCTACCAGTTGTATAGCAGTTTTGCCTACGGTTAGTTGCACCTGGATGGTCTCTGATGCTTCATGTGTTGCCACTAACCTGGAGGTGTGGGTGTCCTTGATGAATATGGACACTTCCCCTCCCTTTTTGGTTTGGCCCGAGTTTTGGGGCCGAAAAGCATGATACGGGGTATAGCCTGGTAGTGCTGGGGTGCTCTCAGGAGCCTTGAACCAGGTCTCAGTTACTGCACAGACATCAATGTCCTCCATACTGAGGAGTGCTTCGCGAGCCTGCATCTTGAGATTTAGACTTCTGGCATTGAGCAGCATTACCCTTAATGTTTTTCCATTTTTGTTTTCTAAGGAGGTGGGTTTGTCTTTTGAGCCTTGCCTAAAAAAGGCACTATGGGGGAGGCAAGAGCCTTAGCCAATATCCGGAAGCCCAGTGGTGACAGATGCAAGCCGTCCCTTACGATGCAGCGTGGCTTGTCCAGCATGTCATCCCAAGCAGACAGTCATTGGATCCCCCTAGAATGACACCAGTATTTGAGCCAATTAAAGCTGGTCATCTTGTCTTTGTATTGTGGCATCATTCTTGGTGAGGGCAAGATGCTGCTCAGGGTCAGGGTCATACCAGCCTGGGCTACATAATCAGAGAGCTCCTCTATGTCTCTTTTCATGTAGTCCAGGGAGATACGTCTCAGATCATTCATGCCAGCATGGACAATGACGGAGTCATATTTGTACTTGCTTTGGAGTGACCTGAGTGCGTGTGTTATGTGGCGGATCCTAGCTCCCGATAAGCAGCTCACCGTTACCCTCTCCTTGTTCAGCCTGGTAAGCAGAACGTCAGTGTGTCTGACTATAGAGTCACCTATTACTAGTGTATCAGGCATGGTGTTTGGCCTTAAGGGCTGTGATTGTTTGACACACTGATTTATTGAAGTATGTGATGCATGTGTTATGTTTTGAGGTGGTGGATTTTTGGGTGTCTGCTTTCGGAGCCTCTGTTGTTTTGGTAATTTTTTTGTTAGAGCCTCCGAGTATGTCTTTGTGTTTTTATGTGTTTGGTTTGCAGTTGTGGTAGGTCTATGTGGGACTGGGTTTGGTGTGTGTGTGTGGTTACCTTCTCCTCCTGTCTGGTCTTGCCAGTCCTGAGATGAGAGAGTTCAGCCTCCAGTTTGGCTATATAGCTGCATCTCTCACATGTATTTGTGTTTGTTGGGAGGAGGAGAGGGTTGTCTGTGTACATGAGACAATTGTAGCATTGTCTCAAGATTCCCAGATTAACCAGCTGAACTGGAGAGGATGCCAGCAATCTACCACTCGACATGCTAGAATATTATAAGGGAGTGCTGTGCCTTTAAGGGAAGTGGGTATTCACAGGGAAGGTAGGTGAATGTAGTGGTTACTTTAGTTAGCGAGTGCTTACTTAGAAGAGAGGTTTTGAGAACAAGTGCTAGGCTTATAATAAAGCGATTAGACTAGATTATTATAAGAGTAGAGCTTTCTTAAGGGAAAATTTGAAGAGCAGACTTGGCGGAGCCAGAAAAAGTTTAACCTTGTTTAACCGGCGCTGCGCTATGCACACAACCGTGCAAACGTGGATTTTAAACAGGGAACTTCAAAAGAGCTAGAAATGGTCCAAAACAACCAATTACTACAAGCTCTTGTGCTGAGGTCACTCCTTCAGGGACAGATAGGCTGCTCAAGGCTCCCCACTCCCACTGGTGAGCAAAGAAACTTCCTTCTATCCAAGTAAGGCAATGGACACCACAGGAACTACACCACAGCCCAGAATACAGCAAAGCCTGTATACTGGTCTAAACTAGTCAAGGAGAGGCGGGACAACAAGGATTTTTTTTGTTTTTTGTTTGTTTTTGAGATAGAAAGCACACAGAAATGCAGGAAACAGTAATAAATCAGTTACACCGGCTAGCGCACTTTAGTGGGCAGCCTCAACAGTTAAATTAACAAACAAACAAACAACTTTCGACCAGTTTTCGACTAAATGAAACTTTAAGTGCAGATACTATATAATGCAACAAACAGTTAAAAAAAACAGTTTAAGCTTGTTCAAGGTAAGCAAGAGAAGGTATTTCAGGTAAAAAACAGCAAAAAATACTTAAATCAGGAAAGTAGTCGCTTTTCTCAGTTCTCTGCTGCTAGGACCACTCTGCAGAACCACGAGGAGCTGTTGCTGAGTAGTATAGCCAGAAAAAAACGTTCAGAGGTGGATTTTAAACAGGGAACTTCAAAAAAGCTAGAAATGGTCCAAAACAACCAATTACTACAAGCCCTTGTGCTGAGGTCACTCCTTCAGGGACAGATAGGCTGCTCAAGGCTCCCCACTCCAACTGGTGAGCAAAGAAACTTCCTTCTATCCAAGTAAGGCAATGGACACCACAGGAACTACACCACAGCCCAGAATACAGCAAAGCATGTATACTGGTCTAAACTAGTCGAGGAGAGGCGGGAAAACAAGGATATTTTTTTGTTTTTTTTTTGTTTTTGAGAAGAAATCAACCAGATTAAGTAAGCAGGACCTACCACTAATGAATCTGAACTGGGTTGGGTTGTTAGACTATAGATTATCTATATCCCTATTTATTAGTTCCATAATGATCCTTTCCATAGCCTTACAGATAACACTGGTCAGTCTTATGGGTCTGTAATTACCCAGGCCCATTAAAGTCTAACCTTTGTGCAAGGGAATGACTGTTGCTGTCCTCTTTTCATCTGGTGTAAAGTGTGTTTTGAGACGAATAACGAATAGCTTCTGTAGGAGGTCTGACAAGTCATGTTTCAGGGTAGACAGTAGGCAACCTAGTATGCTATCCAGCCCCATGGATGTAGACTTGTTGGCCTTACCTAGTGCCTCGAGAATTTCTTCTTGGGATATTTGAGAGGGATGTAGATGGAGGTATTTGCTTCAAAAATATTTGATGGTGGGAATGAAGTTAGAGCTGAATTTGTCCACTCTCAGATTTGCTATGCCCTTTGAGTGCATGAAATACTTTACTATTAGTTGTACAGAGTGCCGGGTATTGTTTCTGAGATTTCTAATACAGTTAAAGAAAGCTTTCCAGTTATCTTTCACCTGGGTGGCTATTTTTGTCTCATATCTGGCTTTTGCTGATTTGATCAGGACCTGGAGCTTCTTGTTAAATTTACTAATAGCGTGTTTGGCTTTTTGAGTGTTAGATTTGTTTTGGTGTGCAATTATTATTATCTTTGTGTACTTTTATTATAGAGCCTGTCTATGCTATGGTTCCACCATAGGGATATATTTTTAAATTTGATGTTATATTTGTTTTTGAGAGGGACAGTTGTGTCTATATAACTATTTACATGAGTATGGAATTTGGCAATAAAGGATTTTGCATAAGCAGTGAGATCATCATAGTAGAATAAACTATGGATTGGAATTGAAAGGCTCTGTATCTCACTCTAAAGCTTCACTGTTGACTTATTCTGGTCGTAAACTGAAAGCACTAGGTCAAAACCAGATGCATTGCAAATATGAACAAAATATTCTCTTTCAATCTATGCAAATACAAGTCAAATAATATGCTGACATAGCAGGAGTAGCTGCTAGGTTGAAACCCCTCCAGTTTTCACAAAAACAGCTATTTACAAGTCAAATTCTTCACTTCATAGCTAGTCACCTCATAGTAATTGTCTAGTGCTTAGCATGTGTGGAAACTGGGGAAAATGCATTTAATTCCAAGATGCTGGGCTGTCTTTGGAACAGCTTATCAAACAACAGTTCTCTCACTAACAGGCCAGCTGTTGTACCTGTTATACCCCCCCATGATATCAAATTATGCTGAAGTGCTGACATAAGACAGAGGTACTCACACATAAAAACCTTTACTAGCCCCAGATGCTGCTATGATTTCACCTGATTGGTTAGCTCCCTGAACCAAGGTAATCCCTCAAAGGCAGGATCACAGCCACATGATAAGTTTTGATGTCAGCAGGGCTGAGCCATCTTAAGCAATGTGAAAAGCATGTACAACTGTTGACTCAGATATGCTTTGAAAATGTAAGTTCTTCAAAGGGACAGTCTACCCTGCTGCTGGTTGGCACATTTTTCAGTAATATAAAACACATGATCGTATAAAGCTGATGCTCCACTGTTTCTAAAGAGGTGAAATCAAACTTCTATATATGCAGGTACTGCTTCAGTGTGATTTGTACCAATGTTGTTTTTTAGTTCAGTCTGGAAGCATAATAGTATAGGAGTGCATTATTCCTCCCCATGTATGATTAGCATCTCACCTTGTATTTATTGACTGCTGCAGTAAGTAGGCCTCAGTGGAGTGGTAAAAAGGATATGCTTTCCAGCCTTTTTATATGAGTAAGTATGGTTTTGCTATTTTTTGATTTCTCCAAATCTTTTGGGTTTCTAATACCATGACAGGAATGGACCCCATTCCTAAGTCAGAGTATGATTAAAGTTCATGAAATTAGTATTATTTCACTCTTTGATGTTAGCCAAAAGTGCTCTTCGCAGTACCTGTACTTCGCAGTAAGTATGGTGTGAATTTAAACATGATTAAGCAGGTAACTGGAGAATGAATACATGAAGTTATACAGCTGAGAAATTAGTTGTGTTGCTCCTGCATTTTCATTCCTATTGACTATTCCATCTTGACTTTATTACTAATACTAATTAATGAATTTATTCTCTGATTTGCTGTTTAACCAGTTCATCTTCTACAATCTGCTCTACATAGGCATTGGAATCATAGGTTGCCAGAAGTCCCTCGAGCTTCTTACCCCTCATTTGCAACAGTCCACAAGTATACAGCAAGGCCTTGAAAATATGCTTATTATTTAAAGGAAATTTTATTACATAAATGAATGAATGCAATCATGCTAAAAGTGATTACAGGCAAGGGGTATGTCAATTATCAACCAAAATCATTAACAAAAACATCTTAAGCTGCTAGAATGTTAGGCAGAACATATTTAGTTTTTAGTCAGACATAATGCTTTGGCAAATAATTTAGAAATAGGACAGCACAAAAATGACAACTGTCTTTGAACATTAGTAGTGCAGTAAAAGGTGACACACCCATTTGTTTTTGTACCATTTCTGAAACTATAATGGAATAATACAAAATGTTGTGATTAACTACAGATTAGGTAGTATAAATGCAGAAGACGTGACATCTCAACTGCCTCACTATTTTTCACTTTTGTTTTCTTGTCAGCTTACTGAATGAAGGGGTAAGGTACGTGCAAGGTGTACATATGGTTTTGTTTCGGGATTACTATTATTTTTTACACCTTTCATCTGTAGATTTATAGCAGTGCAGCTTATAAGCCAATGCACTTGTATATAAACATTTATCTAACAAAATAACAAAGCCTCTATTTAAGACTATATTTTCTTTTATCTAAGACTCCTTGACATTTGACTAAGAGATGAACTGACTCACTATGTTCAACTAGTCAGGAACTCAACTTGTCAGAAAACTTTTAAGTGTTTTTTGCGGGGGGGGGGGTCCTTACACTAATTACAGTATTGGCATTCATTTCTAAGTGCCAATACTTTAATAAAGCCACAACAGCAACTAGTAATTGTGTTCACAACACCTGTACCCAGGGCACAGGTTCCTGGATAAATAGCGTGATATCCATCATATTTAAAAAACTCACTCTTCCGTCTCTATATGCACTGACTGCATGATCACACAAATACCGAAGAAAGTACAAATACCAAAGGCAAAAGAAACCACTGACAGCTTAGCATTGGAAACCAGTGATCAGGGAGTTCAGGTCTGCATCACTTGAACTCGACCACAGGGAATCCTGCCCATTTTACTCTTAATGAGGGGTAAGAAAGACCTACTTTTACTCTGATAGTAATAGCCAATTGCACTTATTTATTTATTTATTTATTTATTTATTGACATTTGTTAACTGGGTTTGTCCAACTGGGCTTGTGGCCCATTTTCAGTGGAGACCCGAGGAGAAAAGCTCCAGTAATACATTTTAAAATAAGTACAATTTTAAACAATATTGGTATAATAGCAGTTATAGCAAAACAATTCACAATTGTTGGGTTACATGCATAAAGTTAAAGTTGCATTAAAAAAAAGCTAAGTAACAATTTTACATTGATATAGTTCAATAGGTCAACAATAAACATTTTTTGTTTGTATAAAATTGTGCAAATGCATAGTAGACACATTGGAGAGAGAGGTGTAATGAGGTACTAAGTATGGTCCTTTTGAGGGTACAGAAAGGGAAGGAAGACTAGGTAGGGTCATGGCAAGGGCAGGTTCTGGAATTGAGAAAATAAGCTTTTAGTTCATTTTTAAAGTGTGAGGTGTGGGAGATTGAATGTAAGTCAAGGGGAAGTTTGTTCCAAGCATGGACAAGGGAGTGTTTGTAGAGTAGTTTGCCCACTGACCTTTTTGGATGGTAGATATCAAGTAATTGTTGGTTAGAAGTACGGAGGGTCCGGGATGGGATGTAGATGGAGACTAAGGAAGATAGAGATGGACAGAAGGAGGGTTTATAAAGAATAGAGTGTAGCATATGAAATTGATAAGATAGCAGAAACTGGGGAAGTTCAAGCCATTGAAGAGAGTTTAAAGAAATGCAGTGGTGTGAGTTGTATGGGAAGTTAGTAATGAATCTGGATATTTTATGGTAAGTCTGTTGCAGTTTGTTGAGAGTGGAGGCCTGGATATTGGTAAGAACTGGGGTGGCATATAAGAGGGAGGGGAGGAGGAGTGCCTAGCCCAGGGTAAATCTAGATTCAGAGGTTAGGAAGTTTTTGTTCCAATATAGCAGACCTAGTTTCTGGTTTGTTTTTTTATACATTGGAGTATGTGTAGGTTGAACTTGAGTTCGTCATTGATAATGACCCCTAGGAGTTTTGTGTGGGTGTCAGGTTGGATGTTTGTATTGTTAGAAAATATAATAAAAAAGGAGGTTTTATAAAGAGAAAGAGAACGGGGAAGGAAAAGTAGGAGTTTGGTCTTTTTGGGATTTAGGATCAATAGGCTGTGAGAGAGCCATTGTTCAGTGGATAGTAGGGCCTGTTGGGTCAGGGAGTGTAGTTCAGGAATGTTATTTGAGATGGATATAAGTGTGGAGTTGTCGACATACTGAATAAGGGAGGATTCTTTACATGAGCTGTAAAGATCTTTGGTGAAGATGTTAAACAAAAGGGGTCCCAAGATGGAGCCTTGGGGAACACCAGTGAAAATGGGAAGGAAAGGTGAGGAGGATGAGAGCCATTTGACAGATTGTTCCCTGCCAGATAGGTAACTATTAAACCAGGCAAGCATGGAGGGGGATAGGTGGAGATTTGTGAGTTTGGATAGTAGTAGAGGATGAGAGACAGTATCGAAGGCTTTGGAGAGATCTAGGAAGAGACAGGAAATTAGTTTATTGTTGTCTAGGGCCTCTGCAATGATATGAGTGATGGAGAGGAGGGCAGTGGTGGTGCTGTGGTGAGGACAAAATCCATGTTGGGTAGGGGTAAGTAAGTGGTGTGTGAGGAGGTGATTGAGAAGCTGTGAGTGAATACATTTTCCTAATATCTTGGAGAGAGGGAACAGAATGGCAATGGATCGGTAGTTTGAGGGGTCAGTGGAGTTTCCACCTTTATGAAGAGGGATAGTGAAGAAAGATTTTCAAAGGGTGGGGACAGTTGATTCCAGAATAGATCGATTAATTAGTATAGATACAGCATAGGCAATTGAGTCAGCAGCAAGTTTGAGGAATGTAGGAGATAGATTGTCAGTGGAAGGAGAGCAAAGTTTTAGCTTGAGTAGTAAAGATTTGATGTAAGTAATGGGAACTGGCTCAAAAGAAAACAAAGATGTGTTAGTGGGACTTGGAGATGTGGGTGTCGAAGAAGAGTTTGGCTTAGAGGTTACCAGATTTTGGATGGAAGAGATAAAGTGTTTATTCAGGAGGGTAGCTGTTTCCTGAGAGGAAGAGTTAGGGTATGGGGAGGGAATAGAGGGCTTTCCAGGATAGAGGATGTTGTTGAGAGTTGACCAAATGTTTCTAGGATTGGATTTGTTGTTAAGTTGAGCAGAGCTACAGTATAACTTTTTGTCATTAGTTGTATGTTTTTTGCAAGGTTCCTCAGTTGCCTGTATTTTTGAAGAAAAGGTGGTTGTTTAGTTTTAGTCCAGGTTTTCCAAGCATGATCTCTTTGTTTCATAAGGGACCTAGTCTCTTTGGAGAGCCAGGGAGCATGGTTTGATTTTACTCTGATCTTCCTAGAAGAATCTAAGGAGTTTAGAGTATTCATGAAGATGCCATTGAAAGTACTTACAGCATCATTTAGGGGGAGGTGTTTTAGGATGGACCAATCTATGTTGTTGAGAATGGAGTTAAATTGGGATGAATTGAAAGTCGATAGTTTTCAACAGTCTTTGATAAGGTGGGATTTAGGAATATGGGAGTAGTGTCTTAAGATGGTGGTAGGGAGATGATCACTGAGGGAGTCAGGTAAGGTGGTGGGATTGTGGTATTGGTGGGGGGAATTGGTAAGGATCCAGTCCATGATGGAGCTGGAAGTGGAATTTTTATGGAAGCGAGTGGGAGATGTTATAAGTTGGTGGAAGCCGTGTAGGTGGATACTGAGTTGGGGGGAGTCAGTTGTGAGTTTGGACCAATCAATGTTGACATCACCAAGGATAAGTGTCTCATATGGTATGTTGTGGGAGAAC
The DNA here is from genome assembly GCF_019279795.1 of Protopterus annectens. Classification (NCBI taxonomy): domain Eukaryota; kingdom Metazoa; phylum Chordata; order Ceratodontiformes; family Protopteridae; genus Protopterus; species Protopterus annectens. The sequence goes on from NC_056728.1 coordinate 962,826,294, forward strand.
CAGGATAGGATGTTTTCAAGAATGGGTAGATTGTTACCAGGAGGAAAGTAGATAGAGGCAATTGCAAGTTTTTTTGTGGGGATTCAGATGGCAGTTAAGGATAATGATTTCAGCTGGGAGGAAGTCAGGAATTGGGGAAGGGTATGGTGAGAGGTTAAGAATGTTTGAGTAGAGGATGGCCATGCCACCACCTTTTTTTACAGGTCTATCAGATCGGAAGATATTATAACCTGGTGGGAGCATTTTACTATTTGAGATTTGTGGCTTGAGCCAGGTTTCAGATAGGGAGAGGATGTGAGGGGTATTGAGAGCTATCCTTGAGTGCAGCTCAGTGACTTTATTTGCTACACTCTGAATATTCAATGAGTAAATAGTTAAGTATTTGGATGGAGATGACTGTTGTGACTGAGGTTGGTGACTGTTAGAGGAGTAAAATGGGGGCAGTGTAGAGGTAGTTTTGGGGAGAGAAGAGGTGCCAGGGTTGGGATGGATATCTCCAGAACAAAGTAGGTTTTTAGTGAGGAGATAGTGTGTAGTAGATGCTAGATGGAGTTTGTATAGTTTTGACTTATCTTTGTGGGAAGGTTTAAAAACCTGTATTATGGATAGTTTATATAGACTTGAGGTAGAGGTAGTAAAGAGATTAGGGGAGATAGTAAAAGATGAAGTAGTTGGATATATGTTGTATGAGTCAGAAGTTGGTGAACATAGGAGTGGGTCAGAGAGATTGGAGTGGTAAGAGGTGGAGATAGAGAGAATAAGGAGTAGTGTAGAAGATATTAGATAATAATACATGTTGGAATAAAATATGATCAGATAGAGTAGGTAGAGAGACAGTGGTATAGAGGTGTTGACAAGATTGACAGATTAGTAAGGTGGTTGTGGCAATAGGCAGGAAGTGGAATTGTAGTGGCTAGTGGGACAGGAATGGGAGGGATAGTTAGGTATAAAGGTAATTGTAATGGGGTGGGTGGGAATGGGGGTAGGGTAGGGGAGTGAAGTGAGCCTGAGCGTAGCAAGGGCGAACTGAGCGGGGCTAGCACCCTGGTCATGATGAAGTCATAGAAACAAATAGAAAAAGATAGTGAAAAACTAGCTTGAGAGACAAGGATATAAAGTTTTTAAAGGTATAGTCACCAGAAATAAAATAAAAAGAAATAAAATATGAGCAGAAGTAAGCTTACAAAAGGACACTGGCCTCAAGCTACACAAGTAGATTTACTTGAAGCAAACCCAGTGCTGTATGGTTAAAATAATCTACAATAGAGAGGTGCTTTGGAGTGGGAGAGAGAGGTATTACTAGCAGCTAAAAGCAGGGCAAACATAAAAAAATTAATATGTAAGAGTCTGAAGACAGTAAAATAGGGCAGGTGCACTAGGAAAGGCAATTATGAGTGAGGCTAGAAATTAATTCAGGGAAGGGTAAAGTGCAGAACAGGAGAATATACACAGAAACAGTATGAGGATAGTGGGTAACCAAAGAGAAAGGACAGGAGCTGCTGGTGTCTGCTTTTCGTGGTGACTAGCAAAAAAAACCCACTGTAAATTCTTGTTGTGCTTATAAAGTCTAGCATTAATTAAAATATTAGCTTATGTAGTAGTTATTTGCTGGGACACATACTTCAGTGGTATTATTTTAAGCATAAAATGGTGGCTTCCGGCCAGATAGTAAGAGTTGTAGGGTATCTGTTAAGGTCCTCAAACCTGTGTTGCCTGTACTGTGGCCAGGAGAAGACCGCAGGGAAAAATCCACTAGGGCTATAAAAACAGAGAGGAGGGAGATTAGTTATGAGCAAGTAATTCAGGAAAAGAGCGAGAGACAAAAATACCATGGGTAGAGAGAGAAAAATTAATACAGGTAGGCAGAGACAGTATACCTAGCATTAATTTCCATTGTATGAGTGTCTTACACACATAGCTAGCTAAGAACACAGCAGTGTTTACACCTATGCATAAAGTAATGCAGAACAACAGTACTTAACAACAGCACAGTGTAGACATACACAAGGCAATAATTCACAAAGCAGGAAAACAGAAATCCAGGATACTGAGGACAACAACAATTGGTAGCACTTTCAGGCAATAGTTCTTCCTTTTACTTTAGTGCTACACCAAGAAATTACAGTGAAAATACTACAGATCCATCTAAATGTGAAGTTAAGGTGCTGTTGCTCCTTGCAACAAGAAACTTAGTTGGTAAATATTCACATTTACAGTTTTCTTTCATTAAAAAACAAGAAATAAGATGAGGACAATTCAAATGCTAAGCTACCCATGATCTTAAGGTGCTGGAGCTCCTTGCAACAGGGAAAATAGAATTTAAATATTAACAAAGCTAGATTTGCGAGAAAAAGTACACCTAAAACTGCATATGCAAGCAATATTAACTCAATACAATCACAAAATACTATATGACCTAAAGCAGATAAAGCAACAGAATAATCACCAAATATTGTAAGATTTAAAGCAGTTAAGGCAACAGAAAAGACATCCCAAAACAGTTAATGCCAAAGAATCAAAATTTTACCTTACATAGAGCAGCAGATGCTCAGCAGGATGAAGGGGAAAGAAGGTTTCAAAATGGCTCCTGCTGTTGTGAGGCACCTATGAAGACTAGGAAGAGGAAGTGAGGTGAGGGGGAGGGGTAATGACTAATACTGGGCTGGGCTAGCACCCAGGTCAAGATAAAGTCATAGAAACAATCAGAAAAATATAGTGAAAAACTAGCTTGAGAGACAAGGATATAAAGTTTCTAAAGGTATAGTCACCAGAAATAAAATAAAAAGAAATAAAATATGAGCAGAAGTAAGCTTACAAAAGGACACTCACTGGCTTCAAGCTACACAAGTAGATTTACTTGAAGCAAACCCAGTGCTGTATGGTTAAAATAAGCTACAATAGAGAGGGGCTTTGGAGGGGGGGGGAGAGGTATTACTAGCAGCTAAAAGCAGGGCAAAACATAAAAAAAATTAATATGTAAGAGTCTGAAGACAGTAAAATAGGGCAGGTGCACTAGGAAAGGCAATTATGAGTGAGGCTAGAAATTAATTTTAAAAACTTTATTTAACTGTCAGAATTATTGTTATTAGGGCTATCTACAATTGTCACAAATATGGAAGAAGACAAATGGAGGGTAAAAAGGATATGTTTTTCAGCTTTTTTATACGAGTAAGTATGCAGTGATTATCCTGTCAGTTACAAAGGATCTTTAAAACATGGGTGACAGATGTACATGACAGGTGTTCTGGCGTGAAGTGGTATGTAATTTGTTGTTTGAATCATGTTAGAGATGGAGCCTGTTGACAGTTCCCTATAAAGTTTTTATCGATAACAGAGGACCAAGTGAAATAAAGCAGATGTACTGGATCTAAGCTATATTCACAACAGGCCAGTTTAAAAACTGGAAAGATCATATGCAGAGTTTGCAGAGACTCATTACCCATTAGTTCCCAAAACTAATCAAGTACATGTATAAACAGACATGTTTTATATTGACACTGTTCTTTTGTGTCATGCTTTTTATTTGGTCAGAAAATTAATAAATAAATCAATAAATACTGGAAAAAGTGTTATTGCCTTCTGTTATGTATTGCACAACCAAACATCACACCCACACAGACACATCCAGACAGACAACTGTCTCGGTCTCATTCTAAAATTTCCATTTTCCGTGTTGTAATGAAAAGAACATATTCAAAGTTATACCTTATATAAGTAGACTACAAATGTGTTTTGAATGCTTAGAACTGGAAACATCTGGAAACAAATAGTGTGGGGCAAAGAGGGAAGCTGCCCTAGGCACAGGTGTTGGGACATGATTAGTAGTTGCTGATGGGGCTTTTTTACAGTACTGGCATTCAGAAATATCAGGAAATGGCATAGGGTGCTAGCTCAGCGAGCCACTGCTCTGCAAATAATATGTAGTGCTATGTCATGTAAAGCAGTGAGGGGGCAGGCAACATGCAGACAAAGGGTGATTCAGAGTCACAAGTAGCATGACTGCATTCATGGAGAAATAGCATGCTTTGCACAGAATTTAAATAACTGCATAATGGCATGCAAATGAGAATCTACATTCGATTGAAAAATATTAAAATTGCAGATGGCAAAATCAAACATTACAGCACAATTCAGAAATTTATAAAATTAGTTCAAAGAACCGCAGTGATCATTTATTCTGGATGCTAGGATTTCCCACTGTATAGAAGCTTCATTCACATTATGGAGATAAGAGCAGCAACAACATTAGCAGAGCGACTGCCTTTGGAGCCCAGAGAGTGTTTACGATATTGCACATCACCACCCCTCATGTTGCAGACAAGTCTACCATCACCTCCATGACCATGTCTTTGTTGGCTACAACTACAACTGTGCTTACAATGATGACATACGGGAGTTAGTAGACATGTGTTTTCCACACAGTGAATAGACAATACACAAAGGTTTGCTTAGCATTAACCTTTCTTGCTATGGGGACCTTTCAGCATCTGACTGGGGCACAATAGGAGTTTTGCAGGTGTTTGTTTTTATGAATTCTGTACAGTTACAGAAAAAAAAAACAAAGTGAAACATTTGACACTGTCCAGAAACTATATAACTACATGTACCTTTAAAAGACTAAAAGCTTCAAAAGTTGTGAAATACTTCTCACCCCCCCCCCCATATAAACATACAAAAGTTCCAAGCACTTCATATATTTTAATTGCATTTTTTAAAATTAAGTTGGCAGGTTAAAAGCAAAAAAAAATATTTATACAAGTGGTGTGTGTGTGGGCGTATTTCTGGTCACTGACAACAATCAGTCAAAGTGTAAAAAGCCTTTCTGTGGAGCTACTAGTGCATATCAACATTATACTTGGGTGAGATGCTGGTAGACTCGATTAAGCCTTGTTTGATCTATACATAGACAGACAGATAGACAGAGATCTACATGTGCATGTGTGTGTGTGGACAGAGAGAGACAGAAATGGTAAAAAAGTATAACACCTGTTTTTTCAGTAAAGATACGTCAACAATGTAAAATGTGACAATATGTGCAAAATAAGTAGCAATTTCTTCTGCAGAACTGCAGAAGAGCTTCAAATTTTTAAAATGTCACATGCACACAGAGAACTGGGCTCCTTAAGATAGTTACTTGTAACTAGAACTCACTGGGTATCTAAGCAGCTTTCCTTTGAGGCAGGTTATTTACAATTACATTTTTTGACCCAGCAGAAAGTATAGAATCATAGCTTCTGTACTTTACAAATCAACATTAATGAAATTTTCAAATAATCAACACTTACCAAGTAACAATTTTGACATAGATTTTTATAAATTTTAAAACATTTCTGTTTTTATCAATTTTAAAACATTTCTATTTACACCAAACAGCCAAATAACTCAGTACTCTAAATCTAATTCAAACTCTACACATTACAGACATGGTGAGTCAACTGTCATTTACAGCATCAAGCAGAAGAAAGTTAAACCAGAACTTTTTATATAGAATGGTTTCCTTCTTTGTCCAGCAATAGCCAGTATTCATCTTGATCTTAAAACAGTAGTATTTTTCTTAAAGAAAAAAAAATGGTTTGAATAATTAGTTCTGAAAAGGGATTTGTTTTTTTTGATGATGGCCTTCATTGCCATGGCATACACATACTATTCAGCAACTTCTGTTCTGCTAACGTACTGGAGGAGGTGCATTAGTTAACACTAAATATTTAGTTATTAAAAATCGATCATTCTGCAACACTTCAGCAAAAGAATGAAATTCAGACCAAATCCTTCAATAGCTTGTAGTCATAAAAGATTTCTCAATCTGCCTTAATTATTACCAATGCAACATGAAATATTTCCCAGTTCTATATAGTATAAAATGCTGTAATTAAAAAGTTTCTACTGAAAAACTTTTCAAAGCATGGGTGAATGACCTTAATTATTATGCTCTTATCTCTTTCAGAGGAATTAAGACAAACAAAAACAAAGTATTTTGGATTAATTCTCTTGTAATTAAAAATATGTCAATACAGGATTGTGTTGAAAAGCATATTTATTATAATGAGTAAAACTTTATGATTTTATTTTGGCTAAGTCAGATAAATGTTGTAGATCCAAAATGATCTATCCAGTGCTTCAATACTTGAGCAGTAGCTAATATTCTTGGCTGATCAGATGGATAAGTATATAATCTGCCAAACATACAGAAAAATTTACAACCTAATATAAGTTGCCCTTTCTGATTTGTTCTTGCAATTTTTACTGCCAGACTAGATATCCAGTATGTACTAGCCAAGGTGATGAATCTCTTTTTGATGCTGAATAATTGTCATTGGAAAATGTCTTTGGTGTCACTTTATGAGAAAATAATTGTAGATAAAAATTCCATAATATAACTCCTCCTCTTCTTTTTTGTTTAAAAGAAGAGATGGTCAGGACTGTATCCCCTTTAAAATGAAATCACAACATATTATATTCTAATAAATGTGCTTCTTGAAGACATACAAATCAATTCAATGTTACTTTTACATATATACTTAATCTTCTGTTTCATAACCATGTTTGTAAATGTGTTCCTTGAAAAATTACCACATCTGTCTTGTTTATTTATTTATTTATTTATTTTAAACATGCGTGCGCGTGCACACACACACACACACACACACACACACACACACACACACACACACACACACACACACATGGATCTCAGTTTTATAATCTATTAATATTTAGTGATAACGCTGAGAGTTGTCACAGTTGCTAAAAAGTCAATTCTTAATTTTAATGACATTCTATTGGGTATTGATATGTTATATAATTACTAAATTTAACTGCAATGTAGCTCAAATTAAAACTGAAATTAAAATGAATATGTGTATTCACCAACTAACTGACACACAGCCCCTTCAAATTATTATACAGTCTATACAATAATTAATAAATCCCCTTCCAGCTGGGAACTAATGATTCCTACTTTATTTAGGAAAATACCAAGTAAACTAGCTTTTATCCTATCCTCACTAATTTACAGCAGATGGTGTGTTGCAATTACCGACTTTATAACTCTGCTAGGAATACAAACCAGACATAATGTTCATTAATAACATGTTTGAAGTCCTTCTGACATTAAAGTCTTCTGACATTAAACAAATACACAGCAGAAGTTGTATACATTAGTCAAGAAATGTTTATAATACAATAACATCACAACATCAGTTGTTTTTGACAGATATCTTGGTGTTTTAATAAAGGAGACTATAGAGCAGAACTAGAAGTAGGAAAGTAGAAAGGCTGTAGGGAGAAGGAAAGAGAAGTCTGGCAGCGTAAGATTTAGTGGGGTAAGAGTAGGTTACAGGTACTAAGGGATGGATCAATTACATTCACATCCAAATGAAGCACTTATACAATGGAGGCAAAGCTAGAAACAAAATGTACTGAACAACAATAAAATTGAGCGCTTTCATCCCACTGCCAGGAGACTTCATCAGAATACAAGTATACTAAAACTATTTGATTTAAAATACCCTACTACCAGTATCAGTCCCTAACCGGCCAATAAGCATAGAAGGATGTGGTTATGCGTCACTTAATAAAAATATTTCCATATATATAAAAAAAAATTTACACAAACATTCCTAAATAAAACATAGAATTGTTTCAAATATTTTTCCATCTATATTACATAATCTCAACTGCATTCACCCAGGAGTTGTACAAGAGCATAGCTAGTTGTTAGAAAGATGATCCCTGAGTGGTAGTTTAAATTTGGAAGCATTTGAGGTGTTTAGTATGTGTTGAGGGAAGAAATTCCATATTTTGTATATCTGGTTAGAGAGTAGGGAATTCCCAAAGTTTTTGTTGGACTTGACTTTTAATAAGAGTTTGTCAGAGGATCTTAGTGTTCTGCAGTTAGTGTAAGGTTGAACTAAGTCTTTCAGTACAGGACAGTTTTCAGGTTGGTAAAAGATAGAGTGGGCAATAGTTTGACAGTAGATTTGGCAGTTCAATTCAGTTTAGTTCACAAAGAGCTGTGCAATGGTGTGATCTGTAAGGATGGTTCCGAACAAATCTGACTACTTTATTTTAACATGCTTCTAATTTGTTTAATTTGTAAGGTTGAACTAAGTCTTTCAGTACAGGACAGTTTTCAGGTTGGTAAAAGATAGAGTGGGCAATAGTTTGACAGTAGATTTGGCAGTTCAATTCAGTTTAGTTCACAAAGAGCTGTGCAATGGTGTGATCTGTAAGGATGGTTCCGAACAAATCTGACTACTTTATTTTAACAGGCTTCTAATTTGTTTAAGTCAGATTTTCTGAGGTTTGTGAAAATAGGAGATGCATATAGAAGGGTGGAAAGCAAGTGTGACTTGGCTATTGCATGTCTGGTGATGTTGATAAGGTAAGGCTTGACTCTGTAAAATAAGACAAGTATGATGTGAACTTTTTTTGATTATCTGTGCTATGTGTTTATCAAATTGTAGGCAGTTATCAATTGTAGCCCCAAGAAGTTTGGTGTGTTTAAATTGTTCAATTTTGGTTTTATTAGAAGAGTAAATTATAAAACAGGGAAGGTGATCATATGACTAGATTTTACAGAAGAACATTAGTTTTGTTTGGATTAAGTATTAGTTGGTAGTTAGAGAGATAGCATTTGATGTTTAGGAGGAATTTTTGCTTTTTTTTCCAAGAGTTCAGGGAGGGAAAGAGCTGGAAATATTAAGGAGAAGTCACCAGTGTATTGGATGATGGAGGCCCGGTGGGTGGCAGTGCAGAGTTTGTTAGTAAATATGGTAAAAAGCAATGGACCTAGAACTGAACCTTGTGGGACACCAACTGTGATGGGTAGTAGGGAAAAGCCTTTGTTTAGCCACTTGACCACTTGTTGACAGCCTGATAAGTAGCTGTGAAATCAAGACAAGGCTGGTTGGGTGAGTTTTAAGGCTGCTAGATCACTGAGTAGTTTTTTTTGGGGGGGATACCATGTGGAATACTTTTGACATGTTGGGGAAAATGGAAGAGACTAGTTGGCCTTTGTTTCTGAGCTGGCTGATGGTACTAGTAAAACTTATTAGAGCAATTGTGGTACTGTGTTTGGGTCTGAAACCATGTTGGAAATTGGTGAGAAGGTTATTACTTAGTAGATATTCATTAGTTGTTTGTGTATGCCTTTTTACAAGAATTCTGGCTAGTGGAGAAAGTATAGTAATTGGTATGTAGTTAGAGAAATCAGTTGAGGTGCTGCCGTTGTGTAAGGGATGATATAAGGAATTTTCCAGAGTTTGGAAATTTATTGCTCAGAAATTGATTAAGATAGATATGGCATAATGGATGATATATGCTGCTGTTCTGAGATATTCATTAGGGAGTAGGTCAGCAGCAAGGGATGTGGGCTTTAATTTATTTTAAAGTTTTTAATGGTGCTAGTTTTTATTGGTTTGATAGAAAACTAATTGAGGCTAGGTACTGATCTTGTAGGAGCTCTTAGAGTGCTGGTGTCATTTTTTATGAGGGATAGTATGGAGTTTATGAAGTGTGAGTTAAATTGGGAAGAAATGCTAACTGTGGAATTAGACATAGTAAGTGATGGAGTAGTGGACTGACCAGTTTTAAGGATCTGTTTTATGGCTCCCAAAAAAAAAGGTTAGAGCTATTGTGTGCTGGAGTACTGATGTTATGTGAGAGTGTGATGTGAAGGGGCTGTGTGTTGTTGGGTTTGAGGACCTGGATTGGGATGCATGTTCCTGCTTATTTTAAGTTGAGTTAATTTGAAAAGAAATAGGTGTGAGATTCTGGATAAAATTCTAGTGTATTTGCAGTGTAGATTTGGTGATGCATGTGAGTAAGTGTATCTGAAATTTAGAAGTTCTGTGTTTGAGCTATTATAGAGGTTTGGTAATATGACAATGTTTGTAAAAGTGGTGTAGGGTGAAATGGTGACTGTGTTTGTTAGAGAGTAGTTACTTGTCATGTACTGGTTGTGGAAGGAGGTAATATGGTAAGCTAATATAAGTAAGCTAAGCATAGCTACTAGTATAATTGTAGAGTAAGGCAGTGTCAGAAAAAGAGAGTGATTTTATAGGTCAATAGGGAAGGGTTAAAAATATTTCACTGCAATGCAATGTGATCAGTCTATGGATTTCACTTGAATACAATGTGATATGTCTATATGGGAAAGGTATTACTATATTGTGGTGTGATTGTTCCTGATGTAGGGGGTTGTGAGTGGATGGTTTAAAATAGTTGTGATTAGGTAAGTAGGTGAAGGGTGTGGTTAATGGGTAACTATAACTGTAGACAGAGTGGGGGTGGGTAGGAACTGGGGTAGGTAGGAGAGTGGAGTGAGAACAAGCATAGTGAGGGTGAACAGAACGGGTAGACCTAATTTTAGCTTGGCTGAGTCAGAGTGGGTAGACCTAATTCTAGCTTGGAAGAGTACCTATACAAAAAGCTATCAGTAGGTGCTTGAAACTGAGTATTGAGTATAAGGGTATGTTATTGAAATTAGTAAAATGGAGGATAGAGAATGAAAATAAAACTAAAGCTGCTGGGGAAGTAATTCAACAATGGCTATGGGTGCTGCTAAGAAAGGACGTCTTAGATATAAAATGGGTTTAAGCAGTCACACATTAAAAACTAGGGCTGAAGCAGGTGCAGAGCAGAGGATAAGTAAGGCTGACTTGGCAAATACATGGAAATAGGGTAAATGCTTCATGGTGATGTGATGTAGCTGCTGCTGAGTAGTATAACTACTGCAAAAGCATTTAAATGTATACATACATTTGTTAACTGTGTATTTATTTAGTTTTTCTCTTGTTTGAAAGTAGAGGATGTAATCACAAAGATGCTGCTTGTTGGGGGAGTGTCATATTATCAGGTGAGTACAATGCAGTGCAAAGGCTGATAATAGATGTAGGGCATTAGTTGACTGTGTATTTTAAATGCAGCATTACTTTCTAATGTCAAGTTAGTCAGTCTTACTTAATATGAGTCTATTACATGAGCATGTTTCAATTGCACTTACAAGTATCAGTTCTATGGACACCCTTCTCTTTTTATAATCCTCTCCATCAAGCATTATGACTGCATTTCTACATCTTTTTCTTCATTTCTCTCTCATTTCCTTTCCTTTCCCACTTCATGTTCTTTCTATTATTGCTATTATAAACAAGTATAATGTTAAAATCAAACTGCAGATTAATTTTACAGTTTATGCCTTAAACCCCTGGACATTTCATCATTAGCATTTTATTCATACAATAACAATATTCTATGTTCAGAATAATAATTTTTGTGAAATTCTCCTTCTTCCTATTCTTCTGTAAGTCTGTATCTCTACTCCATTCATCTTCACTTTCAGAGTTAATTTCTCTTTTTTATGTTGCATAACTTTTTATCTTGTACCATCCTTCACCTGTCAGCCATCAACAATAAAAAGTATCAGATGCTACCCAATACAAAGAAAATAAGCAAGCCATTATTTTGCTAAAGTATAATTTAAGACAAGACATCTATTAGTTATAGAGGCATATATACCATCTCAAAATTTCTACCAGATTCTACAAAGTATTCTTTTCTAATAATTTTACTTTGCAAATTCATTATTATTATTATTATTATACTGCAATAATTAGTTCTAAGTCAGCATCACCTTTAAGTATACATAATATGTGTTTATAAACTCTCTAAATATTTTGTCTTATGATTTTCATACTGTGTCTTTTTAAATACAGAAATAATGATTTTTATCAGAGTTCTAGAAAGGCTTTGCACTCTTGTTTTTACTATAATGCATTAAATATAGGCAATCTTCTTCTTCTTTTTGGCTGTTCCCATTAGGGGTCGCCACAGCGGATCATCTGTTTCCATTTCTCCCTGTTGTCTGCATCTTGATCTGTCACACCAACCACCTGCATGTCCTTGATTACCGCAGCTTCATTCTTAGCATCCTTTTCCCAATATACCCAGCATCCCTGCTCAGCACATGTCCAAACCAATGCAATCTTGCCTCTCTGGCTTTGTCTCCAAATTGTCCAACCTGAGCTGACCCTCTAATTTGCTGATTCCTAATTCTGTCCACCCTCATCACACCCAATGCAAATCTTAACATCTTTAACTCTGCCACCTCAAGCTCTGACTCCTGCCTTTTTGTCAGTGCCACTGTCTCCAACCCATATAACATAGCTGGTCTCACTACCCTATTGTAGACCTTCCCTTTCATTCTAATTGGTAGCCATCTGTCACAAATCACGTCTGACACTCTTCTCCACCCTGCCTGTACTCTCTCCTTCATCTCTCCTCCACACTCACCCATTACTCCGTACTGTTGATCCCAAGTATTTAAACTCATCCACCTTCTCCAACCCTACTACTCCCTGCATTCCCACAATTCCTATATCCTCCCTCTCATTCACACACATATATTCTGTCTTAGTCCTGCTGACCTTAATTCCTCCCCTGTCTAGAGCATATCACCACATCTCCAGGGTCTCCTCAACCTGTTCTCTACTCTCACTACAGATAGCAATGTCATCCTCAAACTACATAGTCCACGGGGACTTCTGTCTGATCTCGTCTGTCAAACTGTCCATCACCATTGCAAATAAGAAAGGGTTCAGAACTGATCCTTGGTGTAATCCCACCTCCACCTTAAATGCATCCATCACTCCTACTGTACACTACCCTCATGCATATCCTGTACCACTCTTACATACTTATCTGCCACTCCTGACTTCCTCATACAATACCACATCTGCTCTCAAGGCATCCTGTCATTTGCTTTCTCTAAGTCCACAAAGACAAAATGCAACTCTTTCTGACCTTCTCTATACTTCTCCATCAATACTCTCAGAGCAAACATCATATCTGTAGTGCTCTTTCCTAGCATGAAGCCATACTGCTGCCCACTAATCATCACCTCCCTTCTTAACTTAGCTTCCACTACTCTTTTCCATAACTTCATGCTGTGACTGATCAGTTTTATCCCTCTGTAGTTACTACAGCTCTGCACATCAGCCTTATTCTTAAAAATCGTTACCAATACACTTCTTCTCCACTCCTCGGGAATCCTCTTACTTTCCAAGATTTTGTTAAACAATCTGGTTAAAAACTCCACTGTCATCTACCCTGAACATTTCCATGCCTCCACAGGTATGTCATCTAGACCAACAGCCTTTCCATTCTTCATCCTCTTCATAGCTGTCCGTATTTCCTCCTTGCTTATCCATTGCACTTCCTGATTCAATATCACTACATCATCTAACCTTCTCTCCCTCTCTCTCTCTCTCTCATTTTCTTCATTCATCAGCCCCTTAAAGTACTCTTTCCATCTGCTCGACACACTCTCCTCACTTGTGAGTACATTTCCCTCATTATCCTTTATCACCATGCTGCACATATTTCTCAGCTCGGTCTGTCTGTCTGTCTAGCCAATCAGTACAGGTCCTTTTCTGCCTCCTTAGTGTCCAACCTTTCATACAACTCTCCATATGCCTTATCCTTAGCCTTCAGCACCTCTCTCTTCACCATAAGCCTCATCTCCTTATACTCATGTCTACTTTCTTCATCTCTCTGATAATCCTACTTCTTCTTCAACACCCTCTTTCTCTGTATGCTCTCCTGTACTTCCTGTCACAACATACACCTTTCTAGCTGTGTCCCTTACTAGCTCTGCTGTAGTTACCAGCTATTCAGTAACTCTTCACTGCCAACCAGTGCCTGTCTTTACTTTTTCCTGAACTCCACCTCACAACCACTCTTTTTCAACATCCACCATTTGATCCTTGGCACTGCCTTCACACTCCCCCTCCTCTTCTTGATCACCAACGTCATCCTACAGACCATCATCCTATGCTGCCTAACTACAATTTCCCCTGTCACCACTTTACAGTCTCCAATCTCTTTCAGACTGGCACTCCTACATAAGATATAATCCACCTGTGTGCATTTTCCTCCACTCTTGTAAGTCACCCTATGCTCCTCCCTCTTCTTCATATTCACTACATCCATGTCCATCTTTTTCACAAAATCCACTATCCACTAAATATTTTTCCTACTTCATCTCTACACTAGCAGGTCAAATACTCTGACAACATTGAAACAGGTCCAATAATTAAATAATTACTAGTGAGGATGATATTAAGCACTTGATACTTGCCTTACTAAAGTTATCAACTGGCTAAAATTCCATGGACTTAATCTGATTCAGGATAAATTTATTGTGGTATGTTATGACAAGGCAAGTTAAGAATGTCAGCTGCAATAAGGGTCTGAGTATATTAATAAACAGAAACTTAAGCTTTATATACAATGCTGAAATAGTGAAAACATAACTGAAAATTGTTGAATTAATTGTAAATGCCCATCAACTACATCTCTTGAAATTCTGACAAAAATGTGTATGTCTAATATCAGGCCATTTACAGAATATAATTTTGTATTTGTTTTCATATAAACAGCATATTCAAAGTTCCCAAAGGAACTTTATGAAAAGAATATCATTCTGCAGAAACATTTTTATAAGCCAAACACTGTAAATGATCAAATATCATAATATTAGCAGAAGACTGTGTTTGTATTTTAAAGTCTTTATGAATGGTGATTAAAGGTCTTTACTAGGTCTTGAGTTTGGGAATAGTGCTGGAGTCCTTTGTGAAACAAATCTTTCTTTAAAACTTGAGGAAGTATGAACAGCTAAAAGGAATTGTTACATCACCCGCTCAGTAGTCAGACTCTGGAATAAACTCCCATAATTAATCAGACTTTGTGAGTCTCTATACGCTTTTAACAATAGCTTGACTTATGGGTAGGACCCTCTGTCTTTTCTACATATGTGAGGGAGTCTGTCTTTTAAAATGGCCTTTGATCTGTCCATTTGCTATGCTATGAAACTGTGAAACTCTGTGCAATGTGATCCTTCATATATACATCAGTATTCTGCACTTAATTTTAAATGCTGCAAATATGCAAGAAATATGAAGTAGTATTAATGTCATCAGATATTTTACTGTGACTTATTCACATTTTGTCAATTCTTTTAAAATGTAACTAGTCAATGTTATTTCCTAAATGAAAGTATTTGCAACATCTTATACTTTGTATAAGTATCATTATGCATTGTGAAATGTAAATAACTGTTGTGCAGACTTTTAAAATAAATTATATTTTGCAAAATAATAGGAAAAGAAATAAAACAAAAAAGAAAAAAGAGATTAATAGAAACAGATCTTTAAAAAAAAATGTTTTAAGTCCTCAGCTGTCTAGTTTTCTGAAACTATCTTAAAGAGCACTATAATGACAGGGTTTGTCTTTCACTTCCTACAATATCATAGCAACAATATTACAATGATTCATATGACTGCAGAAATTTGAATGTGTCTGCATTTTATATAATTTACATGAATTTACCATCCTAAGGTCTGAGCATGTATAACCAAAAGTGTTTCAACATTAAAAGATATATCACAGTATTCAGTAGTTAAAAGCAAATAAACAGTACTTTGACATATTTTTGTCATTGAAAATAGAGCCGCATAAGTAGCCACACATACAGGCACACGCGCACACACACACACCCACACACACACACACACACACACACACACACACACACACACACACACACACACACACACACACACACACACACACTTCAAATGGCTTCAATGTATTAATCATGCTGAAAATCTGTCATTACATTTAAAAGGAACAACTTTACTATCTCTATAAACCCATGTTAACGTTGTAGGAACATGCAGGCATATAAACTTCTTTCTCTTCTTCTCCAGACCTTAATATGTTCATTTTCTTTTCTTCCCCTTTACTTTAAAATCATTTTTCTTCTTTTACATATTTAGACACTGTAAAAATATTTTGGACTAAAAACTATAGTAACACAGAAATAGTGGGATCCTAAGTGAAAAACCAGCACTGGTAGAGCTTTTTGTAGCATATAGAGCAGAATCTGTTGTTAAAAAGGGAGTAATTAGTAGAGCATGTCAAATATTGCATGATAACTATAAGAATCAATCAGAGGAGATTAGAAAGGATTGGGAGGAGAGATTGGATAAGCAATTCACAAAGAAACAATGGGGGAATGTATGTATGTCTGCCAAATATGCAACAAAGTATAGAGGATTTTGGTTCTTTGCTTGGAAGTGTTTACATAGGTTTTGATTTGAACTTAACACCAGCATGCCTTGATAATCGAAATGGTTCTGTTTCTGATAATGTCAAACAAAATGTGGAAGGTTTAAGGGATAATAATGGCACTCAACTCATCTTGACAAATAGAACATATCAAGCCCCAATGCATCGATCCCAACAGCATATACCCATTTTCAAGGAAGGCACAAGAAAAACAGTTCCTATTTTAACCAAATGGTTGGGCTCTTCGTTTGCATTTTCAGGGCAAGTAGATTCAAGTACTAGCAATATTGACTTTAAATTAAATGACTATGTAGCTAAATTAATGAAATGTAGGAAGCTCCAACTGGAGAATGCTTATTTGAAAGAGTGTATTAAGCATAATATAATACCAAGAGGGTTGCGCCTTTGGCGGTACCCTACTGGTTTGGTACACAATTCACCAATGCATATTGAGTTACTTCAGTTATTTGATAAAAGTGGTAAAGATTTGTTAGAAGTGTTAATTAAGTACAATCAAATAGATATAGACCAGCTCATAGCAGAATTAGATCAACTTGATAATACTATTCGAGCTGATATTTCATTTGATACTATTCAATATGATATGCTGAGAATATATAACAGTATTGAACAATATATCAGCAAACTGAAGAGTGGGAAAATGAATAAATTGGAAAGAGACATTAACCAATATGCTAATGGACTAGCATATCCCAGGCATCCAGGTGGACAAAATAGAAGAAATAAAAATTATGCTTACAATAACAATAAGAAAATAAATATTGCTGTACATGATCATAATGACATTGAACAGCATAATGACTTGGCCTATAATGAAGAATTTCCTGAACTAAGGCACTCTGAAAGACTTAAAAACAAAACCCCCCTATCCAAATTATCAAGCAGCGGGGTTTCAAGGCGCCAGGCCAAAAGACAAACAATGGAGAACATAGATTGCAATGGGTTGGTTGACTTGTATAGAGATGCCAACCAATTAGAGCCACAAACTTGTTATTATGGACTAACTGAAAATGCATTGAAACATATTATTGTAAATGATACTGGGAACTTTAAAGTGTTCAATTTTTCTAATATTGAAGTGAATCAAAATGTGGCAAATTTATTATCAAAGGGGTATACTTTTGTCCCATCAAATGCATTTGATTTCAAGTCTGTTATGATATATATGAAGTTGTTTTTAAGAAAAATTAATTTTTCTTTGATTTATCAAGATACTATATATAATGAGACATGGAAGTTTAATATTACCAGCACCTTTAACCCTCCCTTGCATCCTAAGTTAATATTATATGAGAAGATGTGTGAAAACCAGTTAAAGAATTTAGACAAATGGAATAAAGGAATAGAATATCCTTCAAATTTAGGTGTAGATGAAAAAAAGATTTTAAAGGCTTTACAAAAAGAAAACATCAGAATCATGAAGCCAGATAAAGGAGGGGGTGCTGTGATTATGAATAATGAAATGTATAATCAAAAAATGGAAACAATCTTAAAAACTGATACATATGAACAAGTATCATTAAATGAACTAAATTCTGTTTATAAGAAAATTTATATACAAATTAATGATATGTTTTTGGAAAGGCAGTTAGATATAGATTTATATAATTATTTAAATATTACAATGCCCAGAATTCCTGTTTTTTTTGGAAATCCAAAAATTCATAAAAATGTATTTGATCCTCCCATGCGCCCGTTGGTAGATGGAAGAGATTCCATAACTTCAGCATGTGCGAAGTATGTCGATTATGAGTTTAAAAAGATTGTTAAGAAAGAAAAATATATTTGTAAAGACTCATGGACATTCTCAAAACACATGAATGACAGAGAATTTGATAATCAGGATATTTTGGTTACTATAGACGTATGTGACCTCTACACAGTGATCCCTCAAAATATAGGCCTTGATTGGATAGGTGAAATTTTATTTCAATATTCTATTAAACATAATTAATTTAATTATTGAACTTTTAGAATTGATTTTAAATAATAATTATATTATTTTTAATAATAAATATTACATCAAGAGAAAAGGAATAGCCATGGGGTCACCGTGTGGAGGCACATACACAAATTTAGTTATGGCGTTTTGGGAGAAAAAGTACATTTTTAATAGTAAATATTATGTATTTATTAAATCATATCACCGCTTTTAAGATGATATCAGCCTTATTTGGAATAGTAATTTAAATATTTTAAATGAATTTTTAGCTTATATTAATGAAACCACTTCATTTTTTAAGTTTACATGGAATATAAATAATAATAATATTAATTATTTGGATATTAATTTGATCAAAGATTATGAAAATAGAACTTACATTTCATTTATCCATAGAAAAGAATCGTATTCCAATAGTTTTCTCCATTATAGTAGTGCACATCCAGAATATCAGAAAAAATCAGTTATAAAAGGGCAACTTGTAAGAGCTGTCCGAATGATTACTAAGTTTGAAGAATGTCAAATTGAGTGCAACTTTTTATGAAGTATGTTTATTAATAAAAATTATCCACCTGTATTAATAGATAAACTGATTACTGAAGTAACTCAAAAGAGAATAAATGGTAATTTTTGCCCAATTTTAAAAGGGCCTAATATGACTTTTAATACCATTGATAATGGAGATTTAAATACAATAACTACTGTTAAAGAAGATTCTATAGAAAACCCTATATCCATTAATACTTTAAGAATGCAAAATGAAAATGATGGCCAATTTACACAAGCATTGGTCATCACTTTCATGCAGGAACATCAAATTATAAGGGAAATATTCATGAATAACTGGGGGATTTTAATGGATGACCCCCAGTGTAAAAAACATTTAAATGAGTTCCCTAAAAGTATATATAGAAAAGGGAAAAGTTTTAAAGATTTATTAAGATCAAATACCCAAAAAACAAATAATAAAAAATTAATGGATGGAATGCATAAGTGTGGTGCTTGTAACTGGTATCATAAAATTTATTTAGGACATAGTTTTAATATAAGAAATAAAAAATATTTTTTAAAAAATAGATATAATTGTAAGTCAAAAGCCGTAATTTATTTAGCCATATGTGATTCATGTGCCTCATTTTATGTAGGCAAAACAGAAAGAGCTTTATCGCAAAGAATCTATGAACATGAATACGCAATAAAGAAAAATAAAACGAATAATGCTTTAGCGAAGCATATTAATGAATATAGTAATCACCAGTTTTATTTTATTGTCATAGATCAAGTAGAGATAAAAGACAAGACTCCATGGAATTTAATACTTGAACGAAGAGAATTACAATGGCAAATTAAACTAAAGGCAGACACATGGCCTGGTATTAATGAAAGAAGTTCTATAGCACCAATACTTAAATTAAAAGCATTGAATAGAGAGAAAATTAAAAATTAAGTAGTGAATTATATAAAACCTCCATAACATTGAGTATTATAAAATTTAAATACGTCAGTTAACATCAGTAATAATATATATAGAAATATATATATATATATATATATATATATATATATATATATATATATATATTTATATATTATTTAAAATAGGTGGAGTTTTTTAGATAATAGATGAAAACTAAAGGAAATAGTGAAATATATTTAATATATAATATAAATATATGGATATTGATTTAATATTATTTAATATGTCTTATGGATTATGGGAATGGTAAGATAATTTTTTTATGCAAAATTATATATTTATAATTTTTTATATAATGAAAGTTAATATTTTAAATTAATAATTTAAGAGGGTTTTATAATAGTTTAGGAGAATTAAATGAAATAGAGGTGTATATTAAATTTATTTATTATTTTCTTTCCAAGTAGGCTGATATCATATGGCATATTAATAGCATTTAAAATTAATGGGTTTATATTTATTCATATTGTTTTTTTATAATATTGAAATAAGAACTTAAAATAATTTATTTAATAGTAATATTAATAGTATCAGTTATTTTTAAGCATGTATATATGGTTAAAAGAATAATTATAATTCTTAATGCAATATAAGAACCTATAATAATAATATATGTGAGAAAACTAAAATATTTTCAAACAGTTACTTTTTCATACTGGGCATGCCTGAGTTGTATGAGTCATGTGAGCGGGATTTTTTTGAAAAATGAGAAGGTTATATAAGGAAGTGATGTATTCTAATTGATTATCTGATGAAGTTTAAAACTTTTTAAACGAAAGCGCTTATGGATTATCGTTTGTGTATGTGAAGTTATCTGATTGTTTATTCTAAGTTTGTTCAGTTACAAGTTCATTGTTTCGAATAAAATAATTTACGTTTTATATCCGGCTGATGGCTTTTCGCTTCTTCTATTTTTTAGTTTGTCATTTCTTATTCATAATATGTTAATGGGGGAATGTATGTATGTCTGCTAAATATGCAACAAAGTATAGAGAATTTTGGTTCTTTGCTTGGAAGTGTTTACATAGGTATTTTTAAGTAGACTCCAAAGAAGTTTTCCTCAGGTCGATAGGAAATGTTGGAGGTGTGATGGGGAAGAAAGAGGTCATTGGAAACATATTTTCTGGGAGTGTAATGAGTTGTCAGACTTTAAAAATTCCCTGCAGTCTACTCTATCAGAAATACAAATAAGTAAGCAAATTGGTATAACTAAGGAAATTTTTTTTGAGCTATGATACAGATTCAGAATTGCCTAGTCATATTAAGACCTTGCTGAGTCTAATTATGGTGGCTGCCAAAAAAACAATTACTAGAAAATGGAAATCAAAGTCTAAAGCAACTGTACTAAAAAAACAACTGGAAATGGGATCTTTAGAAAGGCTAGGAATAAATTACATCGAAAAAAATCAGAATTGTGTGAACAATACACACAGAGAAGGAATGAGGTTTAAAAGAAGGTAAGGTTTGAATGAGCTACGTAATGTTTGACTGACAGTAACTGGATAGATTATAATGCTTGCAACTAAAATGATGTCAGTGTGGTTTGTTTTCATTCATATAAATGTATGACTACCTATGTCATAAGTGATAATCTAATAAAAACGTTTCTTGTCTAAAAGAAACTACACTAACAAGAGCAGCACAACTAATCATTGCATCTGTCTTTATCTGTTTTTATTCTTTAATACTACATCAATTATTTTACAATCGAGGTTCTTTAAGATTATTTAATTGCATGACATTTTCTATTACCAGTTATGGCTTTAACCGTATGAATGGATATCATTCCAATTAGTCATGTGATGATGAGAGGACATATAAAGTGCAATCACTTTCTCATCTACCCAGACAAAATTCTTTTACTTGTAAAATTATTTTATCCTTTATGAATACATCTCCCTTACTGGCCACTGTAGAGCTGAAGCTAGGTCATTTGAAATCCTAGACAGGCTACAAATCGGTAGCCCAAAAAAAAGTTAAAAAAAACTCCAAAGTTGAGGACCTAAAAAAACACACAACAAACCACATGCTATAGGTGAGGTACTAAGCACAATCATTTCAGCAACTGCATTATCAACAACAGCTGTCAGAATTAATCCTGGCACTTGCTTCATGCCTGAGTGCCAGCTATTCAGCACTACTGATCAAGAACCCCAACACTTTGTGCCGAGTGCAATATCCTAGTTTATTACCTCAGTTATGGTACTACATCATTTTTTGTTGTAATTACTCTTATTTATTTATTTATTTTATTTTACATTTGTTGACCGGGCTAGTCTAACTGGATATATATCCATTTTCAGTAGAGGCCCGAGGAGAAAAGCTCCACATCAAAACAAGAACAAACAAAACATTACAACTTTGGTTACAGTTCACTTGTCAGACACATGGTAACTTAGCATTCATGATAGAAAATAGCAAAAAAATAGAAAATCCTTTTTTTTTTTTTTTTTTTAATTTATAGATGACCAAACAATAGTAGAAGAAAAGAGTATTCAGAAGGATGTTGGAGATTCACAAAAGAAAGTTATAAATACGGCACAGGAAAATAGAACAGATATATACAAGACTGGGAGAATTAGTTAAGGGCAGTGACTTAGCTATAAGGCAGTGAAATAACAATGCAGTCTTTCAAGGGTATAATAAGTCTAACTTAGAAGGTAGTGGTCTTAAAGTGGCTATAAAGTGAGTAGTAAATTGGTCCTATAATCTAGGATAACAGGAAGAGAGATCTTAGTCAGGATTAGTACAAGGACATAACCAGTGGGTTGTAAGGTATAATTTCAGTTTCTTTTTGAATAGTGCAGTTGAAGAAAGAGATGTGAGTTCAACAGGAAGAAGGTTCCAACTTTTTCTCACAGTGTTAGAGAAAAGGGAATCTCCTGCTTTATTATTGGGTTTTTGTCTAGATACCAGTAGTTTATTTGCTGAGCGTAGGTTTGTGAGATTTTTATATGGACTAATTAGACTCATGAGAATTGGCATATTACATGGATGATGAAGGGTTTTATGGGCAATAATCAGTTGGTGGAATAGAATTTGATTATGCAGTTCCAGCCAACCCAGTTGCTTCAGATTTTGGCAGTGGTGGGTTCTGAAAGGGGAGCTGGTAGCAAATCTGGCAATGTTATTGTAGGAGATTGCCAGTTTGTTGAGGTTGCTTTTAGATAGATTTGTGTATAGAGCAGAGGCATAGAAGAGAGTTGAGATAAGGTGGGTGTGGGCAATAGTATTTCTAGCTATGGGAGTAAAGAAGGGTTTAATTCTATAGAGGGAGCCTAGTTTTGGTCAACTGATTTTATTGTGGTATTGATATGAGTATCATAGTTAAGGTTGTGGTCAATAGTTACCCCTATGAGTTTGGTGGTAGTGTCTTGAGATATGACTGTGCCATTATTAGATTTAATAATGAGGTCAATTGGAGTGGACTTTTGTGTAGGAGTAAAGAGCAATAGTTTAGTCTTTTTGGGGTTAAGGAGAAGACAATGCTGTAAAAAACATTATTCTACTAGTTCAAAGACATTTTGGGTGAGGGACTGCAGTTCAGATGGACCTGTAGCTGAGCATATTAATGTGGAGTCATCTGTGTATTGTATGCATGTAGCTTGGGGGATACTTATAGTTAGATCATTTGTAGAGATGGAGAATAGAAGAGGGCCCAAAATAGAACCTTGGGATACACCAAGGGTGACAGGAAGATGGGTGGATAGAGTGTTGTCCCAAAGCACTGCTTGCTGCCTGTTATCTAAGTAGGGCTTGAACCACTGAAGTGCTTGAATATCAAGTGAGAGGGACTTAAGAATATTCAACAGTAGCTCATGGTTAACCATGTTTACTCTTCTATATTCTAGTGCTATGATTTTGATTTAATTATTACAGTAATTCCCTTCCAGATACAGCAGACCAAGACATCTGAAAAAAGTTTGCAGTATGTTACAACTCTGCTGTTAGAGTCAGCTCCAATCTGATTTTCTTTATAAATCAGATAATCTGGTGGATTAGGTCACTGCTGGAATTCATCAGTATACTGTAGTATTTTAGAGAGGATTTCTAAGAAATGTACACAACAGTAGCCACCATGCAGTTCTACAATATGTATACTGTCACATTTTTTTCCAGTTCTGGCACTTACTGGAATATATGAGGTTGATTTATACCACATAACAATATTCTGCAGAGGCAACATGTAAATATGCTGTGCCCTTCCTCTATTGCCAAAAATGAACATGTTTTTCAAGTGTTGACATAAATACTTGCAATTTTCTCACCACATGCAAGACAGCCTTTATTATATGTGTTCTCTTCTAGAAATGACTGCACAGAAATTGTTCAGCAGTGACTAAACATCATTTTAGATTTCAAATATCTAGTACAGTACTACTCTTTCTTTGGTGTCCCTGTTTTGTGGACACACATACCTGCCTGCAATATTTATTATGTTCCAAACATCATATCAAATAAATTACATCTGTAACTCCTAATTAGCATGTGACCTTCCCCTATATATTATAATGATAGCTTTTCTGTCTTTTACAGACATTGATCACAGAAAAAAGGTAACCTAACTGAACTATAATAAATAGATCTGCAATGGCAACCATCATTACCACCAACATTCAGTACCAACTCCAGTAAGGCTTACATGAGCTCCACCAGTAACTGTAACCATAAAATACTTCACCCCTTCCAAAAGCAAAGGTATGCTTTTTGGAACTCCACAGAAAATTCATCCAGCACCAGACTATTTTTGACTTATGCAACCATACCATAGAAACAACCTCTACCTTCAAATACCTGGGATGATGGCTTGGCCAATCTCTAAACTTCCATTTCCACATATACAAAATCAGAACAAAAGTAAACTTCTTCTTCTGGGCAAAACAGATAACTTAACTACCCAGAGCAGCCATTGACAGAGGAATTTTTCTCACTCAGCTAGAATGTGGACTACCCATTTTCACATCTGCCTCCGAGAAAAATACCACCACACTTCAGACAATCTCTAACAGCGTCTGCTGATACATGACAAACCCAATCCTCTATGAGTATTACAGTTGTCCAGGTCTCCTTCAATAACCACATCACACCAAACGACAATAGACGACCTTTATTAAATTTCCATAACATAGCTTTGTTCACCAAATTCATTAATTACAACTTATTCATAATATAATTGATTCTAAACACAGCATAACATCCTTGTAATGTTAATCAGCTTGCTTATCTATTCAGCAAGCTTCCTCCAACTACTCATTTTCCTTTCCCCAGATCCTTGAAATGAGCATCCAGACACCAGAGGGGGAACAGAAGAGGGAAAACCTATCTCTCTTCTCCACCAACCAGCCTGACCAGGCTGTTTCCCCTCCCTTCTACCCAAAATTGTTCAACCCACTACTTCCCATAAATGGAAGGGTCAAGCCAAACATCATTCGGTGTACCCATCATCTGTAAAGCACCTTAGAATCCCGTCATAAACCCACCTTGCCATACCATCACTGAAACACACCCTAATGAAACTAAATAAAGTAGGATTACTGTGACCCCACTGTAGCACCTGAACATCCACACCAAGAGAATACATACCCTTTTAGCCCGTTTCCTGCAAAGCTGAAATCATAGCTCAACCTGAACGGATTTACAACCTATCATCACAACAAAAAAACACAAACTATAACCCCTTGAACTTAAATTGACACCCAGTCAAAACAACTAGTGTCAAGTCTCACACCCAGGAGCCTGTCAACTGTAATATATCACCTTAACCCACCAACTACCCAGTTCTGGATGTGAACAACTCAATTACCATAGGGAATAGTCTAACTCCAAAACTTTAATGTCCTAACCGTAGATGGCAGAAAACGAGCACCTCTTGACCTAGTTCCTGAAAATCGCCTATGCTCAGCAATGAAGTACTCTACGTACCCAGCCATAAACACCCCCAATTTACTCATTACCAAACCATTCTTAACCCCTGTTTGCCCCTGGCCTTTCCCCTCAAAAGCTCTTTTTCCTTATGTTACCTATACCTCTAGTAGGTAATTAAGACCTGCTCTACACCTGCCTTATCCTGCAACCAAGCACACTTTAAACCTTCTAACTCCCCTGTACCAACATACCCAGTTTCTAAACTACCCCAACACAGCCACCTACCTACCATGCTTCCTAAACCCTATACACAAAAGTCACCCAAACCCCAAGTGAAATGATCCTTGTGCTATTCTGTAAAACCTTAACCTAGTATGTAACATTAACACTACTTACTCAAGGGACAAATTTGTCACCCCCAAAGATACCATACGTTAGGAACAAACTCCAGCATCATGTCAAACACCTCATTGTACCTTCCCCCACATGCGGTTCAAACAACTGGATGAGTGAATACAACCACCCCAAGATTCCAAGAAAGCAAGAACTGAACTTCACTGGCTTGCAAGAGCCATAGCACTGTAGCCTAATGAGTTCCTGTGCTCCTATGAATGTCGTGACTCTAATCATTCTGCAGGATCCCCACACCCATAAACCGTCCCTGACAGTTTTTCCCCTTGGCCCCCTTACCTACCTCTTCCTTACTTGTCCCCTATACCAACGCAATAATCAGCTCCTACTAATTAAACACAGAGGTCCAACATGCCTTACTAAGATGATTACTCAGACCCTCATTGTGCCCCATTCCAGTGGCAAGAACATCCATCATATCAAAACATCACCTTTCAAATCCCCTTTTCAAGCCATCACATGATGCCTTCTGCACTTCAGCAATTTCCATCAGTAACTGTTGCCCACTTGTGCTCCCCATGTGTAACCTCCTCACTCACCACTGCTTCCGTCATCTGCAAATTCATTATGTATCACCACAACTGGTACTCAGCACAACACCATCTACAAAGAAAATGACAAAAGTAAACCCTCTTATATGTAAAGAGAAGGCTCCACCTTATACCCACCTATTCCAAATTACAGCCACAGCGTTCCAAGACCCCATCTGCAAGAAAGAAAAAGACATGTAAATCATCCAAAATACATCACACACATTCCAAGACATCTTCACGGACAACCTATCCTGCCAACCCGAGAAGGAATGTACCACCGTCACTCACATCTATGATAAAGCAGCCAAAACAGAAGCTATGCTTCCAATGACCCTATCAAATACCCACGATAAATTTAACTACCAGCCGAGTATGTTAAAACTAAACCCACACATGAAGGGACCAATCAATATCCACAACCCGAGTAACCTTGCAATTCCAGACCACACCCATTAGCGCCCTGAATAAGCCTAGCTAACTTATATTGTAAAACCATCTACCTAGCTCTTAACCTTCCATCTCCAAATGAGGCACACTAACCAACATAATGTGGAACAAATGGATGCAATGCAGCAAACCTAATAAGAGCTGACTAGCAGCTTATAAAATACAATCAGGTATTATTTTAAATACCAGTCATAATGTAGAAAAGGCATGTGTCAACCTGCCTGCACTCTTGCACTTAGAAACAGCATCCCTGTATGAAAATTTAAAACAAATAAAAGCATTTGTTTTTGCAGGGGTCAAGCCCCCTGCACCCCCACAACCCCTGCTAATTATAAAACTAACTAAACACGGGCAAATTCCCCGACCCAGGGAATTGTGCTATCTCAGACACCTGTCGACCAGTTGCTTAGTCGATCATACGTGGTCGGTTAAACAGCTATTAACCAAACAAGCACTCATCATTCTGCATAGGGCCCAAAGATATATGTATACATATACATATATATATATATATATATATATATATACACACACACACACACACACACACACACACATATATATATATATATATATATATATATATATATATATATATATGTGTGTGTGTGTGTGTGTGTGTGTGTATCATCCATTTATATAGAGAAATTTACATATGTTAAAGAAAATATCAGTTTTGTTTCTATTTACTTTGAAGAAGGTCTCATTTAGCCACAAAAATGTGTGTATGGCCTATTTTTGTAATCTGAATTTTCCAGTTGAATTATATTCGGAGTTATATATTTTATATGTGAATTTAATACTATATGTATATTATCTAATTTCAGAAATTAAGGTCATTGATTGCGATTAGCAAACATTTTTATTTCCTTAAATGTTTTTCTTACCATGACAACCAGTTTTTTTAAAAAGCCATTTTCAACTCCCATTCTGACAAAATCTAATTTAATGGATTGTTTCTGTGTGTTAGTATTCATTAGATTTTTTAGGGTATTTTATATTACATGCAGCTTTCCATACTAAAAGTTAGATTCAGAAACACATTTATTTTTATGTTGCAAGTCCTTACTACGCACCCGTGTGGGAAAAAGTTGGTAAAGAAATACTTTGATTTATGACAATTGAGTCAAGTTACAGTTTGACAACTGGTCTGAGTCACACACCTTTGTTACATCAAGTGAATAAACATTACTAGTTTGTTCCATTCGATTTGTCATCAGGAAAGACTTACTAAAAGAATACACATCTCTTTTGCTTTCAAGGCAGATTTGGAGATTTCATGCATATGCATATACACTATGGACACATTTTGGAAACGTTGTACAGATTTAGTTAAAGGTAGCAAGTCTAACCAACACAGAAAATAGTTGATGTTCTCTAACCTAAGGCCTACAAAATGTACAGTTGTCAAAGAACTGTTTTTTACTTAGGAGAATACAAGCTTTTAGTTAAGTATTACCGTAGAAAGTTGAAGAATTCTGCCAGTCTGTTCATATTTTAACTCCTTTTCAAAGCTATTCCACAAAGTGTCCTTGGAGGCAACAACATTTAAAACTAATTGCTGTCAGGTTGCTGTTTCCAGAATTTGTCCTGATCTCGGTTAACAGCCATTACGAATTGGCCATTTTTTTTTAACTGTGAACTTTAACAGCCCCTCGGCTTTCACACCAAATCCCCCACCCCAGTCCAGCCAGAGGTTTAACCTTAAAGACAGTAACTTACATTTAGTGTCAAGCAATAAGTCTGGACAAAGCCATACTGAAATCGGTCAATTAATAAAATGGGTCAAAGGCCACAATAGGGACAATTTTATATGTTGTTCTTCTGACTTAGAAAGTTGATCGTATAGCCTGCTTTGCATGAACATGTCTTTCTGAAGGGTATAAAATCTGAAACTTGTCTGTCATTTTATAACAGCAGTCTCTGACAATTCCTCAATAATTTGCCCAAGAACCACATTGTTATGAAAACGGAGCAACGTTTTGTAGCAAAACCCAGACATTCTGTACAGCAGAGATGTATGAGTAGCGAAGTTGGACTAAACCATTCAAATGGGAGCCATAGTTCTCAAACCACGGAAAAGCAAGGCTTCCCTTAATAGGAGAGCATATTGCTTTAAATGTGTGTGGTGAGTATGTGTGTGTTTGTGTGTGTTCACTGCTTAAATCTACATGTGGATTTCCAATAGCTATGTTATATTTCACATCACATCAAGCCAAGCCTCCTAGTCTTTTCCCTACCATTGTAAACCTCCTCCCCTCTCATCAGAAGCATAGCTAGGGTGAGGCTAAGGGGCAGCCATACTGGGCACAGTGGTAGGGGGCACGGTTGACAGATGCCAATTTCATGGCAGTAAAGTACCAGTATTTATTTGTGTACAGGCAGTTCTGAATGCCATTACCAAAATGATTTCGGATGCTGCCCCACTGAGACAACCGTCCTCCACTGAAACAACCGCGAAAACAGGATGTCACCACATCTCAGCACCAACCAGAAGCCACGGCCCAGATGGGAAGTGCACCAATCTTTCCTCCCATTTTTTTTTTAAATGTCAAATCTACCCAACCAAGCCTCCAGCACCACATACAATCTGACTGAAAGACCCACAGTGACCCGAGAATCCAACCAAAAACATTTCACTTCGGCCATACCAATCTGGACTGCAAGACCCCCGTCTCCATGCTACTCATGCTTCCACTTCACCTGCACAAGTAGTGACAGCATGTGCATGCGAGAGCAACACCCCTCACCAACTGGCCTCAAAAAATGTGAACCAGCTCGAATGAAGCCACACAGACAACTCGACAAGAAACAAACCAGTACACTCACGCATATAT
Organism: Protopterus annectens; assembly: GCF_019279795.1. Lineage (NCBI taxonomy): Eukaryota > Metazoa > Chordata > Ceratodontiformes > Protopteridae > Protopterus > Protopterus annectens. The sequence goes on from NC_056728.1 coordinate 962,855,955, forward strand.
CCCCCAGCCACTCACTCCAGATACATCCAAATAGGGGACCGCCACCCCAGCGATAACACTGCCAGAACTCCAGATCTTCACAGGCAACATGCAAAATCCACAACAGAAAACATCCCAGAGGCTGTGACTAAAACTCGAAACAAACAATGGGATCCAGCCCCACCACTCAACCACCAACATTCCAAAGAGTAAACAGGGAACAGATCAAGTGACTACCTGCACCACAAATCCCAATCCAAACTAATCCAAACCAAACATCCTCCCACTTAGCTATATTTTAATCTGAAAATATAAAATGGGACTAAACTGCAGTGTGGCTCTGGCTCCACAACCAAAGGCCCTTCCCAACAAAGCCCTACATGCAATTAAGGTGTCAGAACAATTTCCTCAACTCTAGAGAGATAACCACCTTGCCAACAAAAACAAAGCATTTTCTTATAGTTAATCAACACAAAAAAAAAAAAAACCCGGTCCACTAAAGCGTAACCCTCTTCTATTACTCAAAAAACACCGCAGTTCCCAAGCCCACATAAAGACCTCAATACGCCAACAGTTAAATACCTTGTTTTTTACACAAATAAAGCAGCAGTTACCTCCCCACCTCAGACAAGCTGGTTTCATAAATATTCACATAACAAATTATAGGGTAACAGACTGTCCAGCAAGCCATAACTAGCTCCTTGAGTAACATTTAGAGGAACCGCAAAGCAGAGCTTTCCTCTTCTACCATGAGTCAGTGAAGAAAGACCACAGAAAAGCCCTTGGGCTGTTCCCAAAGTCATAAATAAAACTCTATAACAAAACACCCCTCAAACCACAATTTCTCTCAAAGCAGAACACCAAGACCCACCGTGACTCTTGTAACACCTCCAGATCACCTTGGGCGTCCCTTGCCTTAGCAAGTTCACACCAAAATGTGGTTGTTTAACCCAACTACACTAGACTAAACCTCTTAAGCCCCTCCCCATCCTTATCTCATTTCCTCCCAACAATCCCTGCCTCCACTTAACCCTTTCACCTCCCCAACCCACTTAACTCCCCCTAATATCAACCTAACCCCCCCCCATGATTTCCTCATTGGTCAGATACGACCACAAGCTAATCAGCCTAGACATCCACATCCCACCCCCACCCCCCCATTAGGGAAACCACCGTAAAAAATTTCTCCAAAGCCAACTTCACGCTTCTTAAGACAGAAGTGGCAAACTTCATGACACCCATGCTGATGGAAGATAGAGGTACAACTGCTGAATCCTATACAAATACACTTTATAAGCACTTATACGAGTGCATGCATCATGCAATCCCTAACAGAACCAAGGTGTTATCCTCCAAAAAAAGGAAGCCAATCTGGTGGTCCCCTGCCATAAACAAACTCTACAACAGAAGAAAGAAACTGTTGCAAAAAAGAGTAAAATCCCATGATTGGAGGAACTCCATGGTCAACCTCAGTAAGAAGCTGAGATCCCTCATAAAATCCTCCAAAGCTATTTACGTAAACAAAATTGCCACTGATTCTAAAGACAACCACAAAGTCAAGAATATCAGTGGCAACACTCAGATCTACTCTGAGTTACAGCACAATGGCACTAAATATACAGAACCAACTGATATTGCCAACATCCTGGCAGATAGGTTCAGTGCTAACTTTATCCCTCTCTCACCCCCTAAAGGGCCCATCTCTATACTGGAAGAATGCAAAGTTCCTGTAATCACGGCTGCACAGGTAAAAAACACACTCTCCAAAGCCAAGAACACAGCATCCATGGGACCTGACAACATCCCAGGCTGCGTTCTACATGAACTACAGAATGAACTGGCACTCCACCTAAGTACCATGTTCAGTCATAGTCTCACCTCAGGCATTGTGCCCACTGAATGGTGCACAGCAACAGTTATCCCACTCCACAAAGGGGGAGCCACCATGGACCCTGGGAACTACCACCCCATCAGCCTGACAAGCCTGGTCTGCAAGGCTATGGAACGTATCATCATGGAACTTATAAACAATGTCATTGTTAATCTCCAAACTCTGGACCCTATCCAGTTCTGGTTTGTAAAAGGTAGGTTATATCTCCTAAACCTGATAGACTTCTTTGAAGCGGTCACCAAAGCCGTAGATGAGGGTAAGGTGGTTCCCACAGCCTATATAGATCTTGCCAAGGCTTTCAACACCATCCCCCACTCTGGAATTAAAGATAAACTCACTAAACTAGGCATAAATCCCTATGTCACAAGATGGGTTGCCAACTGGCTCACTGACAGAACCCACACTGTGAAAGTGGCAGACTCTAAATCCAACTTGAGACCAGTGACAAGTGGAGTACCACAGGGTTCAGTCCTGGGTCCTCTCCTGTTTGGTATCTACTTCTCTGAAGTACAGGCTAACACAGAAGGTCTTTGGCTAACAAAGTTTGCAGATGACTGCAAACTAGGAGCCATAATCAAAACTCTTAACGATTTGGACATCCTACAAAAGGGCCTCACTGAGACAGATGTCTGGTGTCAAAGCCATGGCCTCAAGCTCAATGCCAAAAAGTGCATTGTCATCCCTTTTGGTAAAAACGCTGTACCCATGAACTACCACATAGGCGATAGTCTACTTAACACCGAAAGTGTGATAAGAGACCTTGAGACACAGGTGGACAGTAGTCTCTCCTTTGATTGGCTGAGACCGCACTGGTTCCCCCACTTAATGCATCTGGTCAGGGGCAGTAAATCACAATTTACCTCACCAGTTGGATCTCCTCATGCAGGACAAGGGGTCTCTCATACATCCCCACTTGGGCACTCTACAACTGACATTGTAGGTGATAGGGTTTTGATCCCTTTCAAGCACCTCTTTTCTGGGGACATGCTCAGAGTTTTACAAGGGGCAAGAAAACCCTCAACCAGAAAATCTTATATGTCCAAATGGAAGAGATTTTTGGTCTGGTGCCATGACCGTAACCAGGACCCTTTTCAGTGGGGGTCCCCCTAGTCCTGTCTTATTTGTGTGAGTTGCTCCAGTCAGACTCGGCCTGTTCTGCTGTGAAGGCCCATTTGTCTACTATTTCTGCTTGTCTGCCCTTGAATCCTCCTCTGACTTCTCGTTTTGAGTTCAAACCATTTCTTAAAGGTGTACTGCATATTAGGCCTCCAAGAAAACCTGTTTCTCCTCCTTGGGACCTTAATTTTGTTTTGGAAAAACTGATTAGCTGATTAGAAAGGGGTCCAGGGAAATAAATAGTGTGGGAAGTAAATGGCCAGGGAATTGTTATGGCTAGGCTTGTATAGGCCCTAGAGCTGATAGCCTAGTACCAACCTATGAACCTATAATCACATCACCACAGTAGTCAGAAAATCCTTCTACATGGCACACCTCATCACAAAAGGTTTCTCATCCAGGAAAAAAGAAGTCATTGTTCCCCTCTACTCATCACTCATTAGACCCATTATAGAGTACAATGCCCCTTTTGGTATGTACCTCACAAGACATCGACAACAACTGGAAAGGCTGCAGAAATACCTCACAAAGAGGATTACTGGCCTCAAACAGATGCCATATGCAGACCGTCTCAAAAAACTCCAGCTTTACTTTGTTGCATATCGCCTACTCAGAGGCGATCTCAGAGCTGTTGGACATGCTCCACTTAAAGAAATCCCAATCCCTCCGAGCTACACGCTCTAGGGACCTAAACCTTGTCACCACAATAAACAGAACATGCTGGAGGGATAGATTCCTGTCCCATAGACTTCCCATACTCTAGAACAAACTACCTATCTATATCAAACAAAGCTCCTCATTAGCACTCTTCAAGAAAAATCTTGATGATTGGATGGGAGACAGGAAATTCACCCCAGAAATCACTTCTGTGACTCTGCTTGACAGGGGCACAGGAAAATAATTTTCTTGGGTGGCAAAAGCCAGGGTACCATTTGGCTAGGCTTATATAGGCCCTAGGGTCAATAGCCTAGTACCTACCTATGAACCTATGAAGATGTCCCGGGACAACTTGGTTTGTTGCCAAACTTTGTTTATCACTGTAAAAAAAAAAACGCCAACTGGCTATGCATAAAACAAAGATCTACCCTACTGTTATGATACTGACATTACAAACTACTACAACTCCAGATATTTATTCCCCTTGCAGACAAAGTTCATGGAAAAAAAACTCTTCATATAGCCTGATACATGACTCACATGACACAGCAATTCTCATTACTCCTAGCATCAAATCCACAGCACTACATAATCCTTCCCCTCTCAGGCATCTACTTACTGACAAGCTCTCACCATTGACCTTGAAGAAATCCACATTCAGACTGCAACAAAGACAAATGCTCTTGCTTTAACATAGGACACACCTGTTAGAACACTGCCCCATCTCCTTTCAACTTCTCCTCTCACAGAATTAATGAAAGTTGGACTACTTTAGAAACTAAGGGAAATCATGTACAGTACACTCTGCTTCTTTACTATAATGTACATATACAGTTTAAATAAACAATAAGACTTAAACTATATTGTCAACTAGTAATAATCTCCTTTGGTTTCTAACCAATATCCTTTGCCAGTGGCTCAGTCTGCTACTATAGGAAGGCGGTGAGGGTTTGTACTTGTGAATCTTCAGGATTCTAAATATTGTGAGAATGCTTGGTCTGTCTTTTTTTATTTAAAAATAAATAATCAACATTTCTCTCCATTAACAGCTCATCCAACCATAACTCTACCTTCCCATATACCAAACAAATAAAATGCACACTTTTCAATAAATCAATAAAACAAACAAAGCAGTAAGCTCTTGCATCACACTGACATAACTAATCAAGCCTTTATCAGACTCTGGTCAAAATGTTTTGTGAGTGGGTGCATCCAGAAAAACTTTTGATTAAAACTACTAAAGAAATTGAGGCAGGGAAAGAATCCAAGTTCAATCCAGTATTAAAAACATTTACCCTTGTAAACAAGGAAACTATGAATTTTGATAGGGCCATGATTTTGGGATGCAAGAATGATACAACATGTATTTAAAGTCTTGCAAGAAAAATTTGAAATATATTTGCCTATTGTGAAACCTAAAGAGACTGATATGGGACTCTACAATTTACTTATATAAGAAGTTACAATGTGAAGAACTTGTTTGAAAGAGCAAAGCATACACCAACACAGGAAATCTCCATCAATTTTGTGACCAGAAGATATGGGATGTGCAACCAATGTAACTCTATTAAAGTTGATAACCTTGGCAGAGTCTTATTGAAACTAGAACATTAGTTAACTATATATGCATGAATTGTGGAAGCAGTGGTAGCAGTGGTATAGTATATTTGCCAACCTGTGTTTCTCAGGGTGCATTTTATATAGGAAAAATGGAGAAGTGTTTTAGGGCGAGAACCTATAAACAAATCTACAGTATTTGCAGAGAGGGCGACAAGGATGCCCTAAGTAAACAAATGCAGTTTGTAAAAGTTTTACAAAATCTGTGTTTTCTAACTTAGAAAAAATTATAAGGATTCCAGGCAGGGCAGCTTGGAAACATGAAAGAGTTATCCTGACAACTGAGATTAAATTCAGGGTTACCCCTAGTTTGAATGATTTAATATTAATAATGCATTGTAATTACGACCATAAAAGTTATATCTGTTGGCATTTTATAATTACATTGATATATTCTTGTCAGTGTCAGTGGCACAACAAGAATTCATAAGTGTAATTATAAAATGCAAAAGGGTTTGGGTTTTATTCCCACGCCAGGAAGATGAAATGCTAACACTACAGTGCAGCAAGTGGGGAGGGGTGCTGCGCTGGTGAGTGTGTCATTGTTTAGATGAGATGTCAAACTATTGACCTTATCTGCCTGAGCTGATGGTAGCTCAGGTGTATGTAAAAATATTCCATGACATTGATTGATAAGAGTAGGGGATAAACACCAACTTGTGTTTTCCCCTGAAAAGAGACTACTAGCCTGGACAGATAGATAGGCAGGCAGGCAGGCAGATAAATAAAAAAATACTATGTCTATTATTTTTAATAGAATACTGTTTAAAGCCTTGGCCATCTTATCTGTGGGATTTTAAATGACATGATTTTTTTAGCACTGAAATCCTTGGGTGTGGACTAGTTACTTGTTAATTTAATGCTTTTTTCTTGCATTAGAAGTTCTCATTGGTGAACTTCATTTTTGCTGTGTAATTTCTATGTCTTTATGGTTAAATCTTGTCTAAAGCCTATAATATCCCAATTACATTATCAGTACAAGTATATTGTTGTTAAATGAAAATCCTTACCATATTGTGAATTTTACCAAACTGTGAACTCTGTCTCATGCATAAAAGTCTCTCATTACAATAAATGCACATTTAAATCTTTTAAATGGAAATGCTCCTGTGTTGTCACTGAGCGCATCATTTATGGTCTTTTTTTATTATTTACATCCTGTCTTGGGAATAAAATGCATAGAAAACATGTAGAGTACACTGTAAAAGTTGTCATTTTTGATGTAAGTGTTAGTAAAAAGCAAATATCAGAATAAGATAAACATTTCAGAGTTTTGCTTTGGTTGAATGCTAAGTTTTGAAAAAAATAATGCAAGCTTCTTTAGATTTATCATTCAGACTTTGGACTTTTTGGTGGTACAACTGATGTTTGGTGGAAGAAACCAGATTGTTTTTTGTTCAGAAACAATTGTCTCATCTAAAGTGTTTAATGTTCTGATGTCATTTTGAAGAAGTTATTTTATTCTGGATGAAAAGGAAATGTGAGCTTTTATATTATTCTTTAAAGCGTTAACCAAAGGCTAGCATGCCGTCCTTTTCTCCATTGTCATTGTAACATTATCATTTTCAAAACTCACTGCGTTTGACCTAATTTTAAAAGTGAATTAATGATACTATTTTCAAAATTGATTTGATGTCTACAAATGAAATACATTTCAATACTGTTGATCTAGATGGACCTCTTGGTTTGTTGGGTCTTTTTTATTAAAACCATGTTTGTACTTTCTAACAAAAAATATAGTCCTTCCTACCAATTTAAGAAATCTAGGTAGCCATGATGATAGAAAGCTCATGTTACTCCTCTCTATTTCAAAGACTCCATATATTCATGAGTTATTTCTCCTTTCTCTATTTTCAGATATTTCTAATTTTTCAGACAGCTTGATATTCTGCTTTAACAAAAAAGTTTGTGTGATATTCTTCCTTACACAGTCTGCCAGCTACACTTGATACTGAATTTTCCATGTCCTTAATCTGACCAACCTGTTTCTTTATTAAAGAATTTAGCATGTCAAATTATTTTAAAAAGTTATCCTGTACAATGTTCATTTTTATCTGCATTTGATCCATTTTAAGAAGATAGCTTAGACAGAGGAAGCAGTTTAAGAGTCCTCCTTTTTATGAGCATGTCTTGATATGAAGTTTAAAGAAGGTCATTTCCTTGTTGTCTGAAAAGCTAATTGTTCAGGAAAGCTTTTACATCAATGTTGGTGCTCCCAAACACTTCAAGTCACTGCAATAGTTTGAAATATACATATTTCTTCAGGAGTCATCAGTTAATTTGTAGGACATTCAGATGCCCCTTTCAAAATTAGATTACGTCTGTCAGAGCATCAACAGATAGCAACTGCACTGTGGCCATTTGGGATTCCTCCCCAGTTAAAGACTTTAGAATAACAATGCTAAATGAATATTTCCCAATATTGACTCATTCCATGATACATGCCTGAAGTTTCTTCAAGTAAAGTGATTCATTCTTTTTCTTTCCTCTTAAAATATATGGTAGACATTTTAACAAGCACGCAAACAGTGAAGAAAACATTAAATGGACTGCAACTGACAGAAAAAGGGAGTACCAGTGAGCTCCTGTCTATAAATACTGCTTGCTTCTATAGCTTCTAAATCATCATAAAAAGTCAGAGAGAGAGAGATTACAGTTATCCTGAGATGGTGTTATTGGTAGAACTAGACGGCTGTTAGATGGTGCCTTCTTATGGCATATGTCTATTCAAAACTATAACAACTTGTAACTTATTTTAACAACTTTGTGACTAGAATATTAGATGAGATGCAAAATTGATTGGTAGGCTTTGCAAACTCAGATTTTCTTTACCTTAATTTATTGGCTTGACACAACAGAAAGTAGTTTGTTGAGTACAATTCCTGTTTATGGGAGTATACGTATTATGGTAGAGGACTGCCCCAGGAGATCAGTTCTAAGGCCATGCCTGTTATGCCTTATTATACAATGACTGTCCATTAACATTCTAAAACAAGCACGCTGATAGGCCAGCCCAACCAGGTCTCCCAGACTTTTTTCCATTGGTATATTCTTTAATTTTAACTTTTTTCAACAAAAATAAAAACAAAATTTGTAGTCCAGACTCTGAACATACGAGAGAGACACCATGCCAAAAATACAAGGGAAATCAGGTATGTTGTTTAAAACTAAAGACACGTACCTGATTTTCCTTGTATTTCCTCCATTCTGTCTCTGTCCTAACCTAAACTTCCCAAACCTTTTTTTTTTTTTTAATTAAAAAAAAAAAAGAAAAGAAAAGCAGAGCAACAGAGATCTTCTTTTTCTCCGTTGCTTACTTTCCCGAGCACTGATATACTGGGTATGCATGGGAACACAAGTCCCATACACGTGCGCAGTACATCAACAAAGGAAGCAGTATACCACTAGTTGCGGAAGAACAGTAATGTGCCGTTATACAAAGACATTATTTAAGAAAAGTAAGTATTTTTTTCTTAAACAATGTCATTGTATAATAGCAATAACCAACTCTGTGGTTGTGGTATATTGAAATTTACCCACGGTTGCCTTAATTTAATCACTAGGGCTTCACCCTCATGATTAAACCACACCAACCATGGGTAAATTTCAATATACCACACTGACGTCATCGGTTATTGCTATAATATATTCTCTCAAATGTTTTTATTGTCAAGATGTGGATGTCCTCAAACCTGGTAAATATATATAACTAATAAAGAGAATGTTAAACACTTCAAACATATTTAGACTTAATATGTGAACTGGAAAACAAGAATTCTGTGACCATTAATGCCAGTGTGAAAATTATAATAACCTTCGATCCTAAACAAACTGACCGGGTTTGCAGCACTGGGAGCAATAAAACAGATCATGGTTCAAAGCATATAGATAAAGTAAAGTGGTCAAAGTATGCTGTAAAAAAGAATTATCAAATCAAGAACTCATGTTTTTTTCAATAAACGTCTTTATTAAATTATCACGTATGACATAGGCAATCTTACATTTATATAAATGAAAAACAAACATTGATACCACTTTAGTTGCAAACATTGTACATCACAGACACCATTGAAGCAACTGTAGTTGCAAACATTGTACATCACTTATAATATATTCAGTTATTGTCAGTTAAGCACTATATGGCTCATTCAAATCCTGCCTCTTAAATCTCATTCCTTCTCTGCATATAGTGTTCCCACAATTCCCATTTTTTTTCCAGTGTAGTTTGCTCCTTCCCTATTCTAATATCCCAATTCCAGTTGTTTTATCTCTGTTACTATATTTACTACTTCTAGTAAAGCTGGTCTAGACTTTGATTTCTATTTTCTAGTAACTGATTTTTTGGCAGCCTCCATAATTAGACTCAGTAAGGCTTTGCTATGTCTAGGCAATACCAATTCTGTATCATAGCTCAAAGAAATCATCTCCCCAGTTAGTCCAATCTGCTCACCCAGCATCTCCAACAGAGCAGTCCACAGGGCATCCCTAAAGTCTGCCAGCTCATTACATTCCTAAAAATATGTTCCCAGCTACCTCTTTCTTGCCCGTCACACCTCCAACATTTGCAATCCACCTGAGAAAAAATTCTTTGGAGTCTATTTGGGGTGTAAAAATACCTATGTAAACACTTCCAGTTAAAGATTCTAAGTCTACTAGACTTTGTTGCATATTTGGGAGACATACATATATCCCCATTGTCTCTTTGTGAATTGCTTATCCAATCTCTCTTCCCAATCCTTTCTAAGCTTCTCTGACTGATGCTTATAATTATTATGCAATATGTTATATGCTCTACTAATTATTCCTTTTTTAACAGCAGCTTCTGTTCTAGAGTCTATTAAAACTCTACTAGTGCTGGCCTTTTATTTAGGAACCTGCTATTTCTTTTTCTTTGCCTATATATACTCTGATATCAGTCCTTGATAGGGAAGGCAATCTCTAACCTGCAGTCCAAATAAATTCTATTATCTTTCCCTTTCTAGTTATTTGCTCCCAATACCTTGGTTTCTTTGGCAGTTTTCTCTTTTCTCGTGCTGGTTTAGTTCTTAGAATACTCCCTGCTGTTTTATTAATATAAAACTCTGCATGATTTTTGTTCTCCTTAAGAGTCTGCATCCAAAATCCCAAGCTCTCCTTATTTCTCGAGCTTCCTCCTTGTATCATCATTCATTTCCACTTTAAATTATAGTTTTCTGCCTGTGCTATGTATAAGAGCCTTAACTGTGTTGCTCTAAAATACCCTCTCAAATAGGGTAATCCTCTTCCACCTTGTTCTAGTAGAAGAATCAACTTATCACACTTGACACTTGCTGTCTTTCCTTCCCAGATAAAATCCTTCAACTCTTTTTTAATTACTATCCACAGCTTCTTCTCTGGTTGATAAAAATATGCCTGACCTGTGTATAAGACTAAAAACTAATGTCTTTCTCCACAGCAGAACTACGGTCCGCTAATGATTGGCAGTGGATTTTTTACGGTGCCGAGTTGCCAGCCCGACGCCCAACCTTCAAAGAAGGCACACCCATTCACACACGCCCCTACCTGCATGTCTTTAAACGTCACTTAACCGCGGGGAGGACATGCAGACTCCACACAAAAGACGCTTCAGCTGAGAATCAATTGGGAGAACCTCTTGCTGTGAGGCGACAACGCTAACCGCTGCACCACCGCAGCTAATGACATGTCTATAAGACTAAAATGATTAAAAACATTTTAATTGATTGCATATTATTACTCATATCCATATAACAAAGCTTCCAGTTTCTCAATTTTTGTAATTATCTTCTGTTTAGTCTTTTCCCACATATCCTTAGCTGCCACCACACAGTCATTTCTAATCCATGCTCCTAAACACTTAATTTTATCATGTCCTCATAAATATGGATATTGTTGGACCAATTCTTGTGCGGGTACATAATTTACCAATATCGACTTTGTATTAGCTTCATTAATTTTGTATCCTGAGAAGATATGAAACTGTCTTAAAATGTTTCACAATACTGTAATGTCCCTTTCTGGTTTTGTCATGTATAAAATAATATAATCTGCAAACAGAGCCAACTTTTCCAGACTACCACACCAATTATATCCTTGAATGTCCGAGCCCCTTATTTTTTTTTTCCAGTGGTTCTAAATATAATGCAAACAACAAAAGGAAAGCGAACAACCTTGCCTGGTTCCTATATTTAAGCAGACATTATCAGAGAGGACCCTGCCTACTTTAATTTTCACCTCCAATACCTCATATATACTCCTAATCGACCTTATAATTGTATCAGGGAAAGCAAATGTTTCCATTGCCCTACTTATGAAGTTCCAGTCTACTCTGTCAAATGCTTTCTCTGCATTAGGACCCACCAATAACAGTGGTATTTTCTTGCATTCTGCTTCCCTTTAGATCATCAATGTTCTTTTAATATTGTCGAATATTTTGCATCCCTGCCTCAAAACCACATTGATCCATATATATCAATTTTGGTATCACTTTTGCTACACAAAATGCTACAAAACGATTTATAAACCTTCATCCTGTCCATCTCTTTCATCCTTTATCTCTACCTATACTCCACCTCGGACCCTCCGTACCTCTAACTAGCAACTACTTGACACCTACCAACCTAAGAAAACAGTTGGCAAACTATTATATAAATATCCTGTTGTCCTTGCTTGGAACAAACTTCCTTTAAACATACATTCCATCACCCACTCATTACACTTTAAAAATCAACTAAAACACCATATGCTCAACTCCAAGACTTGTACCTGCCACGACCCAAAATAAGAACCTTTCACTCTCCTTAAATCACTAAGTTTTTTTCCCACTCATCTCATTTCTCACAACTCTATTAAGATGCATAATTTTCTCGTGTAAATACATGCTTGCTTTGTATAAATATTGTGTTTTTGTTGTATCATGTAAGCTCTCTATTTTGTTTTTATTCATGCTGTATTAACAGATTTGTTATTTTGGTCTTTGTACTATCTGTCATATATGTATGTGCTTAAAAAAATTTTAACTGCGATATGTTTTTCATGTAACTGTTTTTTTTTTTTGGTTTTTTTTTGCAGCTTTTCTCCTCAGGTCTCCACTGAAAATAGGCCTCAAGCCCATTTGGACCAACCCAGTTAACAAATGACAATAAATAAATAAATAAAATTCTTCTAGCTATTATAGACATAAACATTGTATAATCATGGTTTAATATTGAAATGGGCCTGTATGAAGTTGGATCAGATGGATCTTTACCCTCTTTAGGTATTACCGTTACTACTGCCTCCTTCACTCCTAACTTCCAAACTTCCACAGGGATACCTGCTATTCCTGGAGACTTTCCTGTAAATTGGTTATACATAGCCATTTTTATCTCATCTCTTCCTATCTTAACTGTTAATAATTAAGCCTCACCTGCCTCTAACCTTGGCATATTTAATTCTTCCATAAACATTTCCATTTGTACCTCTTTCTGATTTTCATATTTCCCTCTGCTTTATACAAACTTTCATAACATTTCCAAAATATTTCTAATACTTCTACAGCATCTTTTATCTTCTTTGTTTTAGGCTCCCTAAGCTTGGTGACAGCCCTTTCCACTTTCTGCTGCCTGAGTCGTTGTGCTAAAAGTTTTTGTGTTTTAGAATTATTGTCAGAAAACAGTTGCTTAATAGCAATCTTTCTAAACCCATGCATATTATTGAGGTAATCCCTTATTTTCTGTTTCACATTCTGCAGTTGCTCTTTTTCTTGTTCTGAGAGATTCCGCATATTTCGCAATACTTTAACATTTGTCAGTCCCTCTAAATAATTTGTTACTTCTTAACCATATCTCCCTTTCCTTTATTGCCACCCTAATTTTAAACTTCACTTTAATTTTATCTCACTCCCTAGCTATATTTTTAAAAGAAATTTTTATCTTGTCTAGTATCTCCTGAATTAATTCCAAAACCAATTCCTTAAATTCCTCTTTTTTCAACCCATAGGTGGGAAAGTGTCAGTGTCTCATTTTTTTCTCATTACCTTGCATTTTTATTTCGGTTATTATTGGCACATGATCTGAAATAGTTATTGGGTGCATTTCAACACGTTTAATTAAATGCACATTTTCCTGTGACATATAAATTCTATCTAGCCTAGCCCAGTTTTTGTATGTTGGAGAATAATATGTAAATTCACTCCAAACTCCTAGTACTGCATTAAAATCTTCCATGCCTAACATTTTCATAAATTTCTTCAAAAATCTACCCCTTTTGTTATATTTTCCCTTCTAGACCCCCCAGACACATCTTCACAGTTGCAAACCAAATTCTAGTCTCCACCTTTAAGTAATAGTCCTTGCTGAAAGCTGATTATTTCTCCCAGAATTTTTTTAAGCTCCATTATAGCAGTTTTAGTTGGAATGCAAATGCATGCCAGTGTAATCCTCCTCCCTTGCCAGTAGCCCCTTAGTACTATATATCTTCCATTATTATAATTTGTTTCCTCTTCTATCACTGCTGGAGCTCCCCTTGCAATTAATATAAGTTCATAGGTTAGTACTAAGCTAACTGCCCTTGTGAGATATTTTAAGCCTAGCCAATTATCCCTTGTGAGACTCAAACCATGCACCTTGTGTTTGTAAGGCAAACACCTTACCCATTAGGCCACCCTGCCAATCCAAATACTCCTATTTTCCTTTGTTCCAGATATTCCACAGAGGAACCATCCTGAAAACCTTTCTTTATCAAATTTACATATTCAGATATTTCCAACTGTGTCTCCTGTAGCATAGCTATTTGCATTCTTTTTAAATATAGTTCACTACTCTCTTGTTTTTATATTTATCTGTAAGACCATTTAGATTGAAAGACATTACAGAAAGCATCATTTTCTTGTATAGTTATTATTAGCACCTTTTATGTATAACTGCTTTGTTGTTAAATGTCTAGTTCCAACTTTTATGTCACATGCATATACTGTTCGGCAGGTTGGTCTTTTATATAGTTGTTTTTTTGTCATATCCATTGGAGCCTATGCCACATCTTACATAACGTTTTGGTTTTTAGAAAGTCCACAGACAGAATGAACAAACTCCCGCCAAACCCAGCCTAAAACCTAGTAACTTAATAATAACACACAAAACTATGTACTTCTTCAAATATTCCTATTAAGAACATACGTTCTAAGTTGATAGCCATACAGACAGGCTAGAGTTAACCAACAAGAAAGGTTAGCCATGCTAAGATGCATGGTACAGCCTGTGCTATTAGTAAGTGCTGTTTGATTTTGTCTATCTTTATAGCTCTCCCAGCTGAGAAAACACTTGAATTATTTCAGTAAATACTTTCTCCAAGCCATTTCTCTTTATCAAATTGTCTTCTAGTGACATGCAAACCAGACACAAAACTGCTAAGGATACTTTGTTTATCAGAAAAAAAGCTTTATAACATTCAATATTCTTTTTCATTTACATGCTTTGTTATAAACTGCAGTGCCTACATTTCTTAAAACTTAACAAAAAAAGAGAGAGAGAGAAAAAAGAAAAAAGCACCTGTTTATATTAGAAACCCCACTGCATTTAAAAAATAACTAAGAAAATGTTACTTCAAGTCTAATTAGTTTTGTCTCATCTTTAAAGCTCTCCCAGCTGGGAAAACCCCCTGATTGCTTTTAGAGAACATTTTCTCCAAGGCAATTTCTCTTTTCTTTTTTTCTTTTCCCTCAGCCAATCCCCTTCCATGAGACTGTCTCCAGTTTCTCTTTATCAAACTGTCTCCATAGGGACATGAGAACCAGACAGGCAGTTTCTCTTTATCAGATTGTTTCCATGGAAACATGAAGACATGCAGAATTGCTACTAAGTGTGCATGCATTTGCTATAAAAAAGCCTCATAATATTCAATACTCTTTTTCATTTACTTGCTTACTCTTAAAACTAATTACAAAAAAGAAAAACAGCACCTGTTTGCAATCCCCATTACACTTATAATTACCATGCAAAGAAAGTCATACACCACAAATACAGTACTATTAAGAAAAGAAAATGTTTTCTTTACTTACAGTTAGCTTTCTCCCCTCTTCCCCTCCTCAAAGCATTTTTCCAAACATTAATGACATGAAGTAGGGCATATACTTTAGAGTGCCCTTTCAACTAACAACTCCTGCTGTGGAATACCAGTCCAGTTGTTTATTTGTGCGTTCATAAAATTAATGCAGTCTGCACCTTCCAGCTTCTCTGGTATAGCTGAAAATCTCAGGTTTTTTTCTATGTGCTCTGTCCTCTGATTCTATTATTCTTTGAAACATCTCTTCCTGAGCAGTCTCATATTCAGCCAATCTTTTCTTCTTTTTAACCTCTGACTTTTGTAGCTTTATCATCACATCTGAATATCTGGTTACATGTTCTTCTATTTTTCCAGCCTTTTGTTTTTTGCACTGACATACTCCACCAGTGTTTTGTTTATTTTAACAAGGTCTTTATGCAGTTGTCTTATATCCTCCTGTAGGTTATTTGAAGTCATGTCTTAAGGTTGCACTGCATTTTGCTGAACAGCTGCAGAACTTTCCCTACTCAGTGTTTATTCCTCACTTTTTATAGCAGAATTTTTTTCCAGGCCTTCTGTATTTCATTATCACTGGCATCCAGGCAGTGTAATTACTAGCCAGTTTCTGAAATTTATCCATAAACACAAGTCTACTGTCCTTCTCTGGTGAGTTTCTATTTTCACACTGGGAGAGATAGAAATAAGCTGCTACTCAATGTGCAGCCATCTTGGAAGTTCCAAAATCTAGAACTCATGTTGTTATAATAACTTTATTTCTAAATCAGATTAGGCCAAAATGACATGTAGTGCCCTTCTGTCATTTTCCTACTAAAAATACAAATAAATAAAACTCAAAATGATTCAAATAAAACAGAATGATTTTAGGTATGGTTGAATTAATGTATGAGGATATAACAAGCATCAAGTATAGGCATAAAAAGGCTGTATAGTATTAAGTGCATAAGGCCAAAGGGAATTTGCTCCTCTGGGAGGGTTTTGGATTAAAAAAGGGACTATATCAATCAAGTGATGCTTTTTATACATACTTAAAAGAAATAAAACAAGCTACCTAATCATGTCAAGTTAAGAAATCATACGTTTCAAACCAAAGACTGATAATTTGCATGGTAATATAGGCTTTAAGGCATTTGGGGCTACTTGGGCACAAGCCCAAACCTGACATATTGTACTGTACTGTATTGTAGTTTAGCATTCTCTGTTAGAATAGACTTGATTGTGTACTTAGTTTTCAAACTGCAGTGCTTGATCTCTGTAAATTAATAAATTCTATAGTCTATCTTAAAAGTTTACTTATTGATGTATGTAAAAAACTGCACAAAACTGATAAATTTAAAATCTTGACATTTGCCTTTTGAAAAGAGAGAGACAGATCGACAAAGAGAATACTTAGCTAAAGCTGCCATCAATGTATAATATAGCTGGATCATTAAGAGTGCAAACTAACTGTCTTCTGGGTGTGCCAGATTGGTCTGGTGGATGCAGTGTATTGCAAAAAGAAATGATGAGGAAGAGAAACTGAAAAGGTACAATTAGAAATACTGTGTGTATGAATGGAAAATAGTTTTAGACATGATAGATGTAGTGATAACACTGAAAGGCACTAGGCTGTGAGTGATGTTACGTGCACAAATTCATGGGAAGCCAATGTTTATGTCTCTGTTCTTCAGCTATTTGTGGTAAAGCTTATACAAATATATATATATATATATATATATATATATATATATATATATATATATATATGGGTCCCCTTCACATGGTCGACAGTTCATATGATCGACACTCATTTGGTCGACAGTTCATTCGGTCGACAAGCAGATTTGCCCCCGTCCCCAATGTTGTGCAACCCTGGAGTTGATATATATATAGTTAGGGGGGTGTGCGACGCCCCCCACCTAAAATGCTTGTCGATCAAATGAACTGTCGACCAAATAAATTGTCGACCATATGAACTGTCAACCATGTCAGGTAGACTCATATATGTATATATATATATATATATATATATATATATACACACACACACACACACACACACACACACACACACACACACACACACACACACACACATATTTGTTGCAGAGATATTAAAAGTAGTACAATAAAATTTTGTAATGATAGTGTGAGTTTGATTTGTTAATGCCAAAACATTTGGCATTACAGGTGGAAGAGTGTTTGCAGGTTAGGGTTATATAAACACTAAATCAGGAGATAGATTTAGTGTTGTGTATGTCTGCTGCTGCATGTGGTTTGCTCCTGAGTGTCTTATGTAGTGATAGCATTACAGCAAGAATTTTTCTAAGATAAGATAGTCATGACTTGCAAATTATTGAAGCTCTTGAAAAATAATCTAGTTATAATTACTATAGCATGTCCAGTAGAGAAAATAAATTGTTTTATTTTATTAAAAATGAGTTATTAGTGTTTAAAGATGATACAGGAGAAGCAATAGTTGTTCTTCATAAACAATGTATGAAAACAAAATGTATGACCTATTGTCTGATGTGAATTTTTATAGGAAAGTGTCATTCAAAGAAATTAAGAAAGCTTATTCATTTATTGATTCCTTAGTAGAAGAATGGTTTTATACAGCCAGAATTACTCAGGGTACTAAAAAACACTGTAAAATTGAGAATCCAAAAATAAGTAGGATCTTTGGAATTCCAAATATCCATAAAGACCTAAATGATCCCCCAAGACCCATAGTGTCTAATCTATGTAGTAAAACAGAAAGTATGGCTATCTATGTAGACAAAAACTTACAGAGGGTAGTGGTTAACAACAGTACATATATCAGAGACACTTTTGATTTCTTGGAAAAAAAAATCAAAGAAATATATATGTCGAAGAAAGTGACTTACTGGTAACTATGGATATAAAATCATTGTATACAGTAATACCTAATGATGAAGGCATGGAGACAGTGAGGCTTGAATTAATTAAATCTAAGTTCTATTCTGACAATACTGTAGGAATATTAATGGAATTGCTTGATGTTATTCTTAATTACAATTTATTGTCATTTAATAGTGATATTTTTCATCAAACAAATGTAGTGTCAATGGGGGTGGCAATGCCCCCCAGCTATGCCAATATGTATATGTATGGGTAGGAAACCACTCATATATTAC
Source organism: Protopterus annectens (assembly GCF_019279795.1). Lineage (NCBI taxonomy): Eukaryota > Metazoa > Chordata > Ceratodontiformes > Protopteridae > Protopterus > Protopterus annectens. Next base: position 962,874,387 of record NC_056728.1, read on the forward strand.
ATAGTAAGTACTGAAATAATAGTGTGGCATTATATCATTTTATTGATGATGTTTTCTTAATTTGGAGAGGAATGAAAGAGGTCTTATATGAATTTAAGACATACATCAACAGTGTGTGTACTTCTTTGGAATTTACCTGCCAATTTAATTTAACAAAAGTAAATTTCTTGAATGTAACTGTCTTTAAGGATAAGAGCAAATTAAGAACATTTTTTTTTTTAAAAAAGAAGTTCAAAATAATCCCTACTTACATTATAGTAGCATGCACCCCAAAAAGTCCAAAGTAAATATAGTAAAAGGACAGTTGTTAAGAATTAGTGACCTGACAGAAAGGGAAGAAGATTTTGGTATAGAAAGTGACAATTTTTGTGAAAAACTTTATGGAAGAGGTTATCCGAAAACATTAGTCACAGATATTAGAACTAAAGTTACAACTCAGAGAGGTATAAGAAACCGAAATTAAGGCAGAGTAAATACAAATAAAAGCAAAGTGAGAATGCCTGTTGTGAATAGTTTGGACTCAGGGAGAATAAAAAAAAATAATAACAAATAATTGGAAATTGTTTGGGGACAAACTGAGTTACTAGAAACTATAGGGCATAAGCCTCTCTTTACCCAAAAAAGAGGGAAAAGTTTCAAAAACTTCTTTCAAAGTAAGTTGACTATACCTAAAGACAGGTCAGACAGAAATGGAATGGTTAAGTGTTACAACTGTAATATGTGTAACTATTTGTTAATGGAAAAAACAGAATGCACTTTGAATTATGTTAAAATAACTGTCAATGTAGTTTATGTCACTTCTTGCTTAGAATGTAAATCTTTTTATGTAGGAAGAACTATAAGAAAATTGCACAAAAGAATATATGAACATAAATATGCAGTTTCTATTGGGAATAAAAGGAATGCCCTGGGGAATCAATACAAATATGGTTCATGCAAAGTTAACTTTAAATTCCTTGTAGTGGACAGTTTAAAAATGTAGAAAATTCATTTAATCCAGAAGATTACTTGGGGTGGCTGGAATATACTTGGCAGGTTAGACTCAATGCTTGCTACCCCCTGGTCTGAACAATAGAGAAGATTTTATTATGTATCTTACATGTAAAGGATTATAACACTAAGTATATGGTCATGTGATTTTTAAAGTATTTAAATGTGTGTTTTTGAATGTTAACTTCCAGTCTGAAGAAGTCTTTTTACAGATGAAAGCACTTACTGGAATTATTTACTGTGGAATTGTCCTTGCATTTTATTACAGCAGCTAGATTTCCTTTGGCTTTGTTTTTTGGTTTTGGACTTTAGTCTTAACTTCCTGTTTGATTATTAATAAGGGGTAGAGTTATTGTTAGGGGCAGGGACAAGGTTGGGGTTAATTTGCATTAGTAAGGTGGAAGTGAAGCCCCCAGCAGCACCTTAATAATTCATGCTACCCCCAACCCTAAAGGAGTAGTATATACAATACAGCATGGAGACAACACTAGCAGTGAATTTAGAATTAAATACATTATCAGAGTCAAAGAAAGCAGCCCAGTAGTGCTTGTGCCTGAACCTGATGGAAGTATTTGATTCAGCAAAGGCTTCAGGAACCCAGACAGCATTCCACAGATTGATAGTTATCGTGTGTCCATCATTGTGACATTGATACAGAACCTGGAAACACCAGGACTTAAAGGAGTACTGACAAATGCAACTTTCCCCCTTTGCTAAATTAAAGCAGTCTTTGCAAGCCCTGAAGGTCTGTTTCAGTACACAGTGCTACCATTTCATCTACATGAAGCTTTGGCTACCATTTAGAGAGTGCTAAAGTACTGAAACTCATGATATACTAGCTGCATATTTGGATGACATGGTCATCCACTCTGACTTTTTGAGAATCTCATTTATCCATTGTGAAGGCTGTGTTAGGCAGGCTTGACTGTGAATGCTAAGAAAAGTACAGTGAACACAGTAGAATTAAACCTTCTAGTACACAGGGTACCACAGGCTGAACCTGCTAAAAGGAATACTGATGGCTTATTGAGGCTCTACAGCCAATCAATGTGAGTCCAAACCCAATTGCTTTGTGTTAGAGCTGATAGCTGAAACATATTGTGTATGAGCATGGGCAATGCAGCTTTAAGTAAGCCTTGTTTCTGAAAAATCCCTAAGCTAAGGTAGAAAGATAATTTAAAGTACTGACTAGTAATGAGAAGTCAATTGAGATTTTAATGTTTGTACAAAAAGAACTAGCTTGGAAGGCTAGAATCAGGACTGGAGGTAAGTTCCTTAACTGGCGTTACAGCATAGGACGAAGCAGGGGATTACCTGAAGACTCAAAACGTCTGAGTCCACTTGCCAAATTGTGGCTTCCTGTGGATGTGCCCTGGCAGTAAACTCAGGCAAAGGTTTCTTTTGTTGTTTATGAAACTAAGGAGGGAGCCTGGCAGGGTCTTCAGCGATGTCTTGTTATAAAAAAACTGCCTTCTTGCTTAAGGGCTGTATGGAACGTTTTGGTGGAAATAGTTATAGGATACTAATCTTTTGTTTATTGAAGAAAACTGAGTCATATTTTTTTGTCATTTTCATGTAAATGTGAACAAGAAAATAGTGTTTTTATACAAATCTTACATCTAGTGTCTTTTGCAGACTTAGAGTGAGAGTGTGTGTGTGTGTGTGTGTGTGTGTGTGTGTGTGTGTGTGTGTGTGTGTGTGTGTGTGTGTGTGTGTGTGTGTGTGTGTGTGCTTAATTTTTACTCTTGAAAAACATTCTTGGGGATTCATTAAAGCGTATAGTGCAAGCCATAGAAAAAACCTTGGAGCCATGATGAAATATTTTGTGATTCAGAGACATGCTAGCCACTATAAGAAAATACCTCATTATTGACTAAATTGTATTTACTACAGAATCATGCAGATCATTGCTGATCTCAGTGTTGCAGTAGTTGTGACCACAACATATAGCCATAGGCATCTTCCCCCTCAGTCACATACACGCACACTCACAGCACAGTCCCATCCATGAGTTGCCCCCATATCCACATACTAGTGTAGATGCCATTATGGCACAAGAGTTTACAGTACTCCCTGGTGGCTAGTGCTTCCCTCTACCTCCTGATCCCCATACTGCTGTAAGTGTCCTTATGGCACAATTGTAGTTTCCCTGGTTTCTAGTTCACCCCTGATCCATAAACTAGTTAATGTGCTATTACAACACAAGTGTGGCATGCCTGATGGCTACTGAGTCTCCTCACCCCTGACCGCTGTAGTCCTGTCTGTGCCATTAAGGCATATATGTATTATCCCTGTTAGACAGGTTACTAGATTGCTTTAGTGCAAATTCCCGACATTTTGTTGTTACAGACCCTCTACATTTCACTTGCATAGTGATGCTGTATGCTTGACTTTCTGAAGTCTGTGAGAGGTCTACACAATATGTTGTATGTATGAGGTTTTGGTTTTAGTGGGTTTTTAGTTACTTGATGTACAGGTCAGGATTCTGTGGCCTGGTCTTCTGAACTTCTACATAACTTGTGTGCACAGAGGCCCTGGCTGCTGTTAACAGTTAAGCCTCAGTATTCTGGATACACTTATACCTGTCATAGATATTTAAGATGTTGTATGAAAAGATTGTAGTTCTATGAGCATGAGGTAGATTTTGTACTGCCTGATGTAACTGTTATCGCTCAAGTTTTTGAAAGTTAGCACCATACCTCTCAAACTCTTAAAACAAGAAATCTGGAAAAAGCCATTACTAACTGTGGGACAAAGACCCAAAACTAGGGACAATTTTTAAATATTGCTCTTACAAACCTAGAAAGTTGATAGAATAACAGGTTTTGTATTAGCATGAATTTTCTGAAGGGTGTGAAATCTGAAACTCAAATGTCTGTCAATAATTTCTAACTTCAGTCTTTAATGATTTGCCAGTAGTTTTGCCAGAAAATCACAATTTTATGAAAAACAGACCAAAAATATGAGGGAAAAATCTGGACATTCTGCAAAAATCTGTACAGTTGAGAGGTATGGGTCACACAGCACATGAAGTGTCGGCATACCTTATCTAAGGTAAACTCCCCATGTAAAAATGCAACTTCGATAAATATGTACTACTAGTCAAGTCAGTTTTTATCATTGTCAAAGGAACAGCAAAGTGTCAAGTTTTGTGATAAGGTTACTTCTTAAAGTATTCAAAAAGACCAGCACTGAGAAAGCATGTACACATGGTGCAATGTGTCACACAGCGACTAAGATCTATAGCAAGGATGGCATAATAGTGTAAACTCAAATGCTATGGAACAACTAGTCACCATTCCCACAAGAGGAGAAAATATACTAGACCTGATCATCACAAACATGGGGACAAAATGCTCCACACCAGAAGTATATCCCTCATTGGTGAGATCAGACCATAAATTAATCTCATTGGAGATCCACATCCCGCCCCCACCCCCAGCAAAAAAGACCACAGTGAAGAACTTCTCAAAAGCAAACTTCACACTTCTTAAGACTGGAGTGGTATCCTTCAAGGCCCCCGAGCCAGTGGAAACCACAACCCACGCTGCTGAAACCCTTACAAATGCCTTCTACGAGCACCTCCAGGATTGTATGGATCAAGCAATCCCTAATAAAATCAAGACCCTTTCCACCAAAGGCAGCCGGTCTGGTGGACCCCAGCCATAAACAAACTCTACAACAAGAGGAGAAAGCTACTACATGACAGAGCAAAATCCCTAAAAGGGAAGGCATCTCTGATCAATACTAGCAAAAACTACGATCACTCATAAAATCATCCAAGGCCAACTTTGAGAGAAAAATCGCTAATGACACAAAAGACAATCATAAGGCCTTCTTTAGCTATGTTAGAAACCTGGGTGGAAACTCCCAGATATGCTCAGAATTAGTCCAAAATGTTAAAAATCTTACTGAACTCACAGACATTGCCAACATACTGCCAGACAGGTTCAGTCGAAATTTTTCCCCCCCCCCCCCAAAAGGAGAAATATCTATCCCACCAGAGTCTAGCCTCCCAAACATCTCAGATGCCCAGGTGAGGGCTGCTCTCTCTAAAGCAAAAACACAGCATCAATGGGACCGGACGGTGTCCCCGGCTGTGTGCTACATGAACTCAATGAGGAACTAAACCCACACATAAGGCTGCTGTTTAATCTTAGCCTTACTACAGGATACGTACCCAAAGAATGGCGTACGGCAACTGTGGTCCCACTCCACAAAGGCGGTGCGTCTACGGACCCTGGAAATTACCGCCCCATAAGCTTGACGAGCCTTGTCTGCAAAGCTATGGAGAGGATCATAATGGAACTCATAAATAAAGACATTGGGGACCTACAGACACTGGATCCTACCCAATTTGGCTTTGTCAAGGGCAGATCCTGCCTCTTGAACTTGGTCGACTTTTTCAAACAGTCACTAAGGCCATTGATGAGGGTAAGGCAGTTCACACAGCCTACCTTGACCTAGCAAAAGCGTTCAACACAATACCCCACTCGGGCATCATAGAAAAGCTCACCAGCTTAGATGTAAACCCATATGTCACAAGATGGGTTGCAAACTGGCTCAAGGACAGAACACACAGGGTTAGAGTTGCTGGTGCCATGTCAGACTCTAAGCCGGTCACGGCGGTGTCCCACAGGGCTCAGTCCTGGGCCCCTCTTGTTCGGCATTTATTTTTCTGAAGTGCAGGCAAACATAGGGGGATTGTGGCTGACAAAATTTGCAGATGACTGCAAACTGGGCACCATAATTGACACTCCATCAGACACAGACATCCTCCAGAGAGGTCTCATAGAAATGGATAACTGGTGCCAGAGCCATGGCCTTAAGCTAAATGCCAAAAAATGTATAGTCATACCCTTTGGGAAAAACAAGGTAACCCCTAATTACCACATAGGTGGTAATCCATTAAACACGGAAGAAGTTATCAGGGACCTGGGGACCCAAGTTGACAGTAACCTCTCTTTTGATACTCACATTGCCAAAGTGGTTAGGAAGGCCTTCTACATTGCCCACCTGATCATGAAGGGATTCACATCCAGATCAGGAGAGGTCATTGTACCCCTGTACTCTTCACTTATCAGACCAATGATTGAGTACAACGTCCCATTCGGAATGTACCTTACCTGACACCTGCAGCAGTTGGAAAGACCCCAAAAGTTCCTCACCAAAAGGATAAAGGGGCTCAAACATATGTCATCACGATGCCCGACTGAAGAAACTCCAGCTCTATTCAGTCGCATACCGTCTGCTCAGAGGTGATCTGTGCCTGACATACAAGGCCATGTCCAACCCGGAATTAATGGACATGCTCCACCTCAAAAAATCCAAATCCACCAGAGCCACGAGAGCAAGAGACTTAAACCTCAACACGGATATAAATAGGACATGCTGGAGGGACAGATTCATCACCCAGAGACTCCCTACACTATGGAACAGAATCCCAGTCCATGTGAGGCAGAGCCCCTCACTGAGTCTGTTCAACAGAAATCTTGACGAGTGGATGGGAGATCGTAGGTTTACCCCAGGAATCATTTCTGTGTCACTGCTGGACAGAGGCACAGCAAACTAATGGGTATAGTATTCTCATCCTAAGGGGTGGTGAAAGCCACACACACTCTGGCTAGGCTTATAAATGCCCTAGGGCAGATAGCCTACTATGAACCTATGAACCTATGAACCAGTGAAAGGATTGCACAGTAAAATAGAGTTGGGGAAAGAGCAGAGCTACACACATCCCATGATCAAATAGGACTAAAGAAGGGTCTGATGTCACTTCCAAAGCAGGCTAATATAACCTAGTCTCTGCTTACTTACATGCAAAATGAAGCAGCACATAGCCTCCAGTAAATCATATAAGTAGGAAGAAGGGGGGTGGACAAATGAATGTACGAAAGGATACTATAGCATGCAGAGGAAAACACAGAGGTTTAATTATAAGGAGTGATAGGATAGAACAGGATCCAAAGTATATCTTGCTTTCCCTGACACACAATGCTGCAGCTTTGCAGTTCACAATGCTTAAGGAAGCCATGTCCACTCACACTCACTGTGATTCATTGAGGAGGTGGATGGTAACTACAGGCATATGGATGCACATTTGCACATCATGTGACTTGCAATATAGCTCTGCAATGGAGTGCTGAGAATCTACACAGGCTGTATGCATAAGTAGACTGGTCTGTGAATATCAACAGACTTAAGTAAAACAAAAGAACAGTTGAGCAGATATACATGAAAGTTACCTCTGGGGATCACCAAAAGTGGTTTCAGTAAGCTGTTTCAGTAAATTTACTTTTGTCTAAAGTGGATTTGACAGATTGACATGATTCCTTCTCCAACCAGCATGCAAATTATGGCTAGTGTGGGTAACACATTGCATTCTGATTGTGATTTCAGAGGCAGTGGCTGAATGGCCCCATTAACATAACAATCATGCTTAGGGGCCCTTATTAGTACAATATAAAATGTGGGCATCATTTTTTTACAAGAATGCTTTACAGACAACAAAACTGTACAATACAAGAAACTTTGCATTACATTGCTGTGGACTTTGGAAATACAAATAGTGAAGGAAGAAAATCATCCCAGTAATGTACTACAGCACTATACTCAATACCGGTGGGGAATGGCAGTGAAAGTGATACCACAGAGTGTATGTAAGTGGGAATGCAGCTCTATGACATAGTATTATTACTGCCCCCTATGTGCAGAGTGCACCATTGCAGAAATATGTTAATGGTTTAATAGCAAGTTTCAGAATTGACTATTTTTTGATTGAATCAGGGTTAATTTTGGGGGTAGTTATACCCACATTTTTCAAGTCCTGCATTTATGATATGGAGCTGTTGGAGTAGACAAGTGGCCGTAAAAACTCTCCTTGCATGGAAGGAAGGAAGTAAGAATGCTTCACTCAGACATCAGAGTGTGCTCACGTCTTAGAATAAGTGAATACTGAAGACTTGGCAGATGGAACTACAAAACAGACAGAAGGAGTGGCGTGGAAAGTAGACCAATTCTGCAGACAGAGAGAGATGGGGGTGCGAAGGATCCTTCTGATGCCACTGCTGATGCCAAGTGTTAGCATTGGAAGTAGGGACCTGCAGCCACAATGCTTAACGCCGAAAGTGCACTAATGAATTTCAAATTGCACAAGTGGATAATTTCAAAAAGACATGGGGATCTTTATCTGTTTCCTTGTGGGATAGCCTTATGGAAATTCAGAATTTAAAGGCCTGCACCTTTGTACCAGGAAAGAATATGCTATTGAACTGTCATAGAAATGGGTGTAGACAAGACTGATAGGTGGGAAAACAGGACAATAAGTGGACTCAGGTGAACAAAGGCAGCAGCAGGCATTGTCACAGAAGGTAAAAGATACAATAAATTGAACAGATGCAGAAAAAAACACGATAAAGTGTTATCATTCAGAAGTTTAAAAGGCTGAATAGAGTGGGAAAATGGTAGAAAAGAAGGCAGGCAAGACATATGGGAAGAAGTGAAGAGACAAGCTGAGTAATGCTAAGAACTTTGGGAAGAAATGGGGGTAGTTAAAGACAGTCAAAAAGGAGGAAAAGACAGAAGGCAGACAGTAGGTGTGACAGAAATCCAGAGAAATTATTAAAGGAACTGGGACCGGGACTGAGAAATCTAAGGATATCAGTTATTTAGGCAGGATCAAAAGGGCAAGATGGAGGTGGGGAGCAGTAAGTGTTAGGCAGATCATAAAATGTGAGGTAACTGAGGACAAATAATTAAAGCCCATCAAAAAATAACAGAAACGGACACTAAAGTTAGCAGCCCAAAGACAGACTAGAGGAAAAACGCAGAGGATGAATAAAATACTTGACATTTTAAAACAAGAGGATTTGGAGGATTCAAACAAGTAGTACAGAAATGTACAATAGGGTAAAAAAACAGATATTGTACTTACTAGGAAGAAAAGGTTGTGACTTAGAAGTAAAATTACTCCTAGCCAGCAGTCCCCATGCAACCATCTGCTTCAGTATGGATAAGACAAAAGGTACATAAACAACTAAAGTGTGGGGCTACAGAAAGGCAGACTATGTTAACCTATGTATGGAAACGGGGACTGGGGCAAATTCAGAGACCAAACAGTTTGTGTGCATAAAACAGCCACTGTGGTTCAACACAGAGGATAAGGAGGCAAACCATGCTAATAAAAGTGCATTTCCCTCTTTTGAAGATCTGGAATGTTCAGTCCAAATTCCAGCGGTAGCATCTTGAGCCTCTTTACAAAACAAAGTTCTATTTTCATAATTCAGGCACTTAGTGGTGATATACATCCAAACCCTGGACCCAAAACTAATATAGCTCATGCAACCTCCCAACCCATCACTCAACCACAACCTTTTTTCAGCCTTCCCCGAAAAGGAGCTGATCTATTCTTATTTAATATTAACATCAGAAGTAGTCTTCACAAAGTGCAAGAATTGCAAACCACCATTGTTCTTTACTCAACAGACTTTCCTTTAATAACAGAAACAAGGCTAAACCAGACATCAGCATTAATGAAATTACACCTCCAGGGTATAATATCCTTAGGTTAGACAGGAAAAACAAAAGAGGAGGAGGCATAGCCATTCTGTTCAAAATGAACCTCAATCTAGTATCCATTCATCAAAACACCCCTGACTTCAATAATGCAGAAATAATGTTTACAAAACTAATAATTAAGTAAAAAAAACACAAATATAATTGGTGCCTACATCTCCCCTGGTAACAACCTCTCCACTATCAAACACATTTTCCAGTGGTCATCAAACTCCCTACCACAAGAAACCATCATCATGGGTGATCTCAACATAGATTGGTACACCTATGACTCTCAAAGTCCTACAACTTCTAACATAGAAAGTCTTAAAGCATCTATTTTAGAAAAAATAAAAGTGTATGCTGATGATGATGAATTTTTAAAAAATGAATTGTTGGTCAAAGAATCTATTTATATTTTAAAATATAATACTATGTTTCCTAGTGGATTGAATGCAGAAATGAATTGGAAATGTTTAATGAATTGAATAATTGTTTTATTGATTAATTAACTGGTATATATGTATATAGGCAGGTGTATTATCTTGTAACATTGTACTCCTTGAAGGCTACTGTAGCCGAGACGGCAGAGACATTAAAGCTATTGATGTGGATTTCCTTGCCCTGTGGTCTTTTTGTGCATTTGGATTGTGCTGCATCTTTTGGGGTTTTACACCTTCATATTATAACCCAGAAACCCTTCTCTGCAGTAGAAACTTGGCTAGCCAATGCTCAGCTCATTCTTAACCCCAATAAGAATAAGCTCATGCTTTTTCAACCCACGAGCCACTGACTCCTCCCCCCATCCTTTAATATTTCATCAACAAATAATACAATTATTTCTCCAGTATCCCATACAAGACTTCCTGGTGTAATCGCTGACAGCAACATGAAATCTGACATTCACACAGCCTGGTCAATAGGGTGGCTGCTGTGGTGCAGCAGTTAGCATTGCCACCTCACAGCAAGAGGTTCTCCGGTTCGATTCTCAACTGGGGTGCCTTCTGTGCAGTGTCTGCATGTCCTCCCTGTGGTCACATGGATTTCCTCTGGGTGCTCCACTTTCTTCCCACATCCCAAAGACATGCTGTAGGTGGATTGGATACTCTAAATTGCCCCTAGGCATGAGTGCGTGCATGTGTGTGCCTTTAGTGGAAGGTCGGGCGCTGGGCTGTCAACTCAACACCATAAAACTTCACTGCCAATCATAAGCAGACAGGTGATCCACTGTGGTGTCCCCTAACGGGAAAAGCAGAAAGAAGAAGAAGACATAGCCCGGTCAATAAAGAAAGTACACAAAAACTTCAGTATTCTATATAGACATAAACAATTTCTAACAAATGCAAAGGCCACCATTGCTAGAACTCACCTTGTCTCTACCCTCCACTATGCATCTCCCATTCTCACTAACTCAGATTTAAGGAAACTTGACACCTGCTACAATAAAATGGCAAAGTTTGCCACAGAATCTACTTATAGATCACATCATTGCCCAGGACTAAGACAACTCATTTGGTTAGAACTGCCCAATCTCCTAGCCTACAAACAACTGACCACAGCCCATCAATTACTCTATCAACCATACAAAACCTCTGCCCTTCTTAACCTCCTCCAACCCTACTCTACTAATTGTGTCCTGCATTCTACTAACAAATTATTATTAAATATATCTAAAGCTAACAACACAGGTGGAGAATCCCTCTACTCTAACTACATAGCGAAACTTTGGAATTCTCTTCCCCTAAACATAAAAACTACCTCCAGCACTACAAAATTCAAAAACAGCCTTAAAACACATTTAACTAACACATGGATATGTTCCTGTACTAACCATGGTTAAGAAAAATTAACTTTAACTACTAGCCACCCTAGAAATTGTAATATATAATTACTGCACATCTTATGAGCTCTGTACTTTGACTTAGTTTTTTGACCTTATTAAAATCTAGCGATACTACTGTTAAGACAATGTATTCTAAAACTATGCATAATATAAAAACATTGTACTGTCAAGGCAAAAAATTATGTACTATCTGTCTCTTTATCTTTGTACATGATCAATTCATCATGTATATACAGCTGAGAGGTATAGTTGAGATATTTACAGAAATATGAAAAGTGTGACAATGTGAATAAATAGTATATGAACAGCACTTGTGTTGCCTGTCATTTAATAATCACAAAACTTTTTTAACATGCAAAGATTAATATAATTAAGTCTAGGCAATAATACATGCCTGAAAGGGTCAAAACTGCATACCACAGAGAAATGCCCAGAGGAGTCACTAGAGTTTAATTGATAGAAAAGAGGTGAGTGTACACAGGAGTATTATGAAGCCAGGAGAAAGATAGAAGTTTAGTAATAAAGGGAAAAACAAATCACAGAAAGAATAAAAACATATGGCAGAAATACTCAATTAATTGTTAGCTTCCATCTTCAGAAAAACAGAAAAAAATATAGAGCATGTCAGCTTGGGAGAGAGAATATCTGACAGACAGTAATGAACCAATGTAGGCTATAGAAAGGAAACTGAAGGAGTTAAGGGAAAAACAAAGTGAGGGCCCAGACAGCATAGCTGACATATGTTTTCATAGAACTTGACAGCCATGTTTGTAGATCCCAGTAACAGCAAAGGCCATGATGGTAACACACCACTTTCAGGAGGGGTTTTGGAACTGCAAACCTATAGGCCTGACCTTGACTTCAGAGAAAAGCCATGGATAAGATGCAGTGGAAAAGGCAACTCTGTTTCCTGGAGAAAAACAAATACAGGATATTTATGCTCAGAAGTTTGTATGACTGGGTTACCATCAGATTTCATAATATATAACTGACTGATGTCAGGTACATAAACTTCAGTATAGTTTTTCACTCAGTTCTTCACAGAATCAAAATGGAAAAAGGGTGGCTAGGTGATAAGCACCAAAGAGAGGTAGTTAGGGGGATCGGCTCAATAAAAAAAAAATGGTTAGTGGGATTTCACAGCAATCAGTCCTGGAATCAGTTGCAAGATTTCAAAAGGAGCACAGTAGAGTGAAAGAACGGGCTGAGAACTGGCAGCTACAGCTTAGTGCAGGAAGTGTAAATAATTTCATGTCAACTTTGGTAATCCAGAAGTGGAGTATAAGTGGACAGAACTGACTCTACAAAGCATAGATCAAGGAAAAAAAGAGATCATTGTATGTCATTAACAAATGGAAATGAAAAAGCTACCAAGACCAATGTACATCTTTGTAGGGCTAGAGTCCATGAGCAGACAGAGTATAGTACTCTTTTATATATGCCTGGTCATGTCCCCAGTAGCATTACTGTGTTAGTTTCTGGTGCCTGTACAGAGAAAAGGCTAGCCAAGGAAGTGTAAAAAGGGGATACTGAGGTAAGAAAGGCGGATGGAGTGCAACAGGAATGAAAATAAGTTATTTGATCAAATCCTATCCTCATGAAATGACAAGCAAGAAAAGTGAAATATAATACAACTGCACAAGACATCTAGGGAACGGTGTGACTGCAAACATCTCAAGAGAAAAAACAGACGAGGGAAGAGGAGGCAAGCCTATCAAATTAAAGATACAGAATTCAGCCTTGACATTGAGACATACTATTCACATAAAGATGACTGGATGCATGAATCAACTTACTAGAAAAGATGGTGAATTACAAGGCCATAGAGTCCTTCAATTATGTTTGGGATGGCATGTAGGCAAGAAGAAATGTCATAATAGTGATAACTGTAAGATACTAACTACATAGTTAAGATAAATTAAATAAACATCTTGTCTTTTTCTTCTTTCAGAAGTATATAATGTATTACTATAGCAATCAAATCTACAAAGGAGAAAGCAATGGTCATATCAGTCACTTTTAGTGAGTGGACCACTGCTGTTTCCTTTGCAAGAAAGTAACATAAAAGACAGCATGCTAGACATTTATTCTTTCTAAAAATTGAGAAGTATGGGAAATTAAAGGAAGCTTAACTTAACCAGGAGTGACTATACCACAATGTAATTCATCATGGAGGAAACTGATGTCATGAATAAGAGCAAATCCATGAACTGGAATTACAGCAGAAGTAATTCTAGTAAGATAGGTGGCCTTTACAAATAACTAAGGAACTAGTGGGTAGCAGGGATCTAAATGTTATGACCAGCACATTATGCTATAAAATTAAATTCTCCCACCTATCAAAATGGGTTTTGGCATGAAGAACAAAACAGGAAGAAAAAGACAAACTATGTTGTTTTTGAGATAGATAATGTAAGTAGAAGAGGAAACATAGTCATTCAAGAAAGAAAGAAAAAGAAAAAGTGGAGATTCCAATGATGCTAGGACAATGAACATTCCAAGTAAAAGTGAAATGTTCTAAACTTAGATAAAAATAACTCACTTTAGAAATGATAAAAGAATTAAAAGGCTTCTTCATATACAGACTGGAGAATGAAAATACTAAGAGAGAGCTCAGAGACTCAGCAAAGATAGAAAGGAATATTAATTAACCAGGATGCTGATAAGGAAGAGATTCGCAGCAAATCTCTAGTATCCTTCTTCACAAAAGGGGGCTTCCAAAGTGGGATGGCAAGAAAGAAGTTGAGATATTAACTCATAGTAGCTCAGAGAGGGTAGCTGGGGCTGGAGCAAGGCAAGACATAAGCTTAGATGACATATTTCAAAAATATCTGAAGCTGCTCATGACATACTGTCAGCTGCTCTCAAAGTATTCATTATCTGACCCCTCAGCACTGGAGAGGTGCCAGAGTATAGAAAATAGGTACAGTGGTTCCACAACACAAGACAAAGTTAAAAGAAGATCCAAGTGACTACAGACCGATTACTTAGTTCACTAATAAGTAGACTCATGGAAAAAATAAGGAATGATTGCTAAAATTCTTGGAGGCCAATATCCTACAGAATGACTGTGAACATGGTTTCACAAACAACAGGATTTGTCAGTCTAATCTTATCCAAATGTATGAGTAGGTAATAGTAAATTTGAACAGGCGAAAAAATAGTGGATCTGGGATACCCTGACTCTACAAACATTTGACTCTATTGCTCCTGAAAGGCTAGTCAGCAAACAGAGAGGTAAGGGGATGTGAAGAAGTTATGTAGATCAAGGAATGTTTTCATTATTTATTTTATTCATTTATTTTTATTTCTTGACTGGAGTAGAGCATTGTTCCTACTGGGTCATTTAAGGCTCAGACCAGAATCGCTAAATGAAAGGAAGAAGGTGGTGGCATTGGTAGAGGGGTATTATGAAGAGATAGAAAACTAGCTAGTGGACACCCACACTGTCAGCCCTGGGTCTGGTAGACAGTGGGATTTTCATGGGGATATTCATGGTGAATATCACTAAACATGCAAGAGTACAATCAACCTATCTGCAGATGATGCAAAAACTGTTGATAGATGTTAGACAGGAGGAGAAAAGCCTCAACAGAATAATTAAATGGGATGAAATGCATCTGCTAAGGTACAGTGTTGCAAACTGCAATTGCTTACCCCTAAATACTAAGCAAAAGAAATATCTTATTCTTCTAGTCAATGCAGAAATGAACCAAAAAGCCAATAATGTAGTGAAACCATACAAAAGGCTAAGATACCCTCAGTCAGGAACTATTCAATAAGCATAGCAGTAACCTTACCATTCTAGAAGTTTCTTAGCTAGGTAAGAGCTAGAAATGCTCTGTACAATGTTACCACTCTAGAAGTTACTTAGTGAGGTAAGAGGTAGAAATGTTCTGTACAATGTTACCACTCTAGAAGTTACTTAGCCAGGTAAGAGCTAGAAATGCTCTGTACAATGTTACCATTCTAGATGTTATTTAGCTGGGTAAGAGCTAGAAATGCTCTGTACAATGTTACCACTCTAGAAGTTACTTAGCTAGACAAGAGCTAGAAATGCTCTGTACAATGTTACCACTCTAGAAGTTACTTAGCTAGGTAAGAGGTAGAAATGCTCAGTACAATGTTACCACTCTAGAAGTTACTTAGATGGGTAACAGCTACAAGTGCTCTGTACAATGTTGCCACTCTAGAAGTTACTTAGCTAGACAAGAGCTAGAAATGCTCTGTACAATGTTACCACTTTAGAAGTTACTTAGCTAGGTAAGAGGTAGAAATGCTCAGTACAATGTTACCACTCTAGAAGTTACTTAGATGGGTAACAGCTACAAGTGCTCTGTACAATGTTACCACTCTAGAAGTTACTTAGCTAGACAAGAGCTAGAAATGCTCTGTACAATGTTACCACTCTAGAAGTTACTTAGCTAGGTAAGAGGTAGAAATGCTCAGTATAATGTTACCACTCTAGAAGTTACTTAGCTGGGTAAGAGTTAGAAATGCTCTGTACAATGTTACCACTCTAGAAGTTACTTAGCTAGGTAAGAGATAGAAATACTCTGTACAATCCTGGTGACTTTTCAAAGAAAAGGAGATAAAAGTAGTTAACAGGGTTCAAAAGGAAGCCAAAACAATAAAATTATTGTAAGAGGGGATCACTAAGAGAGACTTGAGGAGCTGGATTTGCTCACCCATGAGAATTAGAAGAGGAAAAGGCGGAGGTACATGATATGGATTCCTATAATAGTAAGGGGGTACAGTGAAGGATATAACAAACAGAGAATGAACAGACACGACAGGAAGAAACACAACAGACTGGCTGCTGCAGCTTCAATCTCCAAATAAAAACGTACTTATCCAAACACAGAGTACATGTTTTTAGAGGAGTTGCTGGACTGCAAGTGCAGTAAAGCTTTTCAGAAGATGCAGGACAGATTGTAGACACTGAGGGGATATTATGCTACCTGTGTCCAAAGGGCAGAACTGATGGATACTCTTGTCTTGCTTTGCCATCATGCTAAGTAATATACTGAATGTCAAGTAAAAATATCATTCCCAGAATTATTTCCTAAGCACAGAATAAAAGTTAGTTTTATGTTACTTCTTAAAAGAATCTATTTTCATTTAATTCATACCTTCTCCAACCAGCAGTCTTTAGCAGAAGCTAAGAGGTATACGCAATTCTTCCTCCAAAGTACTTTTGACAGTGAATTAAAACTACAGAACTGTGCCACAAATTAAAACATGATGGATAGGTTATTTCTATAAAATAGCAGTTGTATACTATGTATTTTGCTTGTAGATGTTTTATTTTGTTCTTCTTCTAATAATATGTATTGTGTATTTTTTCGGTTATGTTGTATGCTGTGTATCAGTTTATCCTGGAAGCCTTCTCCTGTCTGAAAATGGATTCCACGTACTATGTCTAAATTAATCCATAACATGTAAATAAGTAAAATATGTAATGTAATCATATATGAGGGATGTGATGTCAAATTAATTAAATGGTGCAGAATAAGTACAGGTTCAACATCGAAGGGCAATTACTTCTATACTCAGATGATGGAAGAATCAAGGGGTTTTCTTCCAGTTATTCACAAAGTTTCTGGCAGAGTATTCTGTAGGGATTTTTCAAAATCTGCCAAGTTGTTACACTGCCAAATAATGGCCCTAGGTATCTTTCTCTTTCCATCACACCTCCAGCATTTGCCACCTAACTGTGGAAAATTTCACTGAAGTTATCTTTGGGGCAAATATATCTGTGCAAATACTTCCAAGCAACAGTTTACAAGTTGCCTAATGATGGCATATTGGTTTCTGGACTTTGTTGTATATATATATATATATATATGCTGCCCAGCTGTTCCCAGTCTTTTCAAATCTCCTCTGACCAATTCTTACAGTTATTATGCAGTACTTTATATGCCCTAATAATTATTCTTTTTTAACAGCAACTTCTTCCTAGACTTTGCTATAAACTCTACCAAAGCTGATATTTCACTCAGCAATCCACTATCCCTTTCTCTTTGCCTATACTCTTATACTAATTGCATTGAAGCTGTCTGAAGGACAAACTTCATTTGTTGAAAATGTACATTGCTTTTGAGTGCTTGTTTGAACTTAAAAAGGGATAGGGTTTTTGGAAAGTGTATTCAGTTTTTTGTTCAAATGTTTTCATTGAAGCAAAACATGTCTTGAAAGAATTGACATAGGTTCAAATGGAGATCAGAAAAAAACAAGTGCATAAGAGATCACTCTACCAAAGTGTGAGCATGTATGCAAAAAGATGGAAATGCATATTAAAAGGAATGGTCATGAATAATAGATGAGAATAATAACTTTCTATCATAATGTCTGCTCTGTCCATATGGTCATGGAATGTAAGTGGACTTATAGGTAAAGATAACAAGCAAACCATCTTCTTCTTCTTCTTCTTCTTTCGGCTTTTTCCCGGTTAGGGGTCGCCACAGCGGATCACCTGTCCGCACAATGAATGGCAGTGGAGTTTTACGGTGTCGAGTTGCCAGCCCGGCGCCCAACCTTCCACAGAAGGCACACTCACACGCACACCTAGGGCCAATTTAGAGTGTCCAATCCACCTGCAGCATGTCTTTGGGATGTGGGAGGAAACCGGAGCACCCGGAGGAAACCCACGTGACCACAGGGAGGACATGCAGACTCCGCACAGAAGGCACCCCAGCCGAGGATCGAACCGGAGAACCTCTTGCTGTGAGGCGGCAATGCTAACCACTGCACCACCGTGGCCGCCCATAACAAGCAAACCATATTGAATTATATTAACAAGTAAATTAGAAGGGAAAAGTTAATAAAAGAGGGTAGAATTTGAAGAAATATGTTAAAATATTTGGCATGGACGATATGCATTGAGTGGTAGGAACTCAGCATTTACATATTCCCCAAGGTACAATAACTGGGATACAAATTATATTTCATAAGAGCATGTGCACTTAAATGAAAGCATTAACACATATCAAATAACTATTTCAAAATTCATAGATAAAAACTAAAGATGCATGGCAATGAAAAAAAAATAGACACTGGCATTTTCCCACCTACTTGTTAAAATGAGAGGAATTCAAGGAATAGCTAGTAGAAATTATTCAAGAGTTTAATGCAATGAGGCTAAAGGGAATAGTATGTATTTGGGCTGCAGATCAATATGTCAAACTAATTGAAAATAAACACCAGCTGGCTGTGCATAGTGCCTCCCACCTCTGAATACTCTTTCCAGGTCTTCTTAAAGAAAACTTTAGTTGAAGGAATTTCTTTGTCATGAGTTTTCAGTTTACACTAAAGTCACTTTGTGACAAATCAGCCACACTTTAAGTACATTAACTGGGATGGGATTAGCCATAGTGGATCTATAATTGGTAGATAATATGAAGAATAAAAATGCAGTACTGGGTGGTTTGAAATCTAGTTGAAATTTACACTGATAATATGTGATAAATGCTGAGACAAGTTTGTTATGCCCAACAAAAACAAGAGTACCCATACAGTGAAAATATGGCATATTAACAGAACAGTTCAAGACACTAAATGCTTCAAAAGCTTTGATGAGAAATCCAAACTCCAGTACAATATACAGGAAATGGGGTTACTGCTAGTTTGAGGTTGATACTAGTTACAAGTTTTTCACAACAGAGTATTTTATTCTAAACACAATGGGATAGCAAGGCATAAAATGAATACACAAAATCCCATAGTCTCCAACATCTAAAAATAATTTATATTTTTAAAGTTTATGTACAATTAACCTTTAATGAAATAGTTAATGAAGTAAAGCTATGCAAAATGTTGACTCAAGAAAACATGAAAATAGCATACAAAAATATTCATGAAAAATCATAACTTAATAATTTTAACAATATTAATTTTACAATTCCATCTACAAGCACAAGCTATAATGAAATAGACAAATAGAAAAAGTGGTAATAATGGGATGCCCCAGCACTGGCCCAGTAATCAAGGAGCCTCAGTTGGGAACGTATACACTGGGAGGATGACAAGTACATACACGGTAAACTGCAATTTCCCTTAAGAGGACACAGAGACCACAGTCATTCTGGGGATGGTTTTCCCTCTTTCTCCAGATCTCCAATAAGACTTCCCACTGGGACAGCTATAGGGTTGAGATCTCAGCTGATTGGCCAAACCAAGACCTCCAGCACCCTCTCTGTCCAACCAGTGCTTTGTGTCCCTGCCCAAGTAGCTGACACACACACGCACACACACACACACACACACACACACACACACACACACACACACACACACACACACACACACACACACCTGGGAAAGGCTGGCACAGGTTTACTAGTTATGCTCCCTTCTGCCCAGACTATAAGGTAGTTTCCACCATCACCAGCCACTACTTATCAGCTACTATAAGGCCCTTAGCAAAGGGTGTCCAATCTTACTGTGTAATGTTACTATTAATCCAAATGGTAGTTTGACCAAGAGCCAGGCTATTTGGAGTTGCCTGTACAGTGTCACCAAATAGATGAGAAAGTAGTCTAAGAGCTTAAATATCTCTAAATAGACCAGCCACAATTGAAAAGTTTAAATATATTTAATAATAAATAATAAAAGAACAAGACAACACTAAATATATATTCACAGTGACATCAGAGTTCAAAATCACAGGAAAAACTTCAAGTTACATCCTTCAATGTGTATCTACCCTCAGATACTAATGCAGAAACCATTACTGCTAAACTTCAAATCAACAGCTGTAAATCTATTTACATAATTTGCTCCTATCTTCCCCCCAGAAATAACATCAATACTCTTGAAAACATCCTCAGTTGCCTCTCTACACACCTACCTCAGGAAACCATAGTACTAGGTGACTTTAATATAGACTGGGCTACCTGTTGCTCCCCTAACCCTATCACCCACATAAATCTATACGGATTTTCCCAAATAATAACCACCCCTACTAGAATCCATAAACCAGGCGGTAAGGAAACCACCCTAGACTGGATCCTTATTAACAGCAATCCTAACACATATAAACCAGGTACCCTTCCAGATGACATCAGTGACCACACTCTAACCTACATAATTAAACAAAAAACTCATAGCCCATATTCTAATATTTTCAAAACCTCATGCTCTAAAAAACACTTTTATCCAGAGATCTTCCAAAATGAACTTAAGGCGTGTGACTGGTCACCATTACATCATCTTCAACTTGATGAAGCAGTGTCCTACTTTAATACAAAATTCCTACAAATTCTAGAATACCATGCCCCAGTTAGCTCTACCTATACAAGGACCAAAACTGCCCCGTGGCTCACGAAAGAAACTAGACAAATGATCCTCCTACGTAATAAAATCTGGGCCAAATGGAGAGCCTCTAAAAACCTATTAGACCACCTCTACTTTAAACAGTTAAGAAATTCCACCAAAAAAGCAATTCTGCTCGACAAACAAAACCTTTACCTTCACCTCCAACAAACTCACCAGCAAAAACCTCAAAAGCTCTGGTCAGGCATTAACAAACTACTTCAGCCAGGGTACTCTAAAACTCCTCCCCCATCAGGTATCAGCCATAATAACTCTAAGCAAATTGCTGATGCCTTCAACAACTACTTTACTGAAGCCATTCAAACTCACTACCCCCTGTCAGCACTAGCCCATTAAACACCACAAATAGCCCAGTCCCTTCTTTTCATATACAGCCAGTACCTACATCCCTCATTTGCACCCTCTTTCAAAAACCCAAACCATGCACCCCTTCAGCTGACTGTCTTCCAGCTGAATTCCTGCAAATAGAAGCTAAAGCCATTGCCTATCCCATTTCCATCCTTATAAATAGAACAATTACAGAAAGCACAATCCCTTCCATTTGGAAAGTCTCCCATATCATCCCTCTATACAAGGGTGGTACTTCTACTGAGATTTCTAACTTCCAACCAATTACCTTACTTTCCAATAGCTAAAATATTGGAAAAATGCAAACACCAACAACTACTTGACCACCTCCTCCACAATAATTTACTTGCTAATTGTCAGCATGGATTTAGGCCATTCTATAGTACCACCACTGCCCTGCTATCTTTTTCTGACTGTATAAACAAAAATCGTAACAATAACTCTCTTTCCTCTGCACTATTTATTGACCTTTCAAAAGCTTTCGACATGGTCAACCATCACCTACTTATTGATATGCTAAAAGCCCTATCACTTAATCCAGGCATTACTTTGGTTTAAATCCTATTTAGAAAACAGACAGCAAGCAGTGCGCTGGGATAACAATCTATCTACACCCCTCCCTGTTAACATTGGAGTACATCAAGGCTCTATTTTAGGCCCTCTTCTCTTTTCTATTTTTATTAATGTTCTAAATGCTAAAATTCCTCAAGCCACCTGCATACAATATGAAGATGACTCTACTTTAATATGTTCTGCTAAGTCCATAACGTCTCTCCAAACCCACACACAAACAGTATTTAATGTTGTTGAAAATTGGTTCACGCAACATTGCCTCCTCCTAAACCCCAAAAAAACAAAATTACTGCTTTTTGCTCCTACCAAAAAGTCACCACAAATTCACTTCACAGTAACCTCTAACAATGGAACTAGCATATCTCCAGACACTTCAACCCGACTCCTAGGAATTACAATAGACCACAACCTCAACTATGATGAAAATATTAATACTACTATAAAATCTGTCAACAAAAAACTAGTCTCCCTTTATAGAATCAAACCCTTCCTTACGCCATTAGCTAGAACCACTATTGCCCAGACCCACCTTATCTCTACCCTGTTCTATGCCTCTGCCATTTATACCAATATATCTAAAAATAACCTTAGCAAACTAGCAGCCAGCTATAACAACATTGCCAGATTTGCCACTGGCGCCCCATTTAGAACCCACCACTGCCACAACCTCAAACAACTGGGATGGTTAGAACTGCAGAACCAACTACTTTGTCAACAACTTATTATCACCCAAAAGATCCTTTACCACCCTAAGAATACACCTATCCTCACTAATCTGATTACCCCATACAAAAATCTTGCTGCACTACGCTCAGCTAATAAGCTCCTAGTTTCCACTATTAAATCAAACAACAAGTCTGGGGACTCACTATTCACTAACACAGTGGGCAAAACCTGGAACCAGCTTCCAAATGAACTCTCAACTCTTTCTTCCACACTGCTTTTCAAAAAATACCTTAAAGAATATCTTAAAACACACTGGCTATGTCCCGGCTCTAACCCTGACTAATATCTCATTCCCATTCCTGCTCTCCCTATACTTCTCTGCTCTGTCGGTCTGATGCCTACCGGTGTTAACTAGTATGCTAACCAGCTCACCATCCAGGATAAATAAAAACTCCACCAAGCACACTACCCTGGATTGGATACTAGTCAGTAAGAGCCCCCAGTCATATATAACAGGCTGCTTATCAGATAGCCTCAGTGATCCCTCCCCAACATTCCTACTCAAAAAATACCTGTACCAAGCTAAACCTGTCATCTACCGTCAAATACGTAAAAAACTAAACTATAACCCACTCACATTCATCTCAACCCTTAAAGAATGTAACTGGCATCCTCTAAAGCACCTCAGTCTTGATGACGCAGTTGAATTTTTTTAATACTACCTTCCTGAACATCCTTAATTACCATGCCCCCATAAGATTCTCCAGAACCAAAGCACAACCCTCCCCATGGCTGCAGAAAACCACTAAGTCAGAAATGAAAAACAGGGATAAAGCCTGGGAGCACTGGCGCAAAACCAAAACCCCCTCAGCTAGACAGAAATTCCTAGAACTACGCAATAGAGTCAAAAAGCTAATAATTCAGGACAAATCCCAATACTACCAGTCTGCCTTAGACTCCTCACAACACAGCCCCAAACAATTCTGGTCCTCCATAAGCTCAAACCTCCACCCAGGTAAAGTCAGTACCCCTCCTCCTAACATCCCTCACTCCTCAGAAAATATTGCTACCTCATTCAACAAACACTTCACCCAAACCATACTATCACTAGCTAAACAACACAACCCCCCTCCCCTCCAACCCACACCTTCAACTAGTAATCTCCCCACTGCCTTCTCTTTTTCTCCTGTACCTACCTCCAACATAAAAAACTCTTAACTAAACTTAAACCCACCAAATTAGCAGCAGACAGCCTCCCAAGTGAATACCTACAAATCGCAGATGATGCTCTGGCCTACCCAGTATCCATCTTGATTAACCGATCTCTGTCAGAAAGTTACGTTCCCACACTGTGGAAAGTATCACATATAATTCCCCTCCACAAAGGCGGACCCTCTGCAGAACTAACCAATTACCGCCCCATAGCTATTCTCTCTCCACTCGCCAAAATACTAGAGAGATGCACACACTCTCAGGTTTCAGACTACCTCCTTACTAACAACCTCCTTTCCAGTACTCAGCATGGTTTCCAACCAAACCATAGCACCACCACTGCCTTACTCTCCTTTACTAACACTATCCTTCAGCATAAAAACAATGGCTATCTCTCCTCTGCTACTTTCCTAGACCTATCTAAAGCATTTGACATGGTCCCACACAAACAACTTATCTCTGTCCTCAATAACCTATCCTTCTCACAATCGGTCACCACCTGGTTTCAGAGTTACCTGTCTAACCGCCAACAATCCATTGTATGGCAGAATGACATATCTCCCCAACTACCTGTCTCCATAGGGGTTCCCCAAGGATCCACCCTTGGACCCCTACTCTTCTCTGTTTACACCAATAATCTAGCCTCTGCCACCAAACATGGCACACTCATACAATACGCAGATGACTCGACCATCATCTGCTCAGCCCAGTCCCTACCAAAACTGCAAAAAGTCACACAGGAAGCCTTTTCCTCTGTTGAAACATGGTTATCTGATGCCCGATTAATACTCAACCCAAACAAAACTAAACTACTCATCTTCTAACCCACCAAACATACTCAAAACAACTCTCATTTTAACATCACGGCAAAAGACAACACCACTATATACCCAACTGAACACACCAAATTGCTAGCAGTGGAAATAGACAATAAACTAAAATTTGACATTCACATATCCATGACTATAAAAAAAGTCCACAAAAAACTAGGAGCATTATACAGAAATAAGCAATTTCTCACCAAAGCAGCAAAGATTTCAATAGCAAATTCCCACCTTATCTCCACCCTACTTTATGCCTCTCCAATATATACCAACCTAAGGCATTGTGATCTAAACAAGCTAGAGATCTGCTACAACAAAATCACCAAATTCGCCACAGGGGCATCCTACCATAGTCACCACTGTCTCTCACTTGCTGAACTGGGCTGGCTTGAACTCCCTCACCTCCTTCAGTGGTATCAACTCTCACTCGCCCACAAACTAGTAAACCATCCACTAAATGTCCCATCCCTCCAGAATCTACTCCAACCCTATCGCACCACCAGACCACTAAGATCCAGCAGCAAAAGTCACTTGCAGATCACTAAAGCCAATAACTCTGCTGGTGAAGCACTATTCTCTTGCGCCATAGCCAAATTATGGAACTCACTCCCACCCACAATTACCTCCATACCATCATGCACCCACTTCAAAACTTTACTAAAAGTGCAACTAAAAACATGCTGGCTATCCCCTTGCAACTCCCACTCTAATATCATCCACCCCGTCCAACCACTACCTTTCTTTCCACTCCACTAACTACCTTGATTATAGCAAGCTCAGATGCTCATAAGCCAGTACTTATTATACAGCACAAACTTCTTCTTCTTGTAACATTTGTTAATGTCTGGTATGCACTTCACAGATAAAGATTCTAGTTGTCTACTGATGTACTATGTTCTTCATCTGTAAATATGTTGTAAGTAATTGCTATGTAAATTGTTAATCACTATGTAATCCAATGTAAATACTGACTGTTTATTTTAACTGTGGAGCTTTTCTCCCCGGGCCTCTGCTGAAAATGGACCTACGTCCAGTCGGACCCTCCCAGTCAACAAATTTAAATAAATAAATAAATAAAAATAAATTAATAAATAGTAATTAACAATATTTCCTTCCTAGAACTCTTAACAGTTGACTTACTCTAAAAGTGCTAGCCCTCATCTACACTAGATGTAAACATAAGTTTGTACATCTGTAAACCAGGCAAAAAAAAAATTTAAATACTTTTATATTATGATTATTTTCTGTATTAGATCTTAGCCTAAGCCTTACTAAAGAACTCTGTATAAGTTTTTTTATGTATAACTCTGTATAACTTTTTTTTTAATGTACAATCTATATAATGTACTGCAAATCATGTTACTACTGCATATAATTGTATGTTATGTCACTGCCTATGCTTGGAGCTTTTCTCCCCGGGCCTCTACTGAAAATGGACATGTATCCAGTTGGACTAGCCCAGTCAACAAATGTAAAATAAAATAAAATAAAATAAATAAATGAATAAATAAAAATTGTAAGCCTGTTTTCTACCTTTCCTGTAACTAGTGTTCCAGATAGAGATTTGCTGTATCCAGAACTGTATGTAAGCTTCTGAGCCCCCCCCCCCAAACCATTCTGTGTTGGAGGGAAGCCTTCTAGCTCATCAGTGGGAGTGGTAAGCACTAGGTAACCTGTCTACCACATAAGGAGTGGTTCTGGCCCAGAAATTGTAGTTATTGGCCGTTTGGGCAATCTCTTCTATCTCTCTCTCAACTTCCTGATTTGAAAGCCTGCATTTGCACTTGTTTCTGTACTGTAAATCGTCTAGTACAGATATAGATTCTTAGTTTTAGCACTTAAATTTGCTTATTCGTGCTGAGCACTTGTTCAGAACTTGTAAGCACTAAATAAGCTATTAATTACTATAGCACTCAACCTTCCTCATTACCTAGAGGAAAACAGTTTTTGTACTTACATTTCTCACTTGCTTAGAGAAAAACAGCTCTTGTACTCACTTTCCTCACTTATCTAGAGGAAAATAGTTTTTTATTCAGGTACGTCCAAGGGTCAGCTCCCAGTGTTCTCTCCTATCTATCTGATGATTCTGGGTATCTGGAGGCAATGCAGAAATTACCTCATGTACACAGACAACCCTCTCCTCCTACCACCCAACACTACAACCTGTGAGAGATGCACTTATCTAGCTAAACTGGAGGTAAAGCTCTCTCCAACCAAGACTGAACTTGACAGTCAAGAGGAGAAGGTAAACACTTGCACCACACCACACTCATCACATAGTCGTACTAAATCTACACCACAAAAATCCACACATAGTAACACAAAAAATTTCGTGGAGGCTCTCAGTAATAATCTGTCTAAGCAACAGAGACCTCCAAAGCAGAAACGCAAGTAACCTCCATCCCCCAACACAACCCAAATAACACACAGCCTGCAGACTCAGTATGCCACTCAACCACAGCCAATAAGGCAAAACAACGTATCCAACACAATAGTCATAGGTGACTCTATAGTCAGGCACACTGATGTCCCACTCACCAGGCTAAACAAGGAGAAAGTTACTGTCAGCTGCCTGTCGGGTGCCAGGATCTGCCACATAACCCACGCACTCAGGTCACTCCACAACAAGTACAAATATGACTCTGTCATTGTCCATGTTGGTGTGAATGACCTGAGACGTACCTCCCTGGACTACATGAAAAGAGACATGGAAGGGCTTTCCAATCTTGTAGCCCAGGCAGGTATGACCCTAGCCCTGAGTAGCATTCTGCCATCGCCCAGAATGATACCGCAGTACAAGGATAAAATGATTGACTTCAACAATTGGCTAAGCTTCTGGTGTCATTCTAAGGGGATCCAGTATCTATCTGCTTGGGATGTCATGGTCGACAGACAAGAATGCTTTGCCACAGATGGCCTGCACCTGTCGGCCCTGGGATTCCGGATACCAGCTAAGGCTCTTGCTGCCCCTATAGTGCCTTTTTTTAGGTAAGGTTCAAATAACAAATTCACCACTGTAACAGGAACAGGCAAGCAAAAACTGAGGGTAATGCTACTCAGTGCTAGAAGTCTAAATCTCAAAATGCACTCACTCGAGGCACTCCTTAAAATATTAAACATTGATATCTGTGCAGTGACTGAGACCTGGTTCAAGGCTCCAGACAGCACCCCTGCACTTCCAGGCTATAAACTCATACCACACTTTTTGGCCATGTAACCTGGACTGAAACATCAAAGGCGGAGGTGTGTCCATATTCATTAAGGATATCCACACCTCCAGGCTAGTTGCTCAGCATAATGCATCCGAGGTTATCCAAGTGCAAATAACTCTGGGCAAAACTGCAATCCAAATTGTAGCTTGCTACAGATCCCCCACCATGCCCCAGGATTCCCACTCCTCTTTTCTTGATGTACTGGAAAATATTAGGGTTCAACCAAACACCCTAATAATGGGTGACTTCAACTACCCCACCATTAACTGGGAAAACTACTCATGTACCAATTCCTTAGTACAACGCTTTCTGAAATTCATAAACTCCAATGCCCTGGATCAACTTATCCACACCCCCACCAGGGGTAACAATATCCTAGACCTAGTCATTACCAGCATGAGTGACTGGTGTTCCACACCTGAAGTCAACTCCTCGTTGGGCCGATCCAACCATAAGCTAATCACCCTTGATATTCACATCCATCCCCCACCCCCCATTATGGAAACCATGGTAAAAAAATTTCTCCAAAGCCAACTTCATGCTTCTTAAGACAAATGCACTCTATAAGCATTTGCATGAGTGCATGGATCATGCTATCCCAAACAGAACCAAGACGCTACCCTCCAAAAAAAGGAAGCCAATCTGCTGGTCCCCTACCATAAACAAACTGTACAACAGAAGGAAGAAACTGTTGCAAAAGACAGTAAAATGCCATGAGTGGAGGAGCTCCCTGGTCAGCCTCAGTAAGAAGCTGAGATCCCTTATAAGATCCTCCAAAGCTAGCTATGAAAACAAAATTGCCACTAATTCTAAGGACAACCACAAAGCATCCTATAGCTATGTCAAGAATCTCGATGGCAACACCCAGATCTGCTCTGAGTTACAGCACAATGGCACTAGAATTACAGAACCAACTGATATTGCCAACATCCTGGCAGATAGGTTCAGTGCTAACTTTACCCGCCCTCACCCCCTAAAGGGCCCATATCTATACAGGAAGAATGCAAAGTCCCTGTAATCACAACTACGCAGGTAAAAGCTGCACTCTCCAAAGCCAAAAACACAGCATCCATGGGACCGGGCAACATCCCAGGCTGCGTTTTACATGAACTTCAGAATGAACTGGCTCCCCACTTAAGCACCATGTTCAATAATAGCCTTGCATCAGGCTTTGTGCCCACTGAATGGTGCACAGCCACAGTTATCCCACTCCACAAAGGGGGCGCCACCACTGATCCCAAGAACTATCGACCTATTAGCCTGACGAGCCTGCTCTGCAAGGCCATGGAACATATCATCATGGAACTCATAAACAAAGACATAGGTAACCTCCAAACTCTGGATCCCACCCAGTTCGGGTTTGTGAAAGGCAGATCATGCCTTCTGAACCTGATCGACTTCTTTGAGGCAGTTACCAAAGCCGTAGATGAGGGTAAGGTGGTTCACACAGCCTATCTTGACCTCGCAAAGGCTTTCAACACCATCCCCCATTCTGGAATTATAGCTAAACTAACTAAACTAGATATAAATCCCTACATCACAAGATGGGTTGCCAACTGGCTCACTGACAGAATCCACACTGTAAAAGTTGCAGACTCCAAATCTGACCTCAAAGCAGTGACAAGTGGAGTACCACAGGGTTCCATCCTGGGACCTCTCCTGTTTGGTATCTACTTCTCTGAAATACAGGCTAGCACAGAAGGCCTCTGGCTAATGAAGTTTGGAGATGACTGCAAACTAGGAGCCATAGTCAAGTCCCCAAATGATGTGGACATCCTACAGAAGGGCCTCGCTTTGACAGATGCCTGGTGTCAGAGCCATGGCCTCAAGCTCAATGCCAAAAAGCGCAGTGTCATCCCTTTGGTAAAAACTGCACATAGGCAGCAATATACTTAACACCAAATGTGTGATAAGAGACCTTGGGACCCAGGTGGCAGTAGCCTCTCCTTTGATAGTCACATCGCCACAGTAGTCAGGAAGTCCTTCTACATGGCACACCTCTTCATAAATGGGTTCTCATCCAGGAAAAAAGAGGTAATTGTTCTCCTCTACTCGACACTCATTAGACCCATTATACAGTACAATGCCCCTTTTGGAAAGTACCTCACAAGACATCTGCATCAGCTGGAAAGGCCACAGAAGTACCTCAAAAAGAGGATTACTGGCCTCAAACAAATGCCCTACACTGACCGCCTCAAAAAACTCCAGCTTTACTCCGTAGCATATCGCCTACTCAGAGGTGATCTCTGCCTAACATATAAAGCTATGTCAAACCCAGAGCTGTTGGACATGCTACACCTAAAGAAATCCCAATCCCTCCAAGCTACATGCTTTAGGGACCTAAACCTTGTCACCACAATAATCATAGATTACCCTATAGTTCCGTTGTTTCATGGCTTACCTAAAGTACACAAGAATCTCAGTGCACCACCTTTTAGACCCATAGTGGCAGGGGGTGGATGGGTTACTGAATCTTGCTCTATATATGTTGAGAAATTATTGAGACCGATCTTGGAGAAATCAGACATGATACTCAGAGATTTGAAACATTTCTTACAGTTACTCTATGAGCATGTTCATGGGGGTCATAGTTTGGAAGGATGCCTGTTGGCTACATTAGACATTGCCTCCCTATTTACAGTTATTCCCAGTAGTTTAGGTATAGATTGGGTGAGTAATTATCTTATTAGGAAAGGGACATTAGATAGTAATAACATTGAATTGATTGGTCATCTCTTAGAGACAATACTTGAAAACAATGTCTTCTTGTTCAATCATGAATACTATCTGCAACGTGCTGGTGTAGCCATGGGCACCTCATGTGCCAACACCTATGCTAATATGGTGCTGGCTGAGTGGGAACATCAACATGTATTCAATAATAATGAATTTCTACAACATATTAGTATATATGTAAGATTTGTGGTTGATGTTTTTATTTTATGGACAGGTTCTCAACATGGTCTTTTGAGCTTTGTCGAGTATCTGCATACGACTGCTACCTTTTTGAAATTTTCTTTGAAATACTCTTCTGATTCTATTGAATTTTTGGATGTTAGGGTATGTCAAACATCACAACATACTTTTGACACTAGAGTATTTAGAAAAGAGTGCTATAAAAATTCATTATTGCATAGAACCAGTATGCATCCAGCACACATTTTTTCCAATATTGTTACAGGACAGAGTATGCGAATGTCTAGACATAATGCCAGTGAGGATGGCTTTCATACTGAGTTGGATAAACTAGCTAAAAATTTTATGGATAGAGGGTTTAAGTCGCAAGAAATACAGATAGGGATGGACAAATGTATAGCCATGAGGAACACTAGAGCTAAACCATATTTCTCCAGATCAAATGATCATATTGATGTAAGTGATAGGAGGAGGCTGCCTATGTCTTGTAGCCTTCAATATACTAGTGATAACAAAGACGTTACAAACATTATAAGGAAATACTGGTCTGTCCTTATGACAGACAATGAGATAAAGGAGGTTGTGGGTACATGTCCCAGATTTACCTATAAGAATAAACTTAATTTGAAAAGGCTACTTTGCTACAACACTGGGCAGCATCGTACTAATGTTAATGCTACAGACTCTATACCTCGCACAACACCATCTGGTAGCTGTAGATATTGTGGACTTACTGACTCTAGTATTAGATTTGTGAACCCAGATATTGGAAGAGTGTTCCTCTTTAGAAGCGTTGCCACATGCAACACTCAGGATATAGTGTATCTTGCTATTTGTAATCTGTGTTCCAGTTTTTATGTTGGGAAAACCAACAGGAAATTCAAGGATAGGACTAGAGAGCACCTCCATGCTATCAATATATCCTATAAGTGCATGGTTCTAGCGAAACACATCATGGCTAGGGGACATGACCACAAGTTTAGATTCATGGTCATTGACAACATCTATGCTGATGCTAGACTTGGTGGTATTGTGAATAAAATGGAATCCATTGAGACTCAATGGATTATTAGAGTAAATGCCCACAAAGGTAGTGGGCTTAATGAGTTTGCACCCTTAAAACCTATATTAAAAAAGCGTAGATTACGTAGGTAGCATCCTATGTTAATATATTGGTCTTTTAGCTATATAGGTTTTTCATAGATATATATATATATATATATATATATATATATATATATATATATATAAATGTATTTGCCTTTTTTATATATATATATATATATATATATATATATATATATATATATATATGTATGTGTATTTTATTTAGTTTATATGATATATTCATGTCCTTTTAAGTGATGTGATCAGCTGTGTGTATAAAATGGGGGGGGGTCTTGTTAGATCTGATGAAGTGATGGGATTGTGTCTATTGTGAAAGCACTTATCTTTTTTACTGCATTAAAACATTTTTTGGAGTTTTATATGAAGACTTTCTTTTATATACTCTTTTGCAGTGTTTCCAGTGTTTATTGGGTTGTGCTGTATATTTTTGTTTTTTTTACATACTGGTTCATTCCTGGCTCGTGGTTAGTTTTTGGTATTTTACACACACACTTCTATATCAGCAGCTTGATATAGAGACAACATACAGTTCTAATATAGTGGTAACACAAGCAATTGCATCCTGCTGATATTGACAAATGACATATAACTACAAAATTCCAGATAGGTGTGCTGGCAGTATCTCCTTCTGTCACACTTCTATATAAATCATATTAATATTCACAAATTACATATAATTATTTACAAAATTCCAGATAGCTGGGCTGGCAGTATTTCCTTTTGAGACAAACAAGTTAACCTATACTGAACCTCTTAATCTGAAAGAGGAAAATATTCAGAATCTTTGCCATTGCATCACGTTAATTCTAGTACGTGAACAGTTACTGCATTTATAAATGAGTAAGTGGATATGATGACTCCAATACTGAGATTGAATTTACATTTTTTAAAAAGACAAGCAAGAAATATGGCTAGCATAGTTCTAATCCATATCCATTCACTGGGCTCTAGAAATATTTGCTGAGAGAAAATGCCAAATAGCCAAAAAATAACTTTTGTTCTGTGCTTCCATTTGATCTCAATGATCACAATACAATCTATGATATATGGAAAAACAAACCCCCCTATATCTGAGTCAAAGTCTAGGACAACAAGAAAATGGAACAAGATACCAATAAATACTATCCATACAGAGCTATCGATAAACTGGTCAGTACTTAACCAAATACATTAGACCAAGCTGTTCCCTATTCAGTTCTACTCTGTAAAGTATTACATATGCATATACAGATACAGATACATATAAATATACACCTGCCAGATGTGTCAGAATTAAAAAGACATCACTTCCATAGACTGACATTATAATGATTAGACTACTGTATGTCAGAAATTTCACTTGTAAAGTATACAAATGCCTAGGGAGATACTTGAACCTTAGTAAAATATAAGGAGTTTAGAAAAAATGCTAAAAACATCTAAGGTTAGCTAAATAAAATTGCTACATTCAACTCAAGCAGACAAAAAAAGAAAGTATCTACTTTCTGTAATATTATCAAGAAACTTAAGACTTCATTCAAAATATTTAACAAC
Source organism: Protopterus annectens (assembly GCF_019279795.1). Classification (NCBI taxonomy): domain Eukaryota; kingdom Metazoa; phylum Chordata; order Ceratodontiformes; family Protopteridae; genus Protopterus; species Protopterus annectens. The sequence continues at coordinate 962,907,518 of NC_056728.1, forward strand.
TCACTGCAATCATCATACGATCAAGACACAGCTAATGCCATCATGAACCATTTGAAAATGATCATCAACACTTACACTCCCATACCACTACACACTCCCTCACCATACACAACCATTAACCCCTCAACTACCATGTTCTCATTCAACAGTCATAGTTAATGAAATAAGAATGCTGATGTGAAGAATGAAGCTGCAGTGATCCCCTTTCCTAGGCACTTTGTCCGTTAAATACTTTACATTCTTTCCAAGCTCAATTGCATACCCACTAATACTGTTAATCAATAGAACCCACAGGAAAGGTCACCTCCTGTCCATCTAATGTATTCAGAACCAATTCCCTCTGTTCAAAGGTGGTGATAAAAGAACATCAGAAAACTTCCAGTCAATATATATTCTAAGTCCTCTTTCCAAAATTCTTGAAAGGGTTGTACATATCCACGTAACAACAGAATAAAATTATAAACTCACAAGACAGCTTTTATACTCATTGTAATCATATCATATATTTTTTATATGATTAACACTGTATAGCTCATCAGATGTGGACCTGAAAACATAACTACAAATGGTTATAACTTTCTCAGATAAAAAAATAATGGCTTTTGGTCTTGATAAATGTGTAAAAACAACATTTAAACATTTATAACACAAAGTTGCAGCACCAAAAAAATGTCAACCTGGGACAAGAATATGATATAAAGAAACTTGAACAGGAGGAAATCTATAAATATTTGGGAATATATGAGAGCTGGCAATAAAACATGAACAAATGACAACAAACCTTGGTAGGGAATATGTCAAAAGACTAAAGCTAATACTGAAAACTGTCTTGATATCTAGGAATAAAGGTCAAGCTATAAATCATTTGCCTTTCCTGTTCTAACTTACAGATTTGCTGTGATTGACAAGCCTCAAACAGCATTGAATCAGTTGGACAGGAAAATAAGAAAATGTTTTATGTTTATCAAATGATATATAAAAACAGTGCATACCAAAGGTTATCTATAGCCTATGGTCTGAAGGAAGTATATGAATGTATTTGGAGACCTCATCAGATCCAAATATAGTGAAGGTTCTAATGCATGAGGAGAAGTGTAAGATACCATCTATCCCAAACCTCTCAACTGTAAAGATTTTTGCAGAATGTCCAGATATTTGGCTCATATTTTTGGCCTGTTCTTCATAAAGTTATTGGTTTTCTGACAAATCCCTGGGATGATTTTAGGATTGAAGTAACTAATGACATACAAATTGAGTTTCAGACTTCAGATTCTTCAGAAAATGTATATTAAAACAAATCCTGTTGCTCTAGCAACTTTCTGAGCTTATGAGAATAATATTTGAAATCTGTCCCTATTTGGGCCTTTGTACCCCCATTTTCCCAGTCTTTGTCCAGATTTATTGCTCTAAGAGGTTTAGAGGTATGATCTTTGCTTAGTTTAGCAGAAGAATTTTGGAAAAGAGTCGGCATGGAAATCAAACCAGAAGATGAAGAGAATCTGTCACCAACTTAAAGTGCTAAAAGCAAAAGAAAGAATATCAAGAAAAGGACCGGAAGACAAAGAAACTGGAAAGCCGATAAACATAGTAGCATGTATAGGAAACTCCTAGAACAACCACATGTTGACTATAATTTGACACATAAATTGTTAAGGAGAGGTGAGCATTCTTAACAATTCCGAAGTTCAGATCATACGGGATCACTGAATACCAACATTTAATAAATTTAAGAAAACCAGATATAGACACTGATTTTATATTTTCAAAAAAAATAAAATTGTGTTTTTATGAGATACACCAGTGACTTTTAAATGTAATTTCTCTATTGCATCAATATATTTTCAAAAATTTAAACAGATTCTAGGTACGGAACAGTCAGTGTATGCTAAGCCATATTATAAATAGTAAAAGTGAGCAGAAAAAAACTTTTGGTGACTTAGTGGTTTGTCCTAAAATGCCAACTTCTGTGAAAACACAGTTTTTTTTTCTTCAATTTTTATAGCATCTGAATTTGGGATTTACTGGTAATTTTCCTGTAAAAATCCATGTTCCTGGATATAGTAGTCCAAAATAAAAAGGACAAAAGAAGCATTAATCACTGAAATAACTACAGCGATTATAGTGTCTTATGTACTGACAGCCACCAAGGATTTCCAGTAGAAATGACAGCAAGGTGGAAGAAAGAGATCCAGACAGTTCTAGTAGTATAAGTAACATGGCCATAAATAATTTTCAAGCATACTTAAATATGTTATCAGTACATGTGACTCAGTATGACCTACAGAAGGAAGCAATTTTTTTGTACATTAAATGTGCTGAGAAAAGCACTCATGGCAAACAAAGAATGAAGCAATACTAATTTCATCAGCTTTACTCATAGCCTGACTAAGGAATTAGGTCCATTAATGTCATGATATTAGAAAGCCAAAACATTTGTAGAGATTAAAAAGAGAAAAGCTATAACATCCAAATAGCACTAAAGGAAATACTAAAAGTACAATTTGCCTGAATGCGATAAAGGCATTCTAACAGCTGACCTGTTTATAGATTTCTCAAAGGCATGAGGCATTGTCAATTGTAACATGTTAGCTAGTCACTGCAAATAAAGTACTCCAGTGGTTCACAAGCCACTTAAAAATAGGACACAAACAGTAACTTGGACTGGGTACACCTTTCATAAATCTTTGGTAAACACTCTCTATGGCTCTATTCTTAGTCCACTATCTTCAAGCTTTTACTAGTGAAGTGTATCTTCATACAATCAACCTTAAATTTTGTCAGCTCTATCACACATATTGTTTGCCTTCCTCAGTCCCCTTTGAAATGAGCAGGGCTAACCAAGTCAGTGACATGAAATAAATAAATTCAAATAGTAGGAAATCCCAAATAAATATACTTTTATCTTAGCACCATTTGTAAGAGGTGGAGTATCTCTCATTTGTTTTATTTTAGTCATTTCAGGACATCAACCATGTATATCAACTACATGTCCAAAGCATTGTTCTTTTGTTTAAAAAACACACTTTTGTGTCTCAGAACATGACATTGTATACTTTAATATTCTCAACACTTTCTTTAAATTCAGCTCATCCCATTTCAGTTTTATTATAAAATTTTTCATAAAACACTTTACAAAATAATCAAAGTAGCAATCAAACAAAGAAGGTAAAATTAACAAAAATAACATTATAATGAACATAAAGCAGAACCTACTCATTCCTTTATTCATTCTCTGATTCAAGGTTAAGTGGAGCAAGAGTCCACATTAACTCATAGTGAGGACAAGGCAAAGAAATTAACTCTCAGTAGGATACATGCTCACACACACACACACACACACACACACACACACACACACACACATGCATGCACACGCATCCATGCATATACACACTTGCTCCCACACAGCATGCTTATCTACAGAAAATTTGCAGGATTCCAAGTTCACAGGTATAGGAAGAAATGCATGCTCTACTAAAAATATAAATACTGAATTACATTTCTATAAAACACAATTATTGTTTTAACATTTAAGCTGTACACTTTAGAGTTACAGATTCTTTTATAAATATATTTAGATACCAAACCATAGCAGTTTTATATTAAATACTGCAAACTAACAAAGAAAACTGGCAGCATTTTGCATTTAGATAGATAGATAGATAGATAGATAGATAGATAGATAGATAGATGGATAGATAATATATAGAGATATAGATATAGATATAGATATAGATATAGATATAGATATAGATATAGATATAGATATAGATAGATGGGTCTACTTCACTTCACCTAAAACTTATTTGCCAAATTTTATTTGACCGAGACTGAATCACCTAATTTTCAAATTACCGAAAACTCATCTGACTGAAATTCATTTCACTCAGTGTTAAGCCACAGACATGTTATGGGTTTCCCTTCACCTGTGACTTGCTTGTAATAAAAAGAATTACTGTAACTTACAGTGCTGAATGGCAGAATTCCGATAGTCATGTAGAAAGTAGTGTTGTAGTGTTTCTAAATGTGAGTATGTCTCTTTAAATTTTTATGTGAAGTATCTAAAGTAATATGGTGGATGTTTTGTGCATTTACAGCAGTACTGGCAGCTTGTAAACTACTGTAAGGCAAGTAAAAGGTATATGCCCTTTTCCCCATTGTAGTACAATCCTGGAGTTAGTATATATAGTTAGGGGTGTGGGGCGCACAGCCTCACACACTGGGGGTGTGGGTGGCAAAGCCCCCTACTTAGTTTGGTTTTATATTGTCCAGTTTCTGTTAAGAGGGTAAATAAGTAGTTTTTAAGTTCTGGAAAGAGGTAGTCACTGGTGTTGTAAGTGTGCATGTCTATGGTGTAAAACCTAGTATTTTCAAATTCAGCATTGTAAGCTTTTGGTGAAATGAGATTCAGTCAAATGAGTTTTCGGTAATTTGAAAGTTAGGTGATTTGGTCTCGGTCAAATGAAATTCTGCCAAATGAGTTTTAGGCAAAGTGAAGCAGACCCATATATATATATATATATATATATATATATATATATATATATATATATATATACAGAGAGAGAGAGAAAGATATATGTAGATATAGATATAGATATAGCTATATTCTACGATTAATGCAAATACCATTATATCAAAACAAAAGTGCAGATTGTGAAGCATGACAGCTTAAATATTTAAAGATTTACAGACAAAATGATTAAGGAAAAATATGTATATAATCACATGAACATGAAAATTTTAATTGAAACAGTTAAGAAATGACAAATTTGTGAAATAATGTTAATTAGATGACTGCTGCTGAAGCCAAAGACATATATGATGATATAAATATGCTGAGAAAAATGAGAAATTACAGTAACAGATGATAACAATGAAAATTATGCATTTTATTTTTTGTTTCAAAATTCAATAAAGATCAAGTTTTAAAATGTTCCTTCCACCATACCATCTGGATAAAATCACATGGCCCACTATCTATCAAACTTTCTATGGTGTTCTAAAATATAGCAAGTATTACTGACCATCCAGCATGTATGTGGTTATGTATAAACATGACTTTGTAGGTACTTACAGTTGTGTTTCAGAGATCTAGCTAAAAAAATGTAAAACAGTCATCCATCTGGGGCATGAGGTACTGTTCTAAAGAGGCTATAGATTAACAGCAAAGTTATAATTTTCTCAGACTGTTACAGTTCCATTAAGTTCCAATAAGCAATGGGTGCATCCCTTTCTCAATATTTAACAGGAGTTATGATTTTTTTTTTTTGTGTTTCAACAGGGTCTTTTACTTTGCAATTTAGAACTGATGAACTGGAAGATGATGTTAAAAAAATGCATGCAGGTTCCATGTAAAAATTATGATAATATTGTGAAAGCTAGAGATGAAAAAAAATGTATGGAATTGAGAGTGGATGGTGGAAGCCATTTTGAAATGTGAAAAAATATGGTGAAATACTTGCCAAGTTTAATTTTTACGGCTGTTCATAAAGGTATATTAAGATATGCTGGCCAGCCTAAATCATGTCTCTTTTGTGGGGATTTTTCTGATTTAATTAATAATTGTGACAAGGTACAATGCAACCAGTGTGGGGAAAAAAGGACACTTTTGCATGGATTGTCAAGAGCAAATTGTAAATAATGAAAAAAGAGGTGAAAGAAAAGAAAACATACAAGAAGAAGAGCAATAACAGGCTGGAGAGAGGGCGAACTGGGTGAAAAAGAAATTGGAGAAGAAAAAAATGTGGAGGGTTAATATGAGAAGGGATTGATGCTAGTATTGTTTTTTTAATTTCTAGCCACCAAGTAACCAAGCCCAACAGCAAAAAATAACACTGCAGAAAGAAGAAACGCTGCTCCAAAGCCACAAAATGGTATTTTAATAAACCAAATATAAGCGCTTTCATTTCCAATGCTACAGAAACATCATCAGACAAATACACTACCTCACATCCTTTAAATACCACAAAAAGCTAAACCTCACCTCCTTGAGAGGGTGACGCCCAAGAGCAAGGCATGTTATACAGCATCTTGTGCATAATCTCACTTTCTAAGAGAGGTGGCGCCAAAATACAAAACACTTTGTTTCCTTAATAACAAATAAAATCCTAGTGCATGTTGAATACTAAAAACTGAAAACATATATGTATACATAGATATTAATGTCAATGATAAAATTGCATTGATTAGTTTAAATACTAAAAAAGTGCATATTATTTCATGATAAAAAAAAAAATCAAACAGTACCTGCTTTCAACTTTAAAATGGGTTTGATCGAGATGCACTCATTAAGCCCTGGGGGGTAGTGGCATTTAAGAGAACTTGCCAATATAGTTCCCTTTTCTCCACAAAGGTCTCCCAGTCACCCCCTCTATCTAGTGCAGCCGCCTTTTCCAGAATAACAAACACAAATTTCTTATAACCAGGACACATGATGGAATGTTTATAAACTGCATTATTTGTATTTTTGCTCTTAATAGCATAAAGATGTTGGTAAATTCTCATATATAAGGGGCCATAAGTTTTGCCAATATAAAAAGCAGAACAGGTGGTACAAGAACTGATGTAAACAACTCCCTTATTACTGCAATCATATTTACATTTAACAGTAAGCAAATATGGGCAATCTTGAATGGGGAAACTACTAACCTCCAAGATATACCTGCATTGTCGGCAGGTTCGACATTTTTTCATTACACAACCATTAGTGTAACCATTCATTTGTTGCTTATTGGTTTCAAAAATACACTTAAGATTTTTGTTGTTTTTGTAAACAAATTTGGGTTCAGGACCCAACCTACCCATAAGTCCCAATGATCCAAAAACAAAAACAGTTGACCAATGTTTCTTAATCATGTCCTGTAATAAATAAATACCTTCATTATATTGCAAAGCAAAATGCTCGTGATTAATTATGATATTGAATATTAGTTCCTTGACCATCAAAATTAATAGAATTGGTATCCATGTCATTGTTACATAAAAGGAGCTTATATCTAACACCCCTGTTTCCATAACACACTGAATGGTGCTGTCCAAAAAATCTTTAGGGTAACCCCTTTCGAGGAACATACTAACCAATTTCTCAACCTCTACTCTGAGCACTTCACCATCTGAAACCAATCTACATAGCCTAATTAACTGACATTTTACTACTTTTTTTTTTTTGCCAGATGGGATGCTAGCTAGAGAAAAGTAAGTAGGCATTAGAAAGTTCTTATAAAGAGTCACATCCAAAATGTCTACTGAGTTATTATGACAGTGATGAGTGAACTCCAAAAAGTCAGTAGAGTGGTTAAGGAAGTCCATAAAGTTTTCTAGGTCCACCAAACTTCCTTTCCACAAAATAAAAATGCTGTCCAAAAATCTCAGATACAAACCCAACATAGGTGCAAATGCTGAGTTTAAGACAAAATTGGTTTCCCAAAACCATAGGGCCATACTGAGAAAGAGGGGTGGCACAAGCGGCCCCCATCACAATGCCCGTATGTTGCTTGTAGTATTCCCCTTTGAATAAACAAAATTATTAGTCAGCATGAGTTCCATAATCTGATATATAAGACTGATTTAATTGGTGGACAAGTTAGAGCCTTTGACCAGAGCTTGGTGGAACCAGTCAAGTCCTTATCATGGGCAATAACTGAAAAAGGTCCCTTACATCAATGGTCACCAGTAAAGCATTAGGCAAAAAAGGACAGCCTGAAATCAAATTCAAAAAGTGCCAAGAATATTTTAAGATATAACATTTGTTCACAAAAACGTTTTTAATTTAATGTCAACAAATTTGCCCAATGGTTCAGTCTTCGAACACACTGGTGCCACTATAGGTTGCAATGGAGGGTCAATCACTGACTTATGAATCTTGGTAATGCCAAAAATTCCTGGGATCTTATGCTTGCAAACAGTCAGAATTTCTCTGACATAAAGAGGAAGATCAAATGTAATAAACATGTCTTCCAAAATGAGGTCTATACCATGATAGGCAATGTTCACCTGATTTTGTGATACCGCAACAAAAAATCTACCATTTTGTAAAAATTACAGCATCTTTGAGAAGTACAGGATTATGTCCATGATAACAATGCCCCCTCCTTTATCTGGTTTCATAATTCGTATGCTGGAATTATTGTGAAGTCTGTACATAAGTTCCCTCTCTTCACTGAAAAGGTTGTAGAACTTATACCTCCTATGGTTAGAATGCCATACCCTGATACTTTGCTCACATAATTGTTCAAAAAGATGTATACTTGGGATTAATGGGGGGGGGGTGAAGGTAGTAGATCTTCGCAGTAACGCAGTATCAGAACCTTGCTCATCAGTAGGTAATACACATTTAAGGTTCAATTTTCTAGTAAAAAGTTTGAGTTCCGTTACCACATCAACCAAATCAGGTTTTTTGGAGGGTACATATTTAAAACCACATTGGAACAATGAACCAAATGCAGGAGAAACAAGAAGTGATGAAAAATTGTAAATTTTACAACTTTGAAATTCATAAATGTTGTCGGATGCATCAATACGGTCATTACCATCAAATATGTTGATAACTACTAATTTTGAAGTCGTTTCCAATGAGAATTCTGAAAAACCTGTGTTTTTTAACTGCCCCTAGAGGTAGGGTAACCTTCCCTTTTTGAAACTTTCCTGAATTCTTTTTGACCACTGAGGGCCATTCTGTTCATTGTTGACATTATCTTGACCATTATTAGAATCAACACCATCATTCTCTTCATCGTTGTCATTACCAGAACTAAAAATACCATTACTTTTTTGTGGCCTAGAGTAAACATTCTTGTTGGTGTAATCCTTAATGTCCCTTAAGATTTTTTTCTGTGTTCTGGAAAAAGAAATCTTTTCATGTTCAGCCATTTAACAAAAATATGTTGAAAACTGTCAATATTATGCTTAAAAAGCAAATCATTTCTTAACTGTCTGTCTAAATTCTTAATTTCTTCTTCATTGGAGTTCAGATTCCTTAAATTCTCCTTGATAATTAATTCCATTAGTGTACAACCCATTTTATCAAAAAATCCAATAGTTCAAGATGAAACACGGACCTGAATATAACACCATTCGGGTATTTCCAAAGGTGCAGTCCAGTAGGGACTCATTTATTGGCAATGCAGTGTCTCAAAAATGAGTTTTCCATTTGTAATGATTTAAATTTTAAAACCAGTTTTTCCATTTTACTCAACCTGGCTTTAAAAGTAAGTTCACTGTCATTGTTGTCATTGCTTATAAAAACAGGACTGGTAAAGTTACTTGCCTCATCAAAATTGTACATTGATTTAAAAAAAAAATCACTTAAACTGTGAGTGTTGTCAGTTAAATCAGTACCTGTATGCAGTGTTCCCAAGTTAACATTCCTATGAATTGTCATACCTGCAGATGTTCCTTCCCCTCAGTCCTGCGGCAGAGCTGGAAAACACTCCATAAACAAATCAGAAGGCGGGGAAGCCATGCTATTCCAGGGAACATTTGCATTGGAAGTTATAAGAACATCCACACATTGCTTTAAATCATTTATGCACTTAGTAAGTGTTGTTAGTTCCATAGAGGTAGTAGTGCAAGTTGAATTAAGAGTCCCAGCTCCTGAGCCATTAAAAATATCCATTTGCGACATGATGGAAGGCAAAATCAACCCAGCAACCAAGTAACCAAGCTCAACAACAAAAAATAACACAACAAAAAGAAGAAACTGCTCCAAAGCCACAAAACGGTATTTTAATAAACCAAACGTATTTCTTCTACTATGCCACCTATCATTACCCTCACGCACTTTAATCTCTTACTTCTACTATCAGTACTTCCTCTTTTAGCTGCACCCTATCTTCTTACTTTTTATGAACATCTTAAAGGAGTACCGCACCCACAGACTCAAAAAACATGTTTAAAATATCATGGCATGATGTTTCCTACACTTTAACAGCACTTTGGGATTATTTACAGGATTTTAAATATTTTTATATGTAATTCCAGACTCTGACCACCTGGAGGCCAGCATACTGACGTGGTTTGGATAAACCAGGTTGCCACTCAGTATCCCACAAATCATTGTTTTGCTCACAAATCTTACATCATGCAGGCCTCTGTTTGCCTAAAGCTCATGTCATTTCATAGATGTTGCATGCGTACAAAGTTCTGAGTAAAATAGAACAGTGAAAGTAACATTCCCTGCTGCTGAATGACTACTTAAAATAGAATCAGTGCAAATGTCACCAAACACACTCAAAGTGCTGTTTACTGCTGCCTTTTTTCTAATTTTAGTTTAAATGGCACTAATTTGTGAGACAATGAATTCCATTCCTTTTACTTCTCCCCTCCCCCGTAACACTTAGCTTCCCTAGCTGTCAAAGTCCTGAGGGTAATTTGACTTGGTAATTCCATTGACTGGCAGATCTCAGCAGGGTGCTTGACTCATGTAATTCAATCTTTGTTCTAGCATTTCCTTTGTTACAGGGGACATTTTTTTTTTGCTGCACTATAGCCATGGCCTTAATTGACTGCATTCGCATCCATTTTATGTAGCAACTCCTGTAAGATCTTGCACCAGGGAGCTAAATAAAACATTTACACTATTAACTACTTTAGATCTTTATTAATATAAGTGTTTAAGGTATCACTTCATGCTTCCACATTGTTAAAAATGATTTACATGTGCAAAGTGTGTTGGTATTCAGTGTTTGCCTACATATTTTTGTTTACACTGGTTGGTTTGCAAAAAAAACCTTTTGCAGTGTCCCTGGGTTTGTCTTTGTACATACAAGCAGTGCTATATTTTCCCCTTCCTTTTTCTTGTGCCCAGTAGTCACTTATAACAAAGTACATTTTTTTATATTTATTTTTTATATAAAGGACATAAAGGTTAATTAACCTTGAATCAGGTAATGGATGCCACTGCAAAGAATCACTGTTGAAATATTTGTGCATGGACTAAATCCCTTACTAAATATTAGCCAGACTCCAGTTCAATTGGTGCTATGGCTTTAATATACTCGTGTGTTTGCTCATGCCTTCCAAATATCCCCACCATTACATACCAGTTTTGCAGTGTAGTAACCACCCGACATGCCCATACACCTTTAGCTATTAATATGCAGCTACTCCTGTTCATGTGAGTATGTGAATTAGTTTTCAGACTTAAGGTGTTGAAGCTGCACTCATATCTCTCATGTGTACCTCATTATGAGGAATGTACCTCATTTGGGGTCTTAAAAAGTACATGTTCTCGAAGTTCCTCAAAGTTCCACATTGAAAGATTCTGTCAAACATTCAGTGTTAGGAATTTTTTGAAGTGAAATCCATTGTAAATAGAAATTAATCATACTAATTCATTAACAGATCTTCTTTATAAGTAAAACCAAATTATTTTAACCATCCCATGACCTTCCTAGTTGAAGTTGTTAGTAAGCCATTGGTATGTGTTCCACATTTTGCCCATCTGTTCCACATTATGAGTGCTAGTGCTCCTCATTTTGGAGATGGTGGCTGCACTGAATAATTCTAGGTGCTTGTTCAGGTTTCACATGGTGCTTGCTTAAAGCTATTCTCAGGTTAAGCCACTATGAATATGTTGCACTGCCACCTCTGATACAAGGGTAATGTTTTAATCTTTTTATTCCTGCACTGCACACTAGTGGTATCTGGTGCAAATACAAGAGAAGTATGTAAGCGATACACCACCTAAGCATCATTTGCCATGCAGAATGTACAAGTATGCATACCAAATTTGTGTTTCCAAACATCGGTGTTACTACACTACTACTGAATAATTCCTATATCAGGCTCGAACTGTTTGACTTCGTTTCTTACCTTAGTATTTTCGGGACAGCAATCCAATCTATTCACACACTGTAAAACACAGCAGCCACTACTCATTTCTCATGTTCATCCATTCTTGAGCTAGCATAATCCACATCACATAGCACCATGTGACATCCCGAACTTGCCTGTTATTGTCCAATACCTGTCAGTACAGGAGAAGATGAATGCATACACCTAACTATATAGCAGCAGTCAAAAGGCAGTACTTACATGATGCATTCACAAGCTGGCTTTTGGTTACAATGTGCATATCCAGCAACTGCAACTACTGCATATTGTACTATCATGACAAGCCACTGTACCACTTCACGGTAGCCAGCCTAAGAGGTCTACTCACACCACAGCATTACTTGCAGCTGCAGCCAGATCCACTCATCTCACCACTATCATAACACTCCTGCAGCTACGCATGCTACCCCAAACATGCCTCCTCTTGCCATTTATGCATTATGTATATCTCACTTCTGTCCTCAAAGACCAGTCTGTGCAACTGCAGCTGCCAAATAAGTGCCACTACACTGCACCACGTCACGGTAGCCAGCCTCACAGAGGTCCACTCACACCACAACATTACTTGCAGCTGCAGTCAGATCCACTCATCTCACCACTATCATAACACTCCTGCAGCTACGCATGCTACCCCAAACATGCCTCCTCTTGCCACTTATGCATTATGTATACCTCACTTCTGACATCAAAGACCAGTCCGTAAAACTGCCAATCTGAGGTAAACTGGGTGCTGCTGTGCTCATGCCTTGAGATTGGTTCCAGGCACAGAAACTTTTCCATTTTTCAGCATAAGACTTTCTAGTACTAGGCCTTCTTGCATCTAAAATGATATCCATCACAGGTTTGCTGAGGGATGGTAAATGAGAGATTAAGTAATTAGCCAGGCTGCAATGTTCAGTGTTGGAAACCGAGGGTGCAGAAAATCTGGTTCTCCTGCTGAGACAGCAGGGAAGGAGTGTGAAGCAGGTGCCATGGAGATAATCGTGACACTATGCAGGAGGGGGGACCAGTGTTGGTGCAGCCAGTCTGGAGCAATCAAAATCATCCTTGGTTTGTACTGTTTGATTTTTAATAGTACTTTGGAGAGGAGAGGCAGAGGGGGGATGGCATAGACTGATGCTGAAGGACAGAGCATACACTTTCCAGGCTTGTTTGTGGTGAGTCCTTGTGCAAAATTTGTCCACTTGGTAGTTCTGGGGAGAGGCAAACAGGTCTATATCTGGGCTGCTCCATTTGCTTGTCAACATGTTGAAAATCCTTGGCTCCAGTTTCCACTCATGTGGGTCGATGAGGTTTCTGGTTAGTCCGTCTGCCAGTGTATTTAATTTTCCTGGCAGGAATTGAGCTTGTAGGTGCACTTGGTAGCTCAAGGCTGTGTTCCACAATGCTATGGCTAGTCTGCAGAGGGGGTAAGAATGTCTACCCCCATACTTGTTTATGTACCACATAACAGTGGTGTTGTTCGTCTCTACCATTAGTTGTCCTGGAAGAATGTGGTCCTTGAAGGCTGTCAGAGCATTCTGTACAGCTAACATTTTTTTTGCTTGATCTGCAGGTGCATTTGACTTGGGCTCCATTTGCCCTGAATGCACTTCCCTGCCAGGTTAGCCCACCATGCATAGTATGATGCATCTGTTGTTAGGATTTGGATGGCAGGGGGTGGTGTAAAAGGTAGTCCCTTGTTTTGGTGGCAGGCCTCTGCACACCAAAGGAACTGTAGGTGTAGGCAAGGTATGATAGGAATCATTGTTTCTAGGTCTTGAGAATGTTGAGACCATAGGCTTTTTAGGTACCAGTGTAGTTTCCTCATATGCAGTCTTGCATATGGAATTAGAAGAATGCAGGGGGCCATGAACACTAAGGCTTGCAGTGTTTGTCTTGCAGATAGCAGGGTTTTTGTGGCCACTTGGCGTGAGGTAAGCCATCTGGGATGTTGTATTCAAGCTTGCTCCCAGGAATATTACTGGTTGACAGGGTACCAGGTGTGAGTAGCCTGCTTTGAAGCGTAGGTATCTTCTGCAAGATTCCATGGTTGGGATGTGCAGGTATGCTTCTTTTAAATCTAGTGGTGCCAAACAGGCATCTTTGCCCAGCATACGAAGTAATTGGTGAATAGTCAGCATTTTGAATTTTGGAATCTCCAGAAAGGTGTTTAGAGTAGACAGGTCCAGGATAGGACATCATGAATTGTCTTTTCTGGGTACCAGGAAAAGTCTCTAGTAGAAACCTTGTCCCTTTTCCTCTTCTGGTACCAGTTGAATAACTCCCATGCTTACGAGAGAAAGGACTTGTTTTTGGGCCTCTGACCACTGATTTGGGGGTAGGTCCGGCACACATTTGGTGTTGGCAACATGTGGAAGTGAAATCTGTATCCCTGGGACATTATATTTAAAACCCATTTGTCCTGGGTAATGAGTTCCCCAATTCTTTGCATGAAGAGCAATCTTCCCCCCAAAGGGGCAGTCAGTTGATAAGTGCTTGGAAATTTTAAAAGGAAGTCATTGAGACACTTTACCATAGGGGGGAGTTTTATTATTCCCAGACTTGGGAGTGGAGGCCCCCCCACTGCTTAGTTCTGTGAGTCACCTGGGTGTTTTGCTGTGTCTGGGTTTGGCTTGAGAAGACCTGCAAGGGGCTGGAAAGGACCAATTCATAGAGGGACAGTGCCTACTAAATCTAGGAGGCTGAACTTGTAAAAAAATCTTTAACAGTTTGCATAGATTTAGCTTTAAGAACTTCCTCAGCCTTGTTGCCAAACAGGTGGTCCTGATTTAAAGGAGCATCCATCTACCTTTCTTTTGAAAAACATTCATCCCAGCATCGCAAGGAGGAAACTAATAGTGTAAAAAAAAAATTCAAGTCTGTGCCCGTCAGATTTTGTATGTTACATCACACCTCTCAACCTCTTAGCACAGGAAATCTGGACAAAGCCAGAAATAATAGGGGGGGCAAAGGCCTCAAAGTAAAGATCAAATTTTAAATATTGCTTGTATAAACTTGGAAAGTTGCTAGAATAAAAGGTTTTGTGTTGGCATGCATTTTCTGAAGGATATGAACACTGAAACTTACATTTCGGTAATTATTTAGTGAATTCAATCCTCACTGATTTGCCAGAAAGCCACAAGTTTTATGAGAAAAAGACCAAACATACGAGGCAAAAATCTGGACAATGAAGCGCTATGTGTTACACACAAGCAACAAACCTAATCATCCAAGCCAGATCGAACCCATGGCCTATATGGATAGTATCAGAGCCAACAGTTAAATAGCTTTTCCAAATTGAAACAGAAGGCAAGTCTGTGACATGGGGTCATGAAGTAAGGTTACTGAAACTATTGATAAGTAGAAGGACAATGTACACATCCTTTCTTCAATGCAAGTACATATGATCAAATGGGCAACATAAAATTAATAACAAGGTCATATACTTGGAGTCTGGGGCAGTAACCAATCTGCTTTTGGATGAACTTAATGATACAAGAAGAATGTTTTATAACTTTTATAGAATGCAGTTAGAGATATTGAACACTATGTTGTGGTGGGAGTTTCTACCAATTAGGAACCTGGCTTCATCTGCAAATTATAGCAAAGATGGAAACAGAAAATGGACTGATGAGTGCATCTTAATTTTAAAGCAAGAGAACACCAACTATCAGTAATTTACCAAGTCCTGGACAACAATAGCTTAGATACAGTTGATGGTCATCTCGGATTTTAAGTCAAGACTTGTCACCAAATGACTGAATAAAGCTGCTGACCCTTAACCTTCCTGGATATCTGCCTGTAGTACAGCTCAACATTATAAAAAATTATGCTTTACGCTCATAACACCAGCAAGTGGTAAATGTAGCTAGGGATGTAAATGTGGGGAGATGGGACCCGAGGTAGATGTGGTAAAGTACACACTCAGTATGTGCACCTGTTGTGGTCATGCACCTGCATGCCCTAAATGACACCATTCTCATTAATACATGAAAAAAAGGACAACTCACTAGACGTCTTTTTATCCCCTTCACCAAAACCTCTGATTCAATAAACTACACAGATCTCCTTTGTCCAAGCAGGCTTTGGATTCTCTACCATGCAATGGTTCTCAAGCTGCATAGAAAACAGAACCTTTGCACTTAGAACTTACTGTTCCTTTTCAAATCCTCAAAATATTCACATTATCCACAAAGCTCAGTTTTATCACTGGACTGGTACTCCTTAGCCCTGCCTCAGACCTGAAAGAGACTGATGTCATAATTTACACAGATAACTTAGTCTACTATATTGCAGCCACCAACTATAAAGCTATTCTGCAGAAGCCGATAAACTCAGTTAATAAATAAACTTCAATCACTAAATAAATAAATGCTTACATTCATTAGAAGCCTCCAAAAAGTACAGTTTTGTACCTACCATAAATGTAGATGTCTGATAGATATGCAACTGCAGTCCTGACATATGGGTTGTCCTGCCTCAGGCAGCCCTTTGGTCGGCCAGATTCCAAAGTCTGGGTCCAGCGTGGGCCGATGTCACCTCCTCCCCGACGTCAGAGCGGCTGGAGTATAAAGGCATCAGCCGATGCCATCTTCTTCAGTGTTTCTTGCCCCAGATGCCAGGTGCCCTCCAAGGAAGGCTAAATTTTGTGAATGGATAAACAGATAGAACCAGACATGCACAACAGTAATAAACAGATACACCATAATATATATCCCCAGCTGATAGGTAAGGGGAGAAAGGACCCAAAAGGGAAAAAAACATAGGGGTAGGAGGGAGGGAAAACCTGACTGCAGTTGCATATCTATCGGACATCTACATTTATGGTAGGTACAAAACTGTACTATGTCCTTCAAGAATGCAACTGCAGTCCTGACATATGGGTTGAATACCATAGCCAAGCTGGGGGTGGTAGGATCTAAGAAAGGGATGGTGTAGCTAGAAGGCCCTGCAGGACTGCCAAAGCAAAGCCTGCTCGGGATCTGGAGTATAATGGCAGGTTGTAGTGTTTGGTAAATGTATGCACGGAGCTCCATGTAGCAGCCTCTAGAATGTCTTTTGTAGCCACTCCTGTAAGAAAAGCTGTGGATGTGGCCATAGCTCTGGTGGAGTGTGGTCTAATATTAGCTGGCACACTTTTTCCATGGAAGGAGTAACAGAATCGGATGCAGTGTCCAATCCATTTTGAGATAGCTTGTTTGGTGACTGCTTTTCCTTGCACTCCAGCAGCATAGGCTACAAACAGTTGGTCAGACTTCCTGGTGGATTTTGTTCTGTCCAAGTAGTAGCGTAGTTGTCTGTGAATGTCTAAAGTATGCAGCAGCTTTTCCCCTTTATTTTGAGGGTTAGGAAAGAAAGTAGGCAGGTGAATTGCTTGGTTTAGAGACACTCTGGATATCACCTTAGGCATAATGAAGGATTGGTCCTAAGGGAAACTCTGTCCTGATGAAAGATGAGAAAAGGAGGAACTGCCATGAGGGCCTGTATCTCCGAGACTCTTCTTGCTGAGGTGACTGCCAACAGGAAAACCATTTTCCAAGAGAGAAATTGCATTTCTGAAGATGCTGCTGGTTCAAAAGCAGGAAGAGTTAATTTTTCCAAGATGTAATTGAGGTCCCATGCAGGAATTGGTAGCTTCCTTGGAGGTTTGATATTCTTTATGCCTCTTAGAAGCTGTCTTAGCAAGGGATGCGAAAACACAGGTGGATCACAGTTGTAATGTGCTGAGATAGCTGAAGCGTGGATTTTGATGGAAGAGTATGAGAGGCCACTGTGAAACATTTCTGCCAAGTATTCTAATATCTGAGGTATGTTCACCAATGATGCATCCTGGCCCTTGTTGACATTCCAGATGGTGAATCTCTTCCATTTGGCCGAATAGGTTTTTCTGGTGGAAGGTCTGCGTGCCTCCAGCAAAATTTCCTGAACTTTTTCGGAGAGGAGTCATGGGTCTGAGTCATGGAACTCTCCAAGCTGTCAGCTTTAAGGTTTGCAGGTTCTGATGAACAGTCTTGTAACTGTGTTGAGTCAGGAGCAGAGGCCATTGAGGCAAGGGCCACGGTTTGGTGTGAGTTATGCTCAGTAGTAGTGGATACCAGTGTTGCCTTGGCCAGTCTGGAGCTATCAAGATTCCTCTTGGTTGTTCTGCCTTGATCTTCAGTAACACCTTGGTGAGCAAAGGTAGAGGAGGAAATGCATAAATTGTTAGAGCATTCCAGCTGAAGGAAAGAGCATCCATTCTCCAAGCTAGAGGATGGTGTATCCTTGTGCAGAACCTTTCCAGGTGATGATTGAGATGAGATGCAAAGAGGTCTATGTCTGGTCTTCCCCATGCAGATGCTATTTGTGAGAAAATGCGTGGATGTAGCATCCATTCGTGTGGATCCAAGAAATTTCTGCCCAACCTGTCTGCCAGAACATTGTCCTTGCCCGGAACAAACTGAGATTGCAAGTAGATGTTCAGTTTCAGGGACTTTTCCCAAAGAATCATTGTTAGTCTGCAGAGGGGGTAGGAATAAGTGCCCCCTTGTTTGTTTATGTACCACATGACAGTGGTGTTGTCTGTCCTTATTAGCAGATGGCCTTGCTGAAGAGATTTTCCAAAGGCTTCTATTGCATGTATCACTGCCAACATCTCTTTTTGATTTATGTGCTGATGCATCTCCATGGGAGTCCATTGCCCTTGAATGCATCTGCCGTTCATGTGCGCCCCCCATCCATGGTCTGAGGCGTCTGTTGTAATAGTTTGACTTGTTGGAGGTTTGTTGAAAAGCATGCCTTCGTTTAAGTGACTTGCTTGAGCCCACCACAAAAATTCCCTTTGCAGGCATGGTATGAGTGGTATTATGTCTTCTAGGTTGTGGCTGTGTTGTGACCACAAGCTTTTTAGGTACCATTGCAGCTTTCTCATGTGTAGTCTTGCCAGAGGGATTAGAAGAATGCAAGATGCCATGAACCCCAGGGCCTGCAGGGTCTTCCTTGCGGACAGGTGGGTTAATTTTGCTAGGCTTTTGAAGTAAGCTGTTAAATGCTCTTGTTTCTCCTCTGTGAGGAAAGCCATTTGTAGCTGTGTGTCCAGTTTTGCTTCTAGAAAAATAATCTCTTGGGATGGCAGTAGTCTTGATTTTTGAATGTTGACTGTGTATCCCAAAGCCTGCAGCAATTGAATGACGTAATCCAAGTGTTTTATCAAGGTCTGTTTGCTGTCTGCTTGTATTAGGCAGTCGTCCAGGTAAGGGTATATTTGAATCCCCTGGAGTCTGCAATGTGCCACTACTGATGCCAGGCATTTCGTGAATACTCTGGGCGCAGTAGATAAGCCAAACGGCAATGCTGAGAATTGATAGTGCTCTGTTCCTGCAAGAAATCTGAGGTATCTTCTGCAACTGTGTCTGATAGGGACATGCAGGTATGCCTCCTTGAGGTCCAGAGTAACCAGCCAAGACCCCTTGCCCAGCATGGGAAGAAGTTGCTGTAACGTCAGCATCTTGAATTTTGGCACCATGAGAAAAGTATTTAGAACGGACAAGTCCATTATAGGCCCCCAATGTTTTTCTTTTCTTGGAACAAGGAACAGTCTTGAATAAAATCCCTGGCCTTGTTCCTGAGGAGGAACCTTCTCTACTGCTTTCATTTGTAACAGCTTTGAGACTTCTATGAGTGCCTCTGCCCTTTGATTTTGTGGCAGGTTTGGCATGCCTTGTCCTGTTGGTAAGGTATGGAAGTGGAACCTGTAACCTCTGTCTATTATGTCCAAAATCCAATTGTCCTTCGTTATAATGTGCCAGTTTTTTGAGAATAGAGATAATTTTCCGCCTAGAGGTGCTTCTCTTTGAGCCTTGGTAGGCGGAGTGAAAGGTAAGTCATTGTGATTGTCCCTGAGGTGCAGGTGAACTACCTGTGCCACTTCTCTGATTTTGTGGTTGCCATTGGCGTCCCCTGTAGGGGCCTCGGTATTGCCCTCTACCTCGTGCACGCCTGTTCTTTCCCCTTTGAAACTTGTCAGAGTCTGGAAAGGACCAATTCTTTGAAGGCCAATTCCTGCTGAACCTTGGTGGCTGAACCTGGAGGAAATCCTTTACTGTCTGTACTGATTTTGCCTTCTCAATAGATTTCAACACGTCCTGAGCATTAGCACCAAAAAGCTTCTGTTTATCCAGAGATGCGTCCAGGAGCTTTACTTTAACATGATCTCGCAGTGGCTGTTCTTTGAACCAAGCATATCTACGGATAACAGCCCCTGTCATAGCTGCCCTACATGAAGCCTCCAATGCATCATAACCACACTGTAGAAAATGATTACTAACCTGCTGAGTGTTATGAACCAAATCCTGCAATGCCTTTCTATCTATAGGCTCAGGAGAGGCCATCTTTTTCTGCAAATCATCCAGTAAACAATCCGGGTACTGAAACATATGAAAAAGGCAGTTAAGAGACCTCATGGCAAGGGTGGAAGAGGTATAAACTTTTTTACCCCATCTCTCCAGGGACCTTGCTTCCCTGTCAGCTGGCAGTGTATTCTTGGCTGAGGAGGTAGCCACTCCTTTGGGGCCCTGTGAAATAGTTTCTAGATCCACAGAGTGGGCCTTAAAGAGATGATTGTGAGTGTCAGGGACCCTGCAATATCTGTCTGGCTTGACAGGAGCAGGAGGGAGAGAATCAGGGGAAGCACTGGAGTCGGAGAAAACATCATCCAGGACATCCAAAACTGGAGGGATAGCTAAAGGTCTGTGCTGGGGTAACTTAAGGAAGATACGTAGCCTTTTCCTAGAATCAGAAAATTCCTGACCCTGCCACTTAAAATGTTCCCTCATGGAGTGGAGGACTTCACCGAAAGAAAAATCCTCTGGAGGAGAGGCAGAGGGAATAGATTCCTCAGCATCAGAGTCCTCATAGGCCTGGAAGGATTCTTCTTGGGTATCTGAATGCTCTGAATCCACAGAGGCTTAATCTGAAGAGAGGTTGTCTGCCTGCTCAGTTCTAGGCCTTTTTTCCTGCAGGCGGCTGAGCACCTCTGTCTGCGTGAGGCTGAGACCCCCCCCTGATAAGAGAGATGAGATCTGCAGCCAGAGACATGATTTGTCTGTCAGAAGAAGGGGCCTGAGAAGTAGGTTTAGGATGGGCCTTGACCTGGCTGGCGGCCTTAGCACGTGCAAAGGCCTTGATTGACATGGATACAGGAGGCCTAGCTGCCCCACATGCAGGTGTAACTTTGTCCACGGGAATGGTGTCGGGTAGATCCAGAACGTCGGTTTCCGGAGGAAAATCAACAACCGGCACCGGTGTAGTCTCCAAGACCGTAGGATGAGTTAACGTGGTGTCGTCAGCCTGGAGCGGTTGAATTACCGCTTCGAAGGACCGGCACCGCGAGGGCTTAGGCGTATCGGTGGAAGACGCGGGCCGAGGATGTCGGTCCCGGTCCTTTCGTTTTTTGGTAGTTTGTGCTGTCGGTTGTTCCGACGGCATGTTGTAAGCGTAGGATTCGCCAAAAAAGTGTTCGGCAAACTCTGCCCGGCGCCTGAAAGTGCGCTTATTAAAGCGAGCACAGGCAGCACAGGCCGAGACGTCGTGGTCTGGGCCCAGGCAAGGGAGGCAGTAAGAATGGAAGTCCTTATGAGGTATTTGTTTACCACAAGACAAACAATTATTAACTTTCTCAATTTGTTCTGACATCGGCTGAGGCAAGAAAAAATGTTCCCCAACGGGGTACTTAGCTTTTAGATGACTTCGGTAACTGAAAACACAGGAGCTGACTGACCGGCACTTGCGAACTGCTTCTGCTTCGGGGAACGCGCGCAAAGAAAGACTGAAGAAGATGGCGTCAGACTTTGGAATCTGGCCGACCGAAGGGCTGCCTGAGGCAGGACAACCCATATGTCAGGACTGCAGTTGCATTCTTGAAGGACATCCTAAATAAACGACAACTTCTCTCTTTCCCAATCTCCTGTGAGAACAAACCATTACTGCTATCATTCAAATACATTGGTGTCACCCTGGCCCCGTGACTAATGTGGCACTGCTTATAAACAATGTTAAAAGGCAAAATTAACTTTGCCCTCTGTAGTTGCTGCAAAATTACCCATTACCTCACACCTGAAGGTAAGAGGACTATGGGCAAAAGCTTACTGCAATCAGAATTAGACTATAAATTAACTCTTCTAGCCTTCACCTCCATGAAATATTTAAAGATCTTCAGACAATATCCAACCAAGTCTGTCACTTAGTTCTCCTGACTCCATAAATTAGAACACCACTGCACCAAACTGCAAGGAGACAAATGGCCATTCAATAGCATCATCATCTTCTTTCGGCTGTTCCCATTAGGGGTCGCCACAGTGGATCACCTGTTTCCATTTCTTCCTGTCCTCTGCATCTTGCTCTGTCACACCAACCACCTGCATGTCCTCTCTCACCACATCCATAAACCTTATCTTAGGACTTCCACTTTTCCTGTTACCTGGTAGCTTCATCCTTAGCATCTTTTATTTTGCAAAATACCAGACATAATGACACCACCAAGATTCCTCAATAGTTATGTCTTAGTGAAGAGTTGTGTTAACTCTGCCAAACAATGCAGCAGAAAACCAACTAGGAGTGAGGTAGGTCAATTAAGGGGTCATCACCCATTTTACTAAACACATACTTCTCAGCTGTCAGGATTTCTCTCTCACAATTTTGGTCTGTTCCTCATAAAATTTGTGGTTTTATGGGAAGTCATTGAGGACTGAAGTCACTGATAATGACATACATTTAAGTTTCAAACTTCATATCCTTCAGAAAAATGTATGCCAACACAAACCCTGTTATTCTAGCAACTTCTAAGTTTGTAAAAGCGATATTTACAATATGTCCCTAGTTTTGACCCCCCCCCCCACACACACACAATTATTTTTGGCTTTGTCTAGATTTCTAGTGCTAAGACGTTGACTAAACAGTACCTTTATAGCTCTCAGAAGGATTGCTACCTGTTCATATTCCCATCTTCTTATGAAAATTAAATACTTTGAAGGACAATCCATACCCGCAACCAGTGCAAAAAGTACACCACACTTTTGCATTAAACCTCAGTTACAAACTAATTGATTTATTTTACTCAACTATTACAGGAAACACAATTTTTTTTGTCCGGAAATTTCAGGATAGTCACGATTTTTTTCTGTTTTTAGGCAGGACACCACCCCCCATATAGGGACTGTCCAGCGCAAAGAGGGACAGGATAGGTGACAACCCAGTCCCCAACCAGTGGTAGACTGGTCGTTAAAATTTGTTGCAAAAATGAAGCATTTTAAACAGCCAAATTCACCTTCTTCACAAAGGGCTCGGGAAGTTTCAGAGCGTACTTAAAACACGTAACACACTTTAGAAATACTACCCCAACAGCAGCATCACAATTCCAAAATTCGAGTTTCATCAGTAAACACGTAAAAACAATGAATAAAACAAAACTGTCATTCAAATTAAACATCCACATGGTCGACGCAGTTTGTGCGCCGAGATCCATAACTTATATTGTGATTTTTTCCCTATAATTGAGAGCAAAGGGCAGTTTAAAAAACGCCTAAGATGGGGCTGTTGAACCTGTTTCAAGGCATCCGGTGTGGAATCTGGCCACTATGAATGTTTCTAACCACGATCGGCTCTTTATGTACCATTACAACAGTTGCTCTGGTGCTCCAGGCTTTAATTTGCACTGGACTGTGATAAACTAGTCTTTTTTAACAACCCAGGTAATAAGCTAGGACACCGAAATCACTTCCGAACAGAAAAGATACATGTGGCACATGTACATATAACAATAATAATGAATTAACTTCCAAAGAGAAAAAATACAGAGGTTGGTACTGTGTTTGGCCCGTTTTAAACAACGCAATTAGGAGTACCAGGGGTTGTAAGTCGCCCTTTTAGAACTTTGCAGAATCGACACACATTCCGCTAGCAGTTAAGAAAATGATGGAAATATTTACTTCAGGGGAAGAGGTGAAATTCGGCTCCTTTTGCTTATTTAATGGCTCGAAAAATATGTGCATTTTAGCTACACGTTGGTGCTTCAAAACCCAGAACAACAACACATACATCTGTTTCTGGTTATATGGATAGGATTTGTGTTAAGTAACTAATTAGTAAAGTGGAAAAAACAATTACCGAGGGCCTTGCTGTCCATATATCGAACACGTCTGCATGGTGCAGTTAAATAAAAAAAGGGGGAAAAACTAAACTTTTGCTTCTTAAACTTCTAGCTTACCTTAGTTGTAATAATAAACAGGGTTCTTGTAATTTCGAGCTTTTCACACAGATAATAACGATCACTGAAAGCTGAAAGTAATCTACGTAATGCACAGTCACATCAGAAAATAGCACGCCTGCAGTACCATTATAATATGTGACAGAGGAAATCGCCTGCTAAACCTGCAAAATTAGTAAAATACTAGTGTTTCAGAAATGGATCGCCTCTTTAAATCTGGTCTCGTACAGCCTCTTTTTTTAAAAAACTTGAATTCGCTTAACTTAGGGAAAACGATTTTCTAGGACAAACTGCTGAGTAAGACTGCATGGATTCTGCTTTGCTAAGAAAAGGTGAGTCAGGATGGACTCACCTTGCGCAGCCAGTGCGTGTAGTTCTCCATCACTTGCTCCAGTTGTTGGAGTTTGTGCGTTGACTCCAAATCCTGCATCTGCGAGCCGTCCCTCTGCACCGAGTTGAGGCTGTATTCCGGGAGTTGCCACTACTGCCCCCACTTTCCCAACAGTTTCCACTGTCCCCAGGGTGTTCGGGCAAGATGAATGTGTACACGCAGGACCCATGCTGCATGCGGCTGTATCTCCGGCCACTGCTGTCAATCCCAGTGCCAACCCAACGCTGTCCACTGCTGCTGCCGCCCGTCTCCAGCAAGGTAGACAAGAGCACCCAGGCAAGTACCTGTAGAAAAACTGCTGACATCCTCTGCTCTGATGTTAGCAGTTCCTTGAAAGAGGATACAAATAAATCAGGCAACGAGGGTAACCTAATACAGGCGAGGCTTGGAAAAACATGTTCCGTCTGGAAAATACTGTGTACTAGAAACACGAACACGAAAGGAACTTCCCTACCTCCTGCAGCTATATTTGAGTATTCCAAGGCTGGGGGAAGGACAAGGCAGCTGTGACATCACAGAATGGGTGGGTTTGACCAAGAAGCAGAGGCCGGCCATGGTGATATCACTTCGGGGGAGGGAAATGTTAAAAAAAATATACCTCCACTGCCTGGCCGTGATGACATCAGTAATTGGGGGACTCCAGCAGGCTTAAGTAAAACGCGAGAGAATGTTTTTAAAAGTGTAAACATTCCTGTACGCTAAGGTAGGGTTGGATTACACAACTCAGGAGGAACTAAATTTTCTAAACGCTGCTTTCTTATTTGTTTATGCAGGAAGCTGTAAATAGGGACGAAAATGGCAGAGAAGTTGAGGAAAGTATTTTACAAACCCGTTGTACTCCTTTAACCACCATCAATTTCATATCCCCACAAAACAAATCTTGACACCAGCACTTATCATCTCTTATAGCCATAATCAAACATCCCTTCTTCCAAACTATTTATCAGCCAAATTTCATAGACTCACTCATATCACATACCACAGCACCAAAGCTAGAAAACCTCTGAACCTTATATGTAAAGCTCTACTTTTTAATCTATCAATACAAGTCCACTCCCTAATTGATGGGGACATACACCCAAACCCTGGCCCAAACCATACAACTACCACACAGCCTACCACACCAACCTCTACCAATGCACATCTGATCACTAAACCTCCTAACTCTCTCCTAATAGCTCACCTCAATATTCGAAGCATTAATAATAAAGTTGCCCACCTACATGCCCTCATGGATGTACATTCATTCGACATCCTCTGTCTCTCTGAAACATGGCTAAAGCCAACAATACAAGACACAACTGTCATCCCCCCAGGTTATAGTATCCTCAGACAGGACCGTAACTACAAGAAAGGAGGAGGAGTAGCTATTTTATATAAATCTGAATTACAAGTTACTGCCATAAACTCTAAACCTCCTCTGACTAGTAATGCCGAAATTCTCATCTCCAAAATTCAACTCAACAAATGTAAATCCATTTACATCATCTGTATCTACCTTCCCCCAGGCAACAATATTAACACCTTAGAGGCTATCTTAAGTTGGATATCCTCCACCTACCCGCAATAAACCATAATTCTTGGGGACTTTAACATAAACTGGTGGAGTTGCACATCTGATCAGCCTACTACCCATATCAACCTACATGGTTTCAAGCAAACCATTACATCCACCACTAGAACCAACAAACATAATAGCAATGACAGCACCCTAGATTGGATTCTTACAAATAGTCATAACTAATCTTATGAAGTAGGGACACTCCCTGAAGATATAAGTGATCACTCTCTCACCTATTTAATCATATATAAGACTGACATTCCAAACCCAGCCATTTATAAGAAAATAAGGTCCACCAAACATTTCAACCCCAACAACCTTCAAAAAGAACTCAAAGCTTGTGACTGGTCACCCTTGAAAAACCTGCCATTAGATGATGCCGTTCAATACTTCAACACCAAATTTTTAACCATACTGGATTGTCATGCCCCAACACGAACAACATGAACTAGGGCCAAACCAGCCCCCTGGCTCTTCAAAACTACCAAACAAAAAATCCTCCAGAGAAACAAACTCTGGGCTATCTGGCGTACAACCAAAAACCCAACAGATCAAATTAAGTTCCAACATCTAAGAAATGAAACTAAAAAAGCAATATTGTCAGATAAAAGAAACTTCTACTGCCAGCTCCAACAAACCCACCAAAATAAACCTCAAAAATTCTGGTCTGGCATAAATAAACTATTGCATCCAGGTCGCACTATTACTCCCACCCTCTCAGGTTCCAATCTCAACAGCCCTATCCAAATTTCCAATTCCTTTAACACTTTCTTCACAGACACCATTCAATCTTTAGCCAAACAGTTATCTCCTGACACTACATCTGCTGCTAACTCCATCCCTAACAACCCCCCATTATTTCAATTCAAACCAGTTCCAACATCCCTTATCTGCACCCTCATTCAGAAACTCAAACCCACAACCCTTGCTGCAGATCTACTACCTGCAGAATACCTACAAAAAACCTCCAAGGCCATAGCCTACCCCATATCCATTCTCATTAACAGAACTATTTCAGAAGGTACGATTCCATCAATCTGGAAAATCTCACATAGCATCCCCCTGCATAAAGGTGGTAATTCCAAAGAGCTTTCTAACTACAGGCCTATAGCAATTCTATCCTCACTAGCAAAAATCATGGACCACCTACTAGAAAACAACCTACTGGCTACCTGCCAACATGGTTTCAGACCATTTCATAGCACCTCTTCTGCTCTCTTATCCTTCACTGACTGCATTAATAAATATCGTAATAATAATACTCTATCCTCAGCCCTCTTCATTGATCTTTCAAAAGTCTTTGACATGGTTAATCACCAACTACTCATAAACACACTAAGAAACTTCTCACTGGATCCACTTGCCATACAATGGTTCCAGTCTTATTTAAATAACAGGCAACAGGCTGTATTATGGGATAATAACCTATCTTCCCATCTCCCAATTACCCTTGACGTTCCTCAAGGCTCCATATTGGGTCCTCTCCTCTTTTCTATTTTTACTAATAACTTACACTCTGTATTACCTCAAGCTACCTGTATCCAATATGCAGATGATTCAAAACTCATATGTTCAGCCTCTTCTCTATCACAACCTCAATCCCTAACCCAAGATGTGTTTAGCACAGTTGAAAACTGGCTTCTTCATCGCTGTCTCATCCTCAACCCAAACAAACAAAAATGCTACTATTTACTCCCACGCGCAGAGCCACTCCACTGCATTTCACTGTTACATCTAGCAATGGTACTATAATTACTCCTGATTCCACCACAAAACTACTTGGAGTACTAATTGATAACAACCTCACCTTTGAACCCCACATTAACAACACTATAAAAGCAGTAAACAAGAAACTAGGTTCCCTCTACAGGATCAAACCATTTCTAACTCCACTAGCCAGGACCACCATTGCCCGTACCCACTTATTCTCAACCCTACTATATGCTTGCCCTATCTACACAAGACTATGCAAAAGCAATCTGAACAAGCTAGCCAGTTCATACAATAACATTGCTAGATTTGCAACTAGTTCCACCTATAGAACCCATCATTGCAATAATCTGAATCAACTAGGATGGTTAGAATTGTCAAATCTTATTCTGTTCAACCAACTAACTATTGCCCATAAGATACTGCAGCATCCTACAAATACTCCTGTACTTACTAACTTAATCTCCCCTACATTAACCTGAAGACCCTGCGCTCATATAATAAAATACTGGTAAACACAAGTAAAACCAATAATCTAGCTGGAGACTCACTGTTCTCTAACACAGTGGGCAAAATCTGGAACTCCCTCCCAAATGACCTACCCTCAACTACCTTATTTAAAACCAAACTCAAGCCATACCTTAAATCACAATGGCTGTGTCCCTGTGTTAACCCAGACTAACTAACTCCCTTGTCGCTAGACACTAATCTCCTCATCCACTTTAACTCAATGATCTTTTACTAACAATATAGTGTGTTAACTCTTTTAGTGTAATATTGACCTATTTCACATACCTCATATATTATTGTCAGTATATCTATACCCAATTTGCAAGTAAGATTGTGTTTCTTAATTACTGAAAAGCTAAAAATGTAATTTACTAATATGTACTTGACATTGTCCTTATTGTCTTTTATCCCTTACTAATAGGCTTTGATGTAATGTAATGTACTATTTGTACTTGCCAAATCATGGTAACGTACCTATGAATTTGTATTTTGTTTTTTTCTAATTCTAATGTGTGGAGCTTTTCTCCCCGGGCCTCCACTGAAAACGGACATAAATCCAGTTGGACCAGCCCGGTCAACAAATGTAAAATAAAATAAAATAAATAAATAAAATGTAAGTGCTTTCATTTCCAATACTACAGAAACATCATCAGACAAACAAATACACTACCTCACATCCTTTAAATACCATAAAAAGCTAAACATCACTCCTTAAGAAGGTGGTGCCCAAGAGCAAGGCATGTTATACAGCATCTTGTATGCCAAAATACAAAATATAAAACACTTTGTTGCCTTCGTAATAAATAAAATCCTAGTGCATGTTGAATACTAAAAACTGAAAACATATATGCATACACAGATATTAATGCCAATGATAAAATTGCATTGATTAGTTTAAATACTAAAAATGTGCATATTATTTCATAATAAAAAAATCAAACAGTACCTGCTTTCAACTTTAAAATGGATTTGATCGATATGCACTCATTAAGCTTTGGGGGGTAGTGGCATTTAAGACAACTTGCCAATGCAGTTCCCTTTTCTCCACTAAGGTCTCCCAGTCACCCTCCATCTAGTGCACCCACCTTTTGCAGAATAACAAACACAAATTTCTTATAACCAGGACATATGATGGAATGTTTATAAAGTGCATTACTTGTATTTTTGCTCTTAATAGCATAAAGATGTTGGTAAATTCTCATATGTAAGGGGCCATTAGTTTTGCCAATATAAAAAGCAGAACAGGTGGTACAAGAACTGATGTAAACAACTCCCTTATTATTACAATCATATTTACCTGCTTTTTTGCTATTTGCTTGTCTTTGACCAGATTTCTTGAGCTAAGAGGTTGAGAGGTATGGTACTGCAGAATTTAAAAAGTACCAATTTATTATGTTTTAAATGTAAAAAACTGTTATTTAGTACTGTTTTGAAGTTGCATTAAGCACTAAGTGATGCAGTTATTAAACAGGAATGCTACAAACAGCAAGGGCCTCCTCCACACCCATGCTACTTAGTTATATTAAGTCTAAGATAGCAGAATACATTCAGTTACCCAAGATACCACACTCTTGATGTTGGTATACATATCTTATCAACCAAATGTTTGCCATCACGTTTCAGTGTTGATCATAGTTGTTTCACTACATATGTGTGGTATTATTTGTGCTGCTTAATAAAACAAGGCATTTAACAGTGCATCACATTCTATTGTGAAAGTTTTTACAATATTTTTAACATAGTATCTCCTTCTTTCTCCAGATCCCCAGTAAGACTCCCCACCGGCACAGCTATAGACAAGAGATCTCAGCTGAGTGGTCAAACCAAGACCTCCAGCACCCTCTCTGTCCAACCAGTGCTTTGTGTCCCTGCCCAAGTAGCTGACACACACACACACACACACACACACACACACACACACACACACACACACACACACACCTGGGAAAGGCTGGCACAGGTTTACTAGTTATGCTCCCTTCCGCCCAGACTATAAGGTAGTTTCCACCTCCACCAGCCACTACTTATCAGCTACTTTATGGCACTTAGCAAAGGGTGTCCAATCTTACTGTTTAATGTTACTATTAATCCAAATGGCAGTTTGACCAAGAACAACGCTATTAGGAGTGGCCCACAGTGTTACCAAATAAATATGCAAGTTCTCTCAGAATTTAGATATGTCTCACAAATATCAGCCACAATGAAAGGTTTAAATATATTTAATAATAAATAATAAAAGAACAAGAAAATACTCGGCATATGATCACAGTAACATCAGAGTTCAAATTTAAATATTTAAAACAACATTGCAGGACAGTGTCAGATAAAGAAAACATCTAAGCTATACTTCACTATATGCCTGACTGTATATAACAGAAATTACTGTACCTTAGTTAACTTACTTACAGAGCAAGCAGGCAGATGTGGTGTGTGGATGTCCTTGTCAGGTCAAAGACAAAATACAAAATGCCCAGGCTCTCTCTCAGAGAGTTCTTAAATCAATATCCCAAATATTACTGCTGGGATAGCTTGCAGCATGACATCACTTCTTGCCAGCTGACTATCCCAGGTGAAAACCCCCACTGACTGTTAGCATTTAGCATCTACCTGTGAAAATACATAAACAAAGACGTGTCTTAGATCTAAGGCAGATATGGGAAATCATAAAACAATAAACACTTCCAAGACAATATAAAAATATTTCTTATTCTAGACACTGAGTCTGTTACTGCACTGAAACTGAGAGATAGCATCTTTTGTTTATGGGCCCAGCCATAAAGTAATTTAATTTAAATTATTCTTCTAAATTCTAATCTCCTGTATTCCAGTTTCCCTGTTAAAATATACACATCTAAACATTTACAATAGTGTATATACATTTCTGTTCAGTATTTTACAAAATATCTCTTCAGCACACGTCTGTACAATATGACATATAGTTCTAACACATCTGTAACACAAGTATCTTACATGAAGCATGTTGACATTCTCAAATGACACAACCATTTACAAAATTCCAGACAGCTTTGCTGGCAGTATATCCATTTTGATAAACTTGTATATAAATCATGTTAATATTCACAAATGACATATAATTATTTACAAAATTCCAGTTAGCTGGGCTGGCAGCATCTATTTTTGTTACAATGAGTACAACACTAATACAAGACAATTTAATTATTTTATACATTCCAGAATCATTACTTTACTGTTTTATTCAATCATTCTCTGACATTTAATTTAACCAATTCAGTGTTGTGAGGGAGCTCAGTGTAAGCAGTGGGTGCAAGGTAGACAAACAAATCAGGGGTACAGTGCCAGTCTATAAGAGGACACACACACACACACACACACACACACACACACACACACACACACACACACACACACACACACACAAAAGTACATACGTCATATTATATATACTCACAGATAATTTGGAGGATTGTCAGTTCAACAATGTCCTGCCTTTTGGCAACAGAGGTATGGGTCAGTGCCAAACAGCAGCCAGCAGCTATAAGATTTGTTTACAAAACCTACTAATGCACATTGTTATTTGCATAACTATAAGAGAATAAGGTTTCTGAATCAGATTTATTTCATCCATTGATCAGAATGACCTGATCCCATGTATTGACAACAACAGTAGCTTGTTATACCAATGATTGTTATGACAAACGTTAAGTTTCCTATTAAGATTAATAGAGTGCAGAGTTCTTTTATATATGTTACAGTAACTGATGTATGTTATTTTAATGAATTTCTGTAAGAGTGCAGCTAATGTGACATCACTGTGTATATGCTAGAAGTGTGGTAGGGCAGAAAGTAGAATGCAAAGTGTTTTACATGCCTATTGCCTACTACTTTCCTTAAGATTTTTTGTTAATGCTGTAAAGGGAGTTTAACTAGTGTTTCTGTGTGAATGTATATTTTCAGAGTTAATGTTAAATTGGGGAACATTTTGCCAGTTGTACCTACTTTTCATGGGCTTTTGTCCAGATTTTTGATGTTGCCCGGTTGCGAGGTATGATTCATAATAGATCATTAGAATTAGTCTGGAGCATACTTCATTTTTTAGTACTGCAAGGAGGTAAAAGCTAATGATGACCAGACTCCAGCCCTGCCCTGGTATTTTGGGACCTTCACTCACTAAAACACCCCTTAACACTGGGACAATTCTAGCCTGATACAGATCATATCCTTACCTTGCCGTATAATAAACAGCATTGGTTCTCCATACCACCATCAATCAGAATTGAACTCACCACTCATTGGTTTAACACCCAACCCCCAACCCACTGCACCAAGCAGGACTCTTCAGGTGGATCTATGATCCACCGACCTTTGTCATGAAATTTGTTTTGTGTTCTATTGAAAATTCTTTTCTGGTTTCGATTTTTAGTTAATGAAAAAAGACAAAATGTGATAGATTTTTATAGGTCTTGTGATGCTGGCTGTGTATGGTTTGGTTTGATTATTATTTGTGACTCTCTAGTTATAAAGACTAGTCATCTTCTTCTTTTGGCTGCTCCTGCTAGAGGTCACCACAGCAGATCAAGTGGCAGTAGAGTTTTACCATACTGTTTCCAGCCCAGCACCCAACTTTCCTCAGAAGGAATATGCACACGCATACTCACACCATGAATGTCAAATCCACCTGCAACATGTCTTGCGAATCTGGAAGGAAACAGGATCACTCAGAGGAAACCCATGTAAACACAGGGAGGACATGCAGACTCCACACAGAAGGCACCTCAGCTGAGACTCAAACTGGAGAACCTCTTACTGTGAGGTAAGTGCTGCTCAGCTATAAAGACTAGTCTGCTGGAATTTTTCAACTGTTAAATGCTATTCATCATCATTGTAACACTGTATACAACTTTAATAATACACTTATATGCATGTGCTTACTTGTGTGAGTAAATATTATACTTGATAAACTATACTTATGTAAAAGTAACTTGTTACTTTAGTAACTAATAATAGTAATATATTACTTTTTAGAAAAATAATAAGTAATAGTAATATATTACTTTCACTGAACAGTAACTAGTAATAGTAACGTTTTACTTTTATAAGTAACTAGCACAACACTGAACATTTGCCACCTCAGCCTTCCTCTTCTATTCATTCCCATGTATTACATTCCACATTCAGACACTCTTCCCACCCATATGCCATTAGTCTGAAAACACTAAAAACTAGGTCTCTGGCAGTATTACATATTTTCTCTATCTCACCTCAACTACTTCTTGCATTTCCATTCTCATCTCACCCTATTTCTCTCCCTCACACATCAATGGCATCATCTCCAAACACCTCCTAGGTTCACAAGACCACATTCACTCCAAATCAAGCTCTCTGTCATGTACACTTCTTAACGAGAAAAGAATTAGAAATAAGATTGATGGTGCCTTTGAAAGAAAATGACTGTTTTTTCAGCTCTCAGTCTGCTTGCAGCTAAAGAATAGCCATCATACACATTATTTCAGGTCTATATTATATGCTCAATGGTTTAAAACTTCGACTCTCATATGATCGACACCATATGAGCGAAGTTTTAAAACTTCAAACAAATAATAAAGAATTAAAAACAAAAACAAAAAAACTTACCTGAACGCTCCGGGCAGGGGGGCAAGCCCCCATGCACCCCCACACCCCCTGCTACTTAAATATACCAACATCGAGATCGCACTACATTGAAGTAAAGGGAAATATTCCCTAAGGTGATCTCAGTTGAAACTTGTGAGCTTTCAAAAGTTCGCTCATATGCTGTCGACCATATGAGGCTCGAACATTTGAATGTTTGCTAATTATTTATTTGATACCCAGCCATGCACCAGACCTAGTGGTGGTGTTATGCTGTTTACAAATCCTCTATTAACATCTCAGTCATTTACCAAGCTAATGCATCCACTGACTTTAGCCCAAACTGGTAACTAATTCAACTTCTAGTCAATTCCTAGCAACACCTAAAGCTGGCCATTATCCATCTGTGTCCTGTACATCACTCCACAAATTGAAAAAATACTCCTGCCCATACTTTCTCACATCAAACCAAATAAACACATCATCATACATGAAAACTTTAATCTAAACCTTCTGGGTGCAGTTAAGCATGATTTAACTGACGTTTTGCAGATTTCTGCCTGCTCCAAACAGTAGACATCCCAACTAGACCCAAGCCCAAGCCTAATCACCATTCACATCTTTACTTTACAGTCCATCCCAAAAATATGTCCTCTATCTCCAGTCACTCAGACACTTTTAGTGATTAATGCCCCATCACATTCTTCCTACAAAATCTAAAAGCCAAATGCCTCCAGGCAATATCTTTCCCTCCCACCAAGAAAAAAAATCCCTGTTCTTCATTTAAAGCTTGCTACTATTGATTGGTCCCAAATACACTCCATTTATGATGTTAACACTGCCACCACCAATAAACTAATAGATTTTTACTACTTTTATTTCAGGACATTGTGACCTCAAGGCTACTGAAAGACCCCAGTACAGAATGATTCATCAAAGGCCTTAAAACTATAGTGAAACTATAAGATGAAGATTGGGAAATGTAAAAATAAGACCCCCTTCCTAGCAGTCTTGACCATTACATAACTCTGAAGAAGATGACCAAACAGGGCACCATAGACTCAAAATGAAACTAAAAGCTAAACAAAACTCCCTTCTTTACTCACCTAAACATTTCTAGAAGGCAGTCAATAAACCAATAAAATGATCACCCTGTTTAGGATGCATACCAGGCTCATCTGGTAATCATTCACCTTCTAAATTTCTCAGAGGATTATCAAGCCTTCCCACATCCTCACTACACAGTGTAGCTACACAGCAATGACAGCTTAACCTCTTGATTTTATTCCACCTTTTTACTTCTCAAAAATCACCTCTTAGCCAATTTTACCATTACTTGAACAGATTCATATGGACTCATTACATGGATCTGACAATATCTGCCCTTGGTTTTTGTATCACTAGCAATTTCATTACCACCTCTCTTAAAGAAATTTACAGCCTCTGTCTCACCACTGATTCTCTGTCAAATGTTTGGAAATCATCTTTTGTCAAACCAATGCCAAAAGAAATCAAACCCTCTTATCTTAACTAATATGGATAAAGCAAATCCCAATGGAGTTCTGTTCACTGACATAACCCAAGAATAATTCTGTGGAAGGCCACACAATTATTCTCCATCTGCAAGACAATGGGATCAGCTCTTATGCTTCTGAATGGCTGAAGAACTTTCAAGCCAACCATTCATTCCATGTAGAGATAGAAGCTAATCAGTCCATCAGTCCTCATATTCAGTCTAGAGCCCCACAGGCTTCCATTTCTAACACATCTACTGTTCTCAGCCCTCAACAAACTTTCACTAGACCTGTCCCACTTACCTCTGCTTCTTTATGCAGATGATATAGTCATTTATAGGTCTGAACCTTAAATCATACAATTGAAACTCAGTTTCAAGAGGACCTTCTAAAGGCTTCAGCAGTGATTAAACTCCAAGAAACCACTCTTCAATGCTAAAAAGCAAAGTCCATATTATGTTCCACCCATAAAAAAAAATAAATCTCACCACCCCAGTCCTTTAATATCATCGGCTATGTTAACAGTCCCATTGAAATCAGAACCTCAATTAGTCTTACCAGATCTCCCGATATCTAATCACTAAACATCTATTAGGCACACAAAACAGTTGAGAGCCAAGATCAGCACTCTACTCTAACGGGCCAACAACATATCTCTCTTCATCTTACATGAATTTCATGAACACGACTGCCTTACGTTTTCAAAGGCTATGTGGCTTCTAGTACACGTCAGGTCAAATCCAGTTCTTGGTTCCTTATTCTTCAAAATACTCAAACTAGTCACACCCCCTCACCTCTTTCTTGCAAACCTTTTACAGCCACTCAAACCTATAACCTGAGAAGCCAATCTAGAGCCAGTCCTTCCCTACAAACCCCTTTATCTCAGACATTGACCTCTGTTAGCCATTGTTTCCATGTACTGGCCCCAAAACTATGGCAGTCACTGCCTCCTGATTTAACTGATCACACAAACTACTCCCTGTTCAGGCCATAGTTCAAACAATACTTACTAAAACAGTTTGCATGCAAGTGTCAGTCTAAAGGCTATGTTCCCAGAACCAATATCTCTAACTGTGAAGTACCTTTAACAGCCACATTCATGATCCACATTATTAACTCCCTCATCCTTAACTGTTATTCAGTTTAACACACCATCACTGCTCTAAGCACACTACACATAATCTAGTCCCCTCTTTTATCTTACTAGTCTCTATATTAGCTTTTCTAACCTAACTACTACTGCTCATATCTCCACCACTTTTACTCTTTCTACTTTAACTCTGTTCTCCATTTTCTGTTCCAATTATGTAACTGTGCAAATATTTGCTTTGTTAAATTTTCTAAATAAGCACTGTTTAAAAAAATGATTTAATTCTTACCTGCAAATGTAAATCACTGTTGTTTCTGTATCATACCTTGGTTTGTCACATTATACTATAACCCAGACTAAGCCTATAATTCGTCAATGTTTGATCAGTGTTCTACCACAGAAAAAAAAATAAGTAAATAAATAAATATTGCATTTGCAACCATTTTTTTCATGTTATGTGTGTTTTCTGGCTTCAGTTTCAAAGCAGCTAATTTAAAAGTTCTGAAGGTGTTGTTGTTTAACTGTTAGTTTTATATGCTTATATACATTTTTTATCTAACTTGTACGTTTACATTTTAATTAGTCTGAAGTAAAATTTCTTATACTTAGCGTAATATAGGATTGTGTAAGCATACAAACTCTGCTGATATAATGATCTATTTTAAATAGCTACTAAACCCTGCTTATCAAATTTGTCCATATGCTTCGGATTTCTAATACTGTGACAGAAACATACTCCATTCCTGAGTGAGGGTACAGTTAGAGTTCATTAAATTAACATTGCTTCAGTGTTTAATGTTAGCCAGGAACGCTCTTGTCAGCACCAGCCGTGTACCCAGAATTGCCTTCTTTCACGTCACAGACCTATATTTATTGGTGGGATACTTTTTTTATTAGCCCTGCTGCTCGTACTACTAACTGTATAACATTGTATTTTATGACTGAGTCTCTCTCTCAATATGCAGGACACTGTAATCACTAGGTGTAGCTATTTCATTTATTAATGATACTTTTGTCTTCTGTTCTTTTACTACAATATTTAGTTTTTTTATGTTGACTTTCTTAACTATTGGTATTGGTATTAAATGATTGCATGCAGTTCACGTTTCAGTGCATC
This sequence comes from Protopterus annectens, assembly GCF_019279795.1. Lineage (NCBI taxonomy): Eukaryota > Metazoa > Chordata > Ceratodontiformes > Protopteridae > Protopterus > Protopterus annectens. Next base: position 962,945,058 of record NC_056728.1, read on the forward strand.
TCAGCTACCTGTTATAGTGTTGCACAATTCCCAATGTATCTCCCATGTGCTCTTTAGGTTTTGTAAACCAATGTGTATCACACTTCTCAATCTCTTAACATAAAAAATCTGATCAAAGCCTAAAATAACGCAGGAACAAAGGCCCAAAAATACCAACAGATTTTAAATATTGCTCTTATAGACTTAGAAAATTGCTAGAGTAACAGCATTTGTCTTGGCATGCATTTTCTGAAGTGGAGTCTGAAACTTAAATGTATGGTATTATTTAGTTATTTCAGACCTCAGTGATTTGACAGAAAACCACAAATTTTATGAGGAATAGGCCAAAAATATGAGGCATATCTATACATTCTGTAAAAATCTAGAGAGTTCAGAGTTATGATGTGTATGTAGTATGCTATCCTAAGCTATCCTAAGCTGCCATTATTAGTCTTTCAGCTTTAGGTTTAAATTCACATATCCCTAACCAATCAAGCATCAAATCCTGATCAACATGGTTGTTGCAGGATTTCCATTATACCTACCACTAACTGTGGGCTTTTTTGTTATCTTTCTTTTCTTTCTGGTACTGTTCTTTTTATTCTTCCTTTTGTTTTGGGCACTTTCTGTTGTCTCCTAATGTTATGTACTTTGGCTTTGATTTCCATTCCAGATTCTTACCAAAATAAGTGTGCTAATCTGAGTACTAGTTTTCTTCGTGGTTTCGAACTTTCACTATGTTTGAATCTCACAATGTTAACAAATAATGTATGCAGTCCAATGACTGCATGCCCATACATATACTCAGTTTCAAGGAGGCCCATACATATACTCAGTTTCAAGGAGGCCCACATACTTCCCTCGATAATGAAGGATATAAAATCTTGCAATGCACTGTTTTTTAAATATCAGTGAATAAGAATGAAACATTTTTCTTGTTTTCTTGTCCACCTGATAGTGATTTGGAAATCAATCATACCAAAGCTGTAAGTCAGAGCAGGAAGAGCAATCTGATTTATAGCTTGAAATGTATTCCTGAATGATAAGACACTTTCCAGTATTAGCTTTAGTTTCCCAAACTCTTCCTTACTAAGCTTCACTCTCACTTGTTCATGTTTTATTGCTGACAGTTTATCTGTTCACAGATATTTATACATTGCCTTCTGCTCAAGTTCCTTTACATCTATTCCTGGTCCAGGCTGATATTTTTATATATTCTTGGTGCTTCAGCTTTTCTAATATAAATTGTGCTTAGCTAAATGATCAAGACCAAGTGTAATTTTAATATCATCTGAGTTTTGCTTTCAGCTTTGCTCTGTGCATCAAACATTGAACTAAGGGTTTCTTTCTTGAACTGCCAGTTGTTGCATTTCATTTTTAATACATATTAGTGTTGTTGTGTTTCCCCGTCAAACAACTGCTTTACTGGTCACAATCATGAGGCTAATCTGCTAGTTGAGCAATACCACCCACAGTTAGGCTGCTTCAGCAAATTATCTAAAGTATCTGCTTTCCTGTAAAGACTATCCTTTTTACTATGAGGTTTTAAAACTGGTCACTGTGGTTGAGCATATCTTAGTCTTGTTTTCTCCTTCCAGCAGCTTCACTCAGCTGCAAAAGGTGCTGAAAGCCATACCTGTGGTTGTTTGGAGACAAGAGCATCAGTATCTAGCCATTGCTTGCTTATTTACTCTATTTTATTTATTTATTTATTTATTTTTGAGGGGGGGATCTGCAGGTCTGGTTCTCCTATTGCTCTGTTGTAAGGAACACCAGCTGGCACAGGATGCATTTTTTGAAAGTGTATATTCTTGTATCATGAAAATGTTCATTTTATGATTTTAACAGAACTCTATCTGCATCACTTCAAGTGGTGATTTTAATTCTCCCTTCCTTCACTATAAACTCAGTGTTATCCCAGACCCCATTCAGCAACAAAAAATTTAGAAAGCCTTTTCGGTTAGTGGACCATCAGAAAACATATCTTTAGTGTGCAATCTCTGTGTTGTAGGGGTGAAGAAAACAAGCAATGTGATGGTTGGAGATATTAACATGTGTGCTTGTTTAATGACCATCAACAGGACAAGGTAATAAATAGTGATGCTGTGTTTAGTTTTAGCCAAATGTCAAAAACACAATCAAGGAATGGTTACTTTCTAAGTATCTCCTACCCCTTGGTACAGTCTAGTAGTGACCATACCACTTGTCTGCTGCCTCTGTTTGAGTAATGTTGTCAGTTCCCTTTGTCATTGTAAAGAGTCAGTGATGAAGTTAATTTAACCTTGTATATTTAAAAGTATTCTTTGGTTCTAATCCATAAAGTCAGTCAGCAGATGAATAAGTCTGAAGAGTGAATTAGCTGGTTCATGAGACTATAAGATAATGCTGGATGAGGATAGGAAATATGAAAGTGACAAATGAATGGTGGGAAAGCTGTTGTGAGCACATGGAGAAAATACAGGAAAGAAACTGACTGGGGAATGCTCCTTTTATATCTGTTGTTCTGAAACAGCAGGAGGGAGGCCTACACTTTAGGAGGGTGTGCTCATCTTCTGGAGACGAGGATTACCAAACACTCTGATCAACACAAATCTCCAAGGATTCACACTGATCTAATGATCAGTGTTCCATACATTCCATTTCTATTCCTCCTTTCACTTTTTGTGCAGCAACTGGATGTGCTTTATCTACCATATTCAAACTGTAAATAAGTAAAATAGCTCCTTCAAAAATATTTTATTTCTGTGTCCATGTTCTTGGAGAAAACAGCACTGCACATGGCCTTCAGTCTAAATGTCAGTATAGAGATGCTGTACATAAAATATCATTCATTGTGTTGGAAAAAATGAAAAAATGTTTGCATTTTTAATGTCTCCTGAGATAGTGTGAAAAAATGTTTCCTTTCTTCTTTTTATTTTTTAAATCAACTTATTATTGCACAGTGGCTAACCGGTGAAGTGATGTACCTTCCTCTCATGGCCTGAGTTCGGTCCAAATCCCAAGTCACTCTGTGTGGAATCTGCATATTCATCCTGTTTACAGGTGACTTTTCTCTGGGTAATATTTGCCTCACTCTCACAAACTGGCTGCTCTAAATTGCCCATATATATTACATCTGTCATACCCCTCTGGTCCAGATCATAGCTGAAATGGGACAAGGAAGGGACAATTCATTAACCTCTTTAGCAAAAAATAAGTTAAAAATATAAACAACATCCACTGTCATTGTTTTATTTCTTCCTGTTTTTAAACTCATGCACAAAGCTTTGAAGAAATGCATCCAAACCCCAGTTATATTTGCAAGCTGGCTACCAATCAAACCTAGTGTAAGCTGTGGAGCTTAGGTCGTCCAGTAGTAAAACTTAAGTACAGTTGTAAAAGATGTAGAAAATAGTGCAATGCTTCACCCATAGGGTCATTATAACAAGCATACTGTTTTGTCAGAGGTTGGCACTACATTTGAAAACAGATATAATGGTGTGTGTGTGTGTGTGTGTGTGTGTGTGTGTGTGTGTGTGTGTGTGTGTGTGTGTGTGTGTGTGTGTGTGTGTGTGCACATACACACACACACACACACATATATATATATATATATGGATTACCTTTCAAATCCCAAAAGACCAAAATCCCGAGCATTATTTTAGATGAAAATAATATATGTTAAAATCCTGAAACATGTCATTTTTCCCAGGGCAAGTAAACACTTGGCCTAAACTACGCAGTACACACCATACCATCAGAAACCCACCTAGGTGGGGGGCTATGACCCCACACTCCCCACTAACTATATACACCAACTCCGGGCTTGCACTGCAGTAGGGAAATGGCATATTTCCCCACAATGGGCAAGTATTTACCTACCCTGGGAAAAATTACATGTTTCAGGATTTTAACTTTCATTATTTTCCACTTGCAAAAATTACTTTCGGGATTTTGGTCTGTTGGATTTGAAAGGGGATCCATAAATATATATATATATATATATATATATATATATATATATATATATATATATATATATAGGTTTACTATCATAAGAGCGAAGTGCAAAACATAAAGCTATCACATCTACGGTTCACATCAGCAATGTGTGGAATATTAATGAGGTCAATAAGTAGGAAAAGACATGGGTTTGAAACCACTGCGAAGATTTCAAACCAAAATGATTTTAAACACTACCACAAAGTCTCCACTTACCTTCCCTTCCAGTTACCTCCCACCTTTTCATCAGTACTAACAGACCAGTTCAGTACTACATGGCATTCTAATGAAGTTTTTGCAGGGGTGCAAGAACCCTTGCTCCTCCCACCCCCCCTGCAACTTCTATATTCAAACTCCGAGATTGCACTACAATGCAGAAAAGAGTAAATTTCCCATTCCGCACTGTACCACAATCTGTAGTCATAACATCGACCACTTCTAAGAAAATGCACAGTAGCATTCGCTGCAACAGAGGCTCACGGACATGATGGCCAGCAATATGGGAATCAGTCATCTAGCATTCGACATTCCCATGTTTGCCAAACCATCCTTCTTCATTGTAATAGTATATATATATATATATATATATATATATATATATATATATATATCTGTGTGTGTGTGTGTGTATGTGTGTGTGTGTGTGCGTGTGTGTGTGTGCATGTTTGTGTGTGCGTGTGTTTGTGTGTATGTGCATGTGTGTTTCTGTGTGTGTGTGTGTGTGTGTGTATGTGTGTGTGTGTGTGTGTGTGTGTGTGTGTGTGTGTCTTAACACTGATATTACAATTTTGAAAAGTTAAAACAATTCAAAACTGTGTTTTTTGCAGGGGCATAAGTCACCCTGCACCCCTCCACACACACCCCTTGCAAATTATATATACAAATTCCAAGATTGCACTACAGTGGGAAAAAAGGATTATTTCCCTGATCCCCACTGTACTGCAATATCAGTACAAACACTTCAAGATTTGAAAAAATCGATTGTTTGCTCTCAACCATGTGCATTTTAACATTATGAAATCAATATTCTGAATAGGAATTATTTATGTGTGTGTGTGTGTGTGTGTGTGTGTGTGTGTGTGTGTGTGTGTGTGTGGACGCACGAGTATTTAATAGGAAATTTACGGAGAGAATCTCTGAGCACTTATCCAATATAAGATGGGGTGCTATTACAAATTCTCTGGTAAAGGATATAAGGAAATGAAATGCAATATACCTTTTTAAGTTTAGTGTTATAGAGAAAATAACACCTAGGATTGGGGGGGTGATATTATTAATGACACTGAAAGAGCTGAATATAGACAGATTTTAAGATTACAGGATGACAAGGAACCAGGACTGAATATTGCAGTCAGCCTGAAACTCATACTGAAATCAAGGCAATTGAATCCATGGATTAAGTTGATGACTATAAAAGTAAATATGTAATTAATATTTTATAAATGTTCGATAGATACATAGTTAATATTTATTAATAACTATGTATGGTTATTATATGTTTATTAATTAGTAATTATTTATAAAAATATACATGAGCATATATTTTAGGTATTTTTTGGTTTTGATATACATTACTATACATTACTGAGGTAAGCCTGATAGTTTTACTACAATGCATTCGAATGAATAGGGTGGTTTCATGAAATGGGGCGCCGTGTCTTTAATAATAAAAATGTAATAATTTTTATGGTGTTTTGATTGGTCCTTTGTGTCATGTGATGAATATAAAATAATTAAGTGTATTTGAAGTGTTTAAGCCTTGAGGAAGGGAAGTATCCCAAAAACTTTGTCTGTTATATGTATATTAAACTTTTTTGGGCATGTGAGATCTGGGTTCTTTGTTTTATCACTTGTGAGTATGTGTGTATCATTTATCAACAGGACTACAGATGGTTTGTAGTCCAGTGATAAAACAGATCAAAGAGTGGTATTAGGAGGAGACATTAGTTTAAAATTATCTTATTTAGTGTGCTCAGGCTGACTGTTGATTCATGAAAGTGGACAGGAATATTGCAGACAAAATTTTCTAGCTGTCACAGCTAATTAAAGGATGTCAAAATCAGTGCTCATTTGCAATAAAAAAATTATAGGATGATCTCAACCAGACTACAAGGTAAGATATACGCTTGTATCACTATAATCTTGAATGCTACAACTATTGAGCTCAAAAGGAGGAAATTTAACAATTTTATGTGGACGTGCAGCACCTTTTGAAAATATCACCAAAAAAAGTATGTTCAAGGACACTGATTTTCAGTTTTCAAAAAAATGAAATTCCATTTTTGTGAGATGAAATGCAGGAAACCCATGATTTTTAAATGTAATTTCCAGTAATTACAGTGATTTCCTTTTAATTTTCTTCTGCATCAAGATATATTGAAAATTAAAACAGATTCTAGGCAATAAAAAACACTCAATAATGCAAGCTGACAATATTATAAATCATAAATGCACCTTGTGGTAAATCAGTTTTCTGGCTAGAAATGAAAAATTTAATGAAAATTTCATGTTTTTTTCAATATTCAGACCATCCAAATTCAGGATTTATCGGTATTTTTCCTAGAAAAATAAAAAATGTGTCCCTGATTATGTTCATTTTAGGTGATTGGAATGCTAATGTTGGTAGTTAAGGGGCAACTGTAATAAGAGGCAGATTTGGTCTTGGAGTAAAAAAAAATGAAGGACAGATTGTAGAATTCTGCCTGGATAATTCACTAGTCATACCAAACACTTTCTTTCAAAAAACAGATTGTCACATCTACTAGATGGTGAGTGAATCAGGGTGACTATATACTTTGCATTCAGGTATTGAAGAGTTCTATACTGCCAGCAAAAATAAGACCTGGAGCTGACGGTGGCTCAAACCATCAGATTCTTATGAAAAGTTTATTATTAGAGTAAAGAAAGAAATCTATGTCAACTAGATACAAGCTCAAAAATATTGTAAGTGAATATGTAGTGCAGGTGAGAATAGACTTACGAGATCAGACAGACCATCTAAAGAACTATTCTGACAAAAGGTGGTGATGGTGTCCAGAAGGTCACAACAAAACTATTCTAAACATAAAGAATATTAAGAAAGCAAAATGGCTAACTATGGAGTGAGCAAGAACAGAAGAGTAAAATGGCACAATGGCATAAACTACAACTATATTATGGAAGGAAAGGTTACACACAAGTGGCATTTAAAAGCTGCTAACAAGGATAATGAACCTCATACTGAAACTAAATTTGTATTTAAGCATTTCATATGAAATCTATGAGCAGTCTGAAAATGAATGTATCAGTCCTTCCACACACAAAGATTATTTGAGACTAATGTTTAGTGTAGAAGAAATTAAAACTCAGGGCTCCTGAGAAACATTTAAGTTCTTACCAACAGTTAGACCAGGAATATAAACACAATTTCTATACCATTTATCTATCAGGAACTTGAAAAGTTCAACAGTACAAACTTCTGTTGTAGATTTAGGAAGAGAGTTCCATAATGTTCCTGTTCGAGGATGAAAATAACTGATCTTAACTGATATTTTAACATCTAGAAGTCTCACATATAAATTATTATTCCTGGCATTGATTCTATGCCCCAAAAATATAATACCAAGGGAGGCTGGTAATGCTTCATTTCTTAGTGATTTGTAAACAAGAACCAGGTCACTTCTTATAAGCCATTAACCAACTGAGTAAAGGAAAGAATTCACAGTTTCTCTCTTTGTAACCAAAGTTTTCCAATCATCATTTGCCTACTGCTCATTTTCTGGATTGTATAACAACCAAAACACACACAGTATTCCATAACAGGTAGTAAATAGAGGTAAAAAGCTGAATTTAAACTTTTTTCTGTTTACTACTTGCACTCCTGATGTTATCATTTAAAAGACCATAACAGCTCCTGACCACTATTTTGATATAATCCTCAAAATCCAAAACATCATCCATCATGTATCGAAAGTTTCTCACAGAACTTACTGAGGTCAGAATTAAAAAAAATGCATCACATTGCATTTCTTGGCATTAAATTACATCCCATTTTCAGTGATCCACTTGAATAAAATATCTAGATAATTTTACAATGTATTATGATCATACATATTTGTAATTATAACCCACATGTGTCATTGGTGAATTTACTTAGCTGGGTGTTATCACATATTGTCAGTGCAGGCATCTATAGCCCAAACTACATGGGACCAAGAACAGATCAATGCTGGAGCCAAATTGGCATTTCTTATATTTGAAAAAGAAAGTCCTAGTCTCACTCTAAATGTCCTTCCATATAACTAATTGGCTAGCCAGCATACAATGTAGATATTCATATTACATTTTAATATAGCAATAATTCTGTCATGGGGATCGAATAAAATACTTTTCCCAGATCTAAGGAAACATCATCACTAACAAGACCCAAGTCCATTGAGCAACAAATGGTGTTATAAAACGAAATAAAATTAGTTAAACATGATCTCCTCACAGGGAAAAATGTTGATATACATCTAGATATAGTAGTGCCATGGAAAATTGCTGTTCTCTGCCTGCATTTGATTTTGGACCTGAATTATTCATTTAAGATTTGGTTACTTCCATTTTTTTTATATATACTCTTACATTGCATTTTGTTTTATTTTAGTTTTTTGTTCCTTTTGGAGTTTTAAGTGGTCTTCGCTAGTGTCAGAAAAGAATTATTTTTCAGACAGTGAATAAAATCCAGCTAATTAGTGGGAGGAGCTGAGCTATAGCATTTCTCAGTATTTAGTGGCATCTTTATTTAGCCGTAGTGCTGTGCAACTTGTTCTCTGCCTGACTATTGCTGATCTCTGTCTGCATTCTACTGAGCTTTGCGAGATTAAATGGGATGTCCCCCTCCTTAGTCTCTTAAACTTGAATTATCATCCATTTTCTACCTTCCCACTTACTAAAAAAATTCACTTTATTCATCTGCTTTTTCTATATTTGTGTATATTACTACTTTACTTAGCTGTTTGCTGCATGTTCTTAAAGTGCTCAGTTGCATTTAATCTGTTGCATTTATTACTGCTTGTTAGAAGCCTTATTACATTGCAACTATTATTCTAAACTTCTTAGTCCTGATTTAAGCACTTGAGCTCCAAACTAGTTATCTTACATTAGCAAGGTTTGCGGTCTACATTCTTGTGGGAGGAGAGGTAGCTTACACCCTTCTGAGTTGTGAACTGCTGGCTCAAGGCTTATTGTGCCTAACATTCTAAATGTATGTGTTCTAATTTAAGCACTTGGGCTAGAAACCAGTTATTTTACATTAGGAAAGTTTGTGGTCCAAACTCTTGTGGCAGAAGAGGATGACCTACATCCGTCTGAGCTGGCATTTCAGATGCAAATCTTATTCTGCTTTTATTTGATTGGCTAGAGGGCTAGCTTGTTTAAAATTTGAATCTCTGTGCCTGAGGCATTCGGTGACATTTGGCAACGATGCTACTTGAGGGAAGAGTGTTTCTGGTTTCTGCTAAACTCTACAAAAGCCAAGACTTACATTACCATATCTACTGTTTCAGAACTTGTTTTTCACATTGTTTTTATCACAGCTGCATTAATTGAGGATTTGTGTTGAATATCTAAACTTTTTGACCTTTTTACAGTCTTTAGTCAAAACTGCTGGTCTACAAGCAAGGGTGCCTAGCAGTGATCTGTACAGATGCAGATATCTTTGCAGCATAATTCCCCCTTGTATTATCTGCAGACACTGATCTCTTGCAGTATAAGTTTCCATTAAAATACCCTTACTGTCTAGACAGATTATTTTTTACCTAGCAGATTTATTTATTTATTTGCAATTTGATTACTGGGGAAGTTCACTGGGCCGAATTGACCCATTTTCAGTGGAGGCCTGAGGAGAAAACTTCCAAGATGCATTATACAATTTAGATACAAATGATAGTTAATATTAAAGATCTTATGTAGAATAGTTACTCATAAATGCATTCAATAACATGCATAGTTAACAAATTCATTAAGCTTGAAGGTAGGGAGAACACAGTTTCATTTGAGGAAAACAGATATGAGTTAGGTGTGGAAACAGTTTACATACAAACCTTTTAAGAAAATGTAAATACACTTTACATACACACATCAACAGTAGAATGCTATTTATAATATTTACAAGGTTGGGCTGTATGAGGGTAGTTGTAGGAGGTCAGAGCTTAGAGAGAAGCTATAGAAATTGTTGAGCGCTTAGATAGGCTCATAGGAAGATAACTATGAGAGTTGTAGAGCTTGGGAACCAGAGCGTTAACCCCCTTGGATTAGGTTGGGTGAAGGCAGGTACATTTCCATTTAGTGGACAGGTGTTTGAATAGTTGGGTTTTGAAGTTTTCTGAGTTTGGTATGGTTCTTAGTGTGGAGGGAAGGGAATTCCATTTTTTGCCTAGTGAGAAAGATAGGAGAGGTTGGCCAGCAGGACGTTTAGGTTTATGGATAGTAATTAAGATCTGATTTTTAGATCTGAGAGCTCTGTTGGGTGTATAAGGGGGAAGGATGTTAGTTAGACTGGGACATTTTGTTGTATGCAGTAGTGAGTTGGAGATAGTCTAGGTAGTTTGGGAGTTCAAGCCAATTCAGGAATTGTAGGGTTAGGCAGTGATGGGTGGTATTTTTAGATTTAAAGGCAAATTTAGAGATTTTGTTGTAGCAGTTTTATAGTTTAGAGGTGATAGAGGAGGACAGGTTGGTTAGGAGAGGGGCTCTGTATAATAAGGAAGGAAGAAGATAAGTCGAGGCCATAGTTTGCCTGGTAGAGTTGGAGAGAAACTGATTATTCCTATACAGCATACCTAGCTTTTGGTGGGTTTTCTTAATATTTTGTTGAATATGAATATCAAACTTGAGGTGTTCATCTACAGTAATGCCAAGTAGTTTGGCAGAGGGGACTACTTCTATAGGTGAGGTGGTTTGACTATAGACTTTGAAGTTGTTTTTATCATAGGAGAGGATCTTTGTGGGAGGGAATAGTAGAATCTTTGATTTATTTGCATTGAGAGAGAGGTGGTTTTGGCGCATCCAGTTTTCAGTTGTTGAGAAGGCAGTTTGGGTTTTAGTCAGCAATTCAGAGAGGTTTGAGGCAGAGCAGACTAAGGTTGAATTGTCTGCATATTGAATGATTTTAGCATCAGGAATAGCAGTGTGAAAGTTATTGATGAAGATAATCAATAAAAAGTCAAAAGTTGCCGGCCAGGAGTCTAAGTTCCTGCGTATACAGATAAGTAAAATCAAATTCAAACACTAACACAGGAAAGCTCATCAGTAGAGCAATATAGTCCACATACACGATTCCCAAAAGTTTCCAACAACAATATAAGGCAGTATTCACTTCACCATGGACAAACACAGATTCCAAATACGAAAAACTTCTATTTATTGATCCAAACACAAACTTCGCAAGCGCATTCACCCGAATGGGCTTCTTCAAGCCAAACAAGATGCAAGTTCAAAGTATCCAATAAATACTTTCTTAGTAATTACATCACATCCTATGAGTTAATCAGCTAATTAGTTTGAATCTACATGTTTAAAGACATCACTTAAGGATGATATCAAAGCTAAAACAATATATATATATATATATATATATATATATATATATATATATATATATATATATATATATTACTCGAAAGGCAGATTACATTTAGTGCGCATGGCATCACTAAATATTCACTTATAAAACTTGCAGAAATGTTTAAGACTTCATATACATGACACTACCTAACTAAATATATACACATAAAAAATAAATAAAATGCATACATAATAAAAAATAAGCTAAATATTTAATAATAACAATTCATCGGGCTCTCACCACACTATATCCTCAGTCTTCTTCCCTTCAGCATGTGTTTTACGGGCACCCTATAATTCAACCCGGGGGCCCGATCTGCTCTCAACCTGATAATCCATTTAGTTTCAGTTTATTCAGTGTAATTCATCACATCACCTCTCCTAATGCTAGGTCTGTTCACTTGTACTACTAAAAAATTAAAAATATGTTCAACAGATGTTTCTATCACATGTCTCGACAGAGCATTTCTAACAGATTTGATCCAAAGGTTATACTGGTGTTCCCTAATCCTGTCTTTTAATCTTCTGTCAGTCTTGCCTACATAGAAGGCTGGACACGATCTACAGGTGGCAAGATAGACGATATGTTTAGTTTCACAATTTGCCCTAGGATGAAAATAGAAACAGCGTTGCGTGACAGTATGAACAAACATAGCTGTACTATCTATCAGTGAACAATAATTACATTTATGACAAGGCTGGGTAGTGCCAGCTGTGGAACTCAACATACAATGGTTGTTAACTCTATCTGAGCTACACAAAATCCTCTGCAAATTAAGATGACTCTTGTATGTGAACCTTGGCATATGGCCCACTATGTCATGAATATTAGGATCAACTGTTAATAGGTCCCAATGTTTGGAGTAAATGTCCTTAATAGCTCTCACATCCTGAGTATATTAAATGGAAACTAATTTGCCAATTAGGGATAACAGGCCCACCTGTCATATCAATCCCTACATGAGTAGTCTCATCCCTGGCCATAAAATATGGTAGTGCCCTGTCCCTCCTAAGGACATCAACCCCCCAAAAAACTTTCTCAATCTCGTGTAAACTATAGGACCTATCATATAGTTGTTGCTGTAGGTTGGATAACTCATTATGATAACCCAATTCTGTGGAGTTGAGGCATGAAACATGCATAGCCTGTCCTCTTACAATATTATTGAATACAAACCTGTGGTGCATGCTGGTTCTGTGTAAAAGGGAGTTCCTATAACAGGACTTCCTATATACCCCTGTATTCAATAGCTCATTGGGAAGTCTCTCAACAAACACATCCAGATAGGGGACCATAGTCTCCGATGCTGTCATAGTAAATTTCAAATAGGAGATCAGAGAGTTGATCTGCTCCAAAAAATTGGAGAGATCATCTGCACTTGCAGTCCAAATCAAGAAAAGATCATCCACAAAACGTGCGTAAAACACAACAGATCTCTTAAAATATTCCATTACAAAGAGACTACATCTCTCCCGATCAGCCATAACCAGGTTGGCGTAGCTATTGGCACATGAGGTGCCTATAGCCACGCCATCCTTTTGACTATAAATTTTATTATTAAACGTAAAGATGTTGTTGGTTAATACATGTCGTAATAACTCACACATAGTGTCAATGGATATTTCAAGGGATCCTTGGTTATTTTGTAAACATCTCCGGACACATTCTATACCATCATCATTCGGAATGATGGTAAACAGGGACTGAACGTCCAATGTAATTAACCAGTATGGTAAATCAGAAGGTAATGTCGACATCTTATTATATAACATCAACAAAAATTGTTTAGTATCTTTCAATATATGTGTGTATATGTATTAACTATTCGCCTAAGCCTAGATTCTAAATACAAAGAAACGGGTTCTGTAATCCAGCCTCTCCCAGCGACAATGGGTCTCATGGGTGGACAAGTTGGATGTTTATGTATTTTGGGCATGCCTTGTATGCTAGGTATTAATAGGTTATTAACTAAGAAAAAATTATACAATTGGTCAGTGATCAAATTTCTACTTAAAAGATTTAATAATACAACTGATACTCTATTAATTATTCTTTCAACCTGACTCGGGTTAATACAACAATAAAATTGAATGTCACTGAGCATATTCTCCATACTAGTTACATAACCACTTCTATCCATAATAACAACATGACCCCCCCCCCCCCTTGTCTGCTGATCAAATGATAACATTGAGGTCATTCCTAAGTGCTTTCAATGCTGCTCTTTGTCTGGGAATGAAATTTCCATGCCATTTCCTGTGTTTATTACTCATATCATGCTTATGTAAGTCTTCCTCTACTTGTTGTTGTGTCTTTCGGCTTTTCCCGGTTAGGGGTCGCCACAGCGGAACTCCGGTCCGCTAATGATTGGTAGTTGATTTTTACGTGCCGAGTTACCAGCCCTGATGCACAACCTTCAATGAAGGTACGCCCATTCATGCATGTCTCCATGCAGAAGATGCTCTAGCTGAGAATCGAACTGGACAGCGTCTTACTGTGATGCGACAACACTACCGCAGCACCACCACCGCGGGTTAAGTCTTCCTCTACTAATTTCGAAAAAGCATCTATCAAAGGATGCAAATTGGGTACATATGTACTAAGTTTACTAAAATTCTGTCTTAACCTGTTAGATGTAACATTACCACAGTCCAACTTCAGTTGTACGTTACGGGCAAAAATTTTAACATCCATTACTGAGTCAGTTATGCAGAGGGTATAAAGGTGAGTCCCTTCTCTAAAATATCAATTTCATCCTGAGTTAACTGTCTATTAGAGATATTCCATACTAACGACTTGTGGTTTTCTTCCACATTTTCTTTAATTTGCTAGACCAGCCAGCCCTACCCCTTTCCTCATTTCAGAGAGGAGGGAGGGACAGATCCATGAGCAGGGGAGGGACAGAAAAGGAGGATGACAGACGAGGATTATGTGGGACCTGCATTAAAGACTCAGTGATGGATGTTAAAATTTTTGCCATATTTTATGGCCAGGGATGAGACTACTCACGTAGGGATTGATACGACAGGTGGGCCTGTTATCGCTAATTGGGAAACTAGAGTTTCCATTTACTATACTCAGGATGTGAGAGCTATTAAGGACATTTACTCCAAACATTGGAACCTATTAACAGTTGACCCTAATATTCATGACATAGTGGGCCATATGCCAAGGTTCACATACAAGAATCTTCTTAATTTACAGAGGATTTTGTGTAACTCAGATGGAGTTAACAACCATTGTATGTCGTGTTCCACAGCTGGCACTACCCAGCCTTGTCATAAATGTAATTATTGTTCACTGATAGATAGTACAGCTATGTTTGTTCATCCTGTCACGCAACGCTGTTTCTATTTTCATCCTAGGGCAAATTGTGAAACTAAACATATTGTCTATCTCGCCACCTGTAGGTCGTGTCCAGCCTTCTATGTAGGCAAGACTGACAGAAGATTAAAAGACAGGATTAGGGAACACCAGTATAACATTCGGATCAAATCTGTTAGAAATGCTCTATTGAGACATGTGATAGAAACATCTGTTGAACATATTTTAAAATTTTTAGTAGTACAAGTGAACAGACCTAGCATTAGGAGAGGTGATGTGATGAATTACACTGAAAAACCGAAACTAAATGGATTATCAGGTTGAGAGCAGATCGGGCCCCCGGGTTGAATTATAGGGTGCCCGTAAAACACATGCTGAAGGGAAGAAGACTGAGGATATAGTGTGGTGAGAGCCCGATGAATTGTTATTATTAAATATTTAGCTTATTTTTTATTATGTATGCATTTTATTTATTTTTTATGTGTATATATTTAGTTAGGTAGTGTCATGTATATGAAGTCTTAAACATTTCTGCAAGTTTTATAAGTGAATATTTAGTGATGCCATGCGCACTAAATGTAATCTGCCTTTTGAGTAATATATATATATATATATATATATATATATATATATATATATATATATTGTTTTAGCTTTGATATCATCCTTAAGTGATGTCTTTAAACATGTAGATTCAAACTAATTCGCTAATTAACTCATAGGATGTGATGTAATTACTAAGAAAGTATTTATTGGATACTTTGAACTTGTATTTTGTTTGGCTTGAAGAAGCCTATTCGGGTGAAAGCACTTGCCAAGTTTGTGTTTGGATCAATAAATAGAAGTTTTTCGTATTTGGAGTCTGTGTTTGTCCATGGTGAAATGAATACTGCCTTATATTGTTGTCAGAAACTTTTGGGAATCGTGCATGTGGACTGTATTGCTCTGCCGATGAGCTTTCCTGTGTTTGTGTTTGAATTTGATTTTATTGATGAAGATGTTAAAAAGCATTGGCCCAAGGATGGATCCCTGTGGTATGCCAGTTGGGGTAGGTAGGAAGGAAGAGATGGAGTTCTTCCATTTGAATGCCTGTGATCTGTCTGATAGACAGCTGGAGAACCAGGATAAAGCATCATGTGAGAGATTAACGTTTAGAGATGACAGAGAAGGTGCTTGTGGGGAACAGTATCAAAGGCTTTAGACAGATCGAGTAAAACAGTAGAAACTAAGTGGCCTGAATCTCGGGCTTGATTGACAGTTTCTAAAAAAGAGAGTAGAGCGGTTATTGTGCTATGGCCTGGACGGAAGCCATGCTTGGTAGGCGTGAGAAGATTGTTTTGAGTCAGGAAAGGCATAAGTTGGAAGTGGATGCATTTTTCTAGGATTTTGGAGATTGGTGAGAGCAAAGCAAGGGGCAAAAGTTTGAGATGCTGGTATTTTCGCCTCCTTTATGAAGAGGAAGAATATAAGCTAATCGCCATAGTTTGGGGAAGTATGATTCTTTTATGGATCGGTTGACAACGATGCTGATTGGGAGTGCAATGCCATTAGCAGCACATTTTAGGAAGAAAGAGGGAATATTGTTGGGAGCGTTAGAGCAAGGTTTGGACAAAAGTTTTTTTATAAAGTTAGTGGAGATAGGTTTGAGTTCAAACAGATGAGGTGAGTTGGAAGGGGGAGAGTGTAGAGCATTCGGGTTATTATTGGGAAATGTCGTGGTGAGGGTAGTAATAGTGTCTATGAAAAATTAGTTAAATTCAGAGCCTAGTTCGAGATCAGATTTACTTGGGTCAGGACAGGGATTGTTCTTGGAGCTTGGATTGAGGAGTGAGTTTACTGAGTTCCAGAATTTTTGGGGTTTTTTATTGTTATTGGACTGAAGTTTGATATAGTAGGATTTTTTGTCTTTGGTGATTAGTCGTTTTGCATGGTTGATATATTGGAGCAAGGTATTGTCCAGTTTATTGTTTTGGTAAAGCTTCCATAGTTTGTCTTTGTGGTGCATAATCTGTTTTGTCTCTTTGGATAGCCAAGGAGCAGTTTTAGTTTTTATCCTTTTGTTTCTTAGTGGGGCTAGTGAGTTTAAAGTATCAAGGAAGACAGAGTTGAAGTATTCTATAGCCTTGTCAAGAGGAAGGATGTTTAGAATTTGCCAGTTCATTTGTTTGAAAGTATTTGAGAAAGTAATTGGGTTGAAGCTACTGAGGTTATGAGTTTGAATGTATTGATGCTGGTGTGGGGAGGAACTAGTTGAGCGATGCATGAAGACTGGGAGGTGGTCGCTAAAGGTATCAGGAATTGTGCCAGAATTGGTTATTTTATTTGGATCCGAGACTATGATCTAATCTATAGTGGATCTGGGAGGGTTTATTTTGTTAGGTCGAGTGATGGAGAGGATTATTTGAGTGAAGTTATACAGGTTAATGGATAGGGAGGGAGAGGGGCAATTGATTTTATTCCAGTCGATATTCACATCACAAAGGATATAAGTTTCATAGTTAATTTCAGTAGAGGCCCATAGGAGAATATTTTCGAGTGTAGA
This sequence comes from Protopterus annectens, assembly GCF_019279795.1. Classification (NCBI taxonomy): domain Eukaryota; kingdom Metazoa; phylum Chordata; order Ceratodontiformes; family Protopteridae; genus Protopterus; species Protopterus annectens. The sequence continues at coordinate 962,962,472 of NC_056728.1, forward strand.
GATATAGTTACCAGGTGAGATATATAAGGCAATGATGCAGATATCTAGTTTGAGCATAAGTGAGTGTTGCTCATTGAGTTCCTTCTGTGACTGACCTATTCAGTATTTAAATTTCCCTCACTCCTCTCTAGTAGCCATAGATATGCACTTCCCTACTTTTTTTCTGTCACTCTCTCTCTCTCTCTCTCTCTCTCTCTCTATGTGACCATTCTGGTTGAGATGGTTATTCTGAGGCATTGTAGCAATTGCCTCATGTACACTGACAACCCACTTAATCGTAATAAAACAGATAAAGTATGTGAGAGGTACAAATACACTAAAGCTGGAGGCATAACTCTCTTATACAAACAAAACTAATCCTATATAGGTTGTCAGTGACACTTGCACCATGCCTACTGCACAGGTTAAATACCCTACATGTAAAACTACTTCTATTGAGGCACTTACAGGTAGCCTTTCTAAAACACTAAGACCTCCTGCACAACACAATCAAAAATGTGTCCTCTGCTATCACGTAAATAATCCTTTAACACACCACCCACAGCTATACATAACAACACTGTATCAAATGCCTCTGCTGCTAAGCCCTTAAGGCAAATCAGTGCAGAGCCAAACTTCCTGGTCACTGGTGATTCTACAGTAAGGTACATTGATGTCCCCCTCACCAGAATGAATAAGAACAGAGTCACGGTCAGCTGACTTTCCAGGGCTAGGATCCATCAAGTCACACAGGCACTCAGGTCACTGAACCACAGGTACCAGTATGAGTCTATCATATTCCATGTAGGTGTTAATGACCTGAGATGTACCTCCCCTTGACTATAGAAAAGAAGACATGAAGGAAGTCACTGATTGTGTGTCTCCGGCAGGTATGAGCAAAGCACTAAGCAGCACACCACCTTCTCCAAAGATAATGCCACATTACCAAAAGAAAATGCTGGATTTTTATCATTTGGCTTAGCTTCTGGTGTCAGTCCAATGGGATACAATATTTGACAGCCTGGGAGGAAATGGCTGACAGACCATACTACTTTGCCAGGGATGGTCTGCACTTGTCCCCTCTAGGCTTTAGGATACTGGCAAGGACCTTTTCTACCCACATAGTGCCCTTTTTAGGCAATGCCAAACAGATAAACCTTATGACTTAACTGAGTCTTAAGGAGAACAATAAAAAGCATACAGAGTATTATATTCATAAAATAGCAGGGAGTATTCTATGAACCAAACCAGCATGAGAATGGAGAAAAGAGATTTTGCCAATAGGGCTGACTGTGGTCAGGGATATAGATAATAGGCAAGAGGGGACTCAAATTTATTGGCGAAAAGTGGCAAAGGAACCAAGGTATTGGGATTAAATAACTAGAAAGGGAAAGGTAACAGAATGGGAAGAGGTCAAGAATTTATTTGGACTGCAGGTTAGAGTTTGCATTCCCTATCAAGGATTGATACTGGAGTATAGGCAAAGAGAAAGAAATAGGGCGGTCCTAAATGAAAGACAAGCACTGGTAAAGTTTTTAACAGAATCTAGAACAGAAGCTGCCATTAAAAAATAAATAATTAGTAAAGCATATAAAATATTGCATGATAATTATAAGAATCAATCAGAGGAGCTTAGGAAGAACTGGGAAGAGAGCCTGGATAAGTAATTCACAAAGAGACAATGGGGGATATATGTATATCTCCCAAATATGCAACAATGTCTAGAGGATTTATGATCTTTGCCTGGAAGCGTTTACATGGGCATTTGTATACCCCAAGTAGACTCCAAAGAATTTTTCCTCAGGTGAATAACAAATGTTGGAGGTGTGACGGGCAAGAAAGAGGTGGCTGGGAGCATACTTTTGAGAGTGTAGTGAGCTGGCAGACTTTAGGGATTCCCTGCAGACCGATCTGTTGAAGATGCTGGGTGAGCAAATTGGATTGACTGGTGAGATTATTTTTTTTTTGAATTATGCTACAGAATCGGAATTGCCTAAACATAGTAAAGCCTCGCATAGTCTAATTATGGTGGCTGTTAAAAAGGCAATTACTAGAAAATGGAAAACAAAGTCTGAAACAACTTTACTAGAAATAGTCAGTATAGTAATAGAGATAAAACAACTGTAATTGGGATCTTTAGAAAAGGGAAGGAGCAGACTACATAGGAAAAATGGGAATTGTGGGAACAATATATGCAGAGAAGAAATGAGGTTTAACAGGCAGAATTTGAATGGGCCGTATAATTTATTTATTTTCTTTATTTATTTTACATTTGTTGACCGGCTTAGTCCAGCTGGGTCAGAGCCCTTTTTCAGTGGAAACCCGGGGAGAAAAGCTCCACAAAAACAATATACACTTGATTACCTAACTAAGGTAACATAGTGCACAGTTCTGTAAACAATAGTTTCCCAACAGAAAAAAATTAAGCTTATTAGTTTTAACATGAGTGACATTAGATTTACATATTAGCATAGTACATCTAGTACAATCAGAGGGTACAAAGTATACAACTGGAATATTTATATTTACATTTATATTTATCACTTTGTGTTTTTGCAGAGACATAGAAAAGGCACAAGAATTGCTGTCTGAGTCAATGGTACCAATAAGTAGGTGCATGGTGGAGAGAGTATGTGAAGAAGGAGTGTCATACAGTAATATAGCTGTAGAGAAAGGAAGTTAGATGACAAAGGAGTGCTGGGGGGAGGAGCCAGGTCAGTCAGGGAGATAGTTACACTGACATGGTCCTATTTTGCTTAGGTGTTTTTTTACTGCATTTTTGAAATGTTGTTTAGGTTTAGTGTTTCGAATGTATAATGGAAGTTTATTCCAGCTGTTTGCTGGTGAATAGCTGTAGATGTTCTTACCAATGTTAATCTTTGGCTTGTATATAGAAAGGAGATGTTGTTATGAGCACCAAAGAGTTCTAGGTGGGGCGTAGAGGGAGATGATAGAGTTGATACTGGGACAGAAAGAGGGCTGGTGTAGAACAGAGTGGATTATCTGAAGTTGAGAGAGGAGAAGGTAGTTAGGAAGCTCTAACCAGTTTAGTTTCCTGACTGCTAAGCAATGGTGAGAATAGTAGGGGTGTTAGGCAGCAAATTTGGCCACCTTGTTCATAGATTCATAGCTAGGTACTAGGCTATCAGCCCTGGGGCCTATACAAGCCCAGCCAAAAAGGTACCCTGGCTTTTGCCACCCAAGAAAATTATTTTCTGTGCGACTGTCGAGCAGAGCCACAGAGGTGATCCCCAGGGTGAATTTCCTATTTCCCATCCAATCATCACGATTATTCTTGAAGAGTGCTAATGAGGAGCTTTGTTTGATATAGATAGGTAGTTTATTCCAGAGTATGGGAAGTCTCTGGGACAGGAATCTATCCCTCCTGCATGTCCTGTTTATTGTGGTGACAAGGTTTAGGTCCCTAGAGTGTGTAGCTCGGAGGGATTGGGATTTCTATAAGAGGAGCATGTCCAACAGCTCTGAGTTTGACATAGCTTTGTATGTTAAGCAGAGATAACCTCTGAGTAGGTGATATGCGATGGAGTAAAGCTGGAGTTTTTTGAGACGGTCTGCGTAGGGCATCTGTTTGAGGCCAGTAATCCTCTTTGTGAGGTATTTCTGCAGCCTTTCCAGTTGTTGTAGATGTCTTGTGAGGTACATACCAAAAGGGGCGTTGTACTCTATAATGGGTCTAATGAGTGATGAGTAGAGGGGAACAATGACCTCCTTTTTTCTGGATGAGAAACCTTTTCTGATGAGGTGTGCCATGTAGAAGGATTTCCTGACTACTGTGGCAATGTGATTATCAAAGGACAGACTACTGTCCACCTGTGTCCCAAGGTCTCATATCACACTTTCGGTGTTAAGTATACTACTGCCTATGTTGTAGCTCATGGTACAGAGTTTTTACCAAAAGGGATGACAATGCACCTTTTGGCATTGAGCTTGAGGCCATGGCTTTGACACCAGGCATCTGTCTCAGTGAGGCCTTTTTGTAGGATGTCCACATCGTTAGGAGTTTCGATTATGGCTCCTAGTTTGCAGTCATTTGCAAACTTCATTAGCCAAAGACCTTCTGTGTTAGCCTGTACTTCAGAGAAGTAGATACCAATCAGGAGAGGACCCAGGACTGAACCCTGTGGTACTCTACTTGTCACTGGTCTGAAGTCGGATTTGGAGTCTGCTACTTTCACAGTGTGGGTTCTGTCAGTGAGCCAGTTGGCAACCCATCTTGTGTGACTTTATCTATAATTCCAGAGTGGGGGATGGTGTCAAAAGCCTTGCCAAGATCTAGATAGGCTGTGTGAACCACCTTACCCTTGTCTATGGCTTTGGTGACTGCTTCAAAGAAGTCTATCAGGTTTAGGAGACATGATCTGCCTTTTACAAACCCGAACTGAGTGGGGTCCAGAATTTGGAGATTACCAATGTCTTTGTTTATAAGTTCCATGATGATACATTCCATGGCCTTGCAGACCAGACTCATCAGGCTAATGGGGCAGTAGTTCCCGGGGTCCATGGTGGCTCCCCCCTTGTGGAGTGGGATAACCGTTGCTCTGCGCCATTCAGCAGGCACAAAGCCTGAGGTGAGGTTATGATTGAACATGGTACTTAGGTGGGGTGCCAGTTCATTATGTAGTTCATATAGAACACAGCCTGGGATGTTGTCTGGTCCCATGGATGCTGTGTTCTTGATTTTGGAGAGTGTGTTTTTTACCTGTGCAGCCATGATTACAGGAACTTTGCATTCTTCTGGTATAGAGATGGGCTCTTTAGGGGGTGTGAGGGGGGGTAAAGTTAGCACTGAACCTATCTGCCAGGATGTTGGCAATATCAGTTGGGTCTGTATATATAGTGCCATTGTGCTGTAACTCAGAGCAGATCTGAGTGTTGCCATTGAGATTCTTGACATAGCTATAGAATGCTTTGTGGTTGTCTTTAGAATCAGTGGCAATTTTGTTTTCGTAACTAGCTTTGGAGGATTTTATCAGGGATCACAGCTTCTTACTGAGGCTGACCAGGGAGCTCCTCCACTCGTGGGATTTTACTCTCTTTTGCAACAGTTTCTTCCTTCTGTTGTACAGTTTGTTTATGGCAGGGGACCACCAGATTGGCTTCCTTTTTTGGAGGATAGCATCTTGGTTCTGTTTGGGATAGCACGATCCATGCACTCATGTAAGTGCTTATAAAGTGCAATTGTGTAGGATTCAGTAGTCATAACTGTATTGTCCATCTGCATGGGTGTCATGAAGTTCACCACTTCTGTCTTAAGAAGCATGAAGTTGGCTTTGGAGAAATTTTTTACCATGGTTTCCTTAATGGGGGGTGGGGGCAGGATGTGGATATCTAGGGTAATTAGCTTATGGTCAGATCGGACGAATGGGGTATTGACTTCAGGTGTGGAACACCAGTCACTCATGTTGGTAATGACTAGATCTAGGATATTGTTGCCCCTGCTGGGGGTGTGGATAAGTTGATCCAGGGCATTGGAGTTTATGAATTCCAGAAAGCGTTGAGCAAAGGAGTTGGTACATGAGTAGTTTTTCCCAGTTAATGGTGGGGTAGTTGAAATCGCCCATTATTAGGGTGTTTGGTTGAACCCTAATATTTTCCAGTACATGAAGAAAAGAGGAGTGGGAATCCTGGGGCATGGTGGGGGATTTGTAACAAGCTACAATTTGGATTGAAGTTTTGCCCAGAGTTAGTTGTACTTGGATAACCTCGACTGCATTATGCTGAGCAACTAGCCTGGAGGTGTGGATATCCTTAATGAATATGGACACACCTCTGCCTTTGGTGTTCCGGTCCAAGTTACATGGCCGAAAAGTGTGGTATGAGTTATAGCCTGGTAGTGCAGGGGTGCTCTCTGGAGCCTTGAACCAGGTCTCAGTCACTGCACAGATATCGATATTCTCCATTTTAAGGAGTGCCTTGAGTGAGTGCATTTTTGAGATTTAGACTTCTAGCACTGAGTAGCATCACCCTCAGTTTTTGCTTGCCTGTTCCTGTTACGGTGGTGAATTTGTCATTTGAACCTTGCCTAGAAAAGGCACTATAGGGGCGGCAAGAATCTTAGCCAGTATCCGAAATCCCCGGGGTGACAGGTGCAGGCCATCTCTGGCAAAGCATCGTGGTCTGTCGACCGTGTCATCCCAGGCAGACAGATACTGGATCCCTTTAGAATGGCGCCAGAAGCTTAGCCAATTGTTGAAGTCAATCATTTTGCCCTTGTACTGCAGCATCTTTCTGGGTGATGGCAGAATGCTACTCAGGGCTAGGGTCATACCTGCCTGGGCTACAAGATTGGAGAGCCCTTCCATGTCTCTTTTCATGTAGTCCAGGGAGGTATGTCTCAGGTCGTTCACACCAACATGGACAATGACAGAGTCATATTTGTACTTGTTGTGGAGTGACCTGAGTGCGTGGGTTATGTGGCGGATCCTGGCACCCGACAGGCAGCTGACAGTAACCTTCTTCTTGTTTAACCTGGTGAGTGGGACATCAGTGTGCCTGACTATAGAGTCACCTGTGACTAGTGTGTTGGGTATGTTGTTTTGCCTTATTGGCTGTGGTTGAGTGGCACACTGAGTCTGCGGGCTATGTGTCATTTGGGTTGTGTTGGCGGGTGGAGGTTGCTTGCATTTCTGCTTTGGAGGTCTCTGTTGCTTGAGCAGATTATTATTGAGAGCCTCCACAAATGTTTTTGTGTTTCTATGTGTGGATTTTGGTGGTGTAGATTTAGTGAGACTATGTGATGAGTGTGGTGTAGTGCAAGTGTTTACCTTCTCCTCTTGACTGTCAAGTTCAGTCTTGATTGGATAGAGCTTTACCTCCTGTTTGGCTAGATAAGTGCATCCCTCACAGGTTGTAGTGTTGGGTGATAGGAGGAGAGGGCTGTCTGTGTACATGAGGCAATTTCTACATTGCCCCAAGATGCCCAGATTCATCAGATAGAGAGGAGAGAACACTGGGAGCTGACCGTTGGACATGCCTGAATAAAAAACTATTTTCCTCTAGATACGTGAGGAAAGTGAGTACAAGAGCTGTTTTTCTCTAAGCAAGTGAGGAAAGTAAGTACCAAAACTGTTTTCCTCTAGGTAATGAGGAAGGTTGAGTGCTATAGTAATTAGTAGGTTATTTAGTGCTTACAAGTTCTGAACAAATGCTGATCACGAATAAGCAAATTAAAGTGCTAAAACTAAGAATCTGCATCCGGACTAAACTAGTTACAGGAAAGGGGGGAAACAAGTGCAAATGTGGGCTTTTAAATCAGAAAGTTGAGAGAGATGGAAAAACTGCCCAAACGACCAGTAACTACAATTTCTGGGCCAGATCCACTCCTTATGTGGTAGATAGGTTACCTAGTGCTTACCATTCCGACTGATAGGCTAGAAGGCTTCCCTCCAACACAGAAAGTTTGGGGGGGCTCAGAAGCTTACATACAGTCCTGGATACAGCAAATCTGAATCTGGACTACACTTGTTACAGGAAAGGTATATATATATATATATATATATATATATATATATATATATATATATATATATATATATATATATATATATATATATACATATATATATATATATATATATATATATATATATATATACATATATATATCTATATATTTTTTTTTTTTTTTTTAATTTATATATACAGAAAAGTAGCTAAAACAGCAGTAAAAACAATTCAAATGCAGTGCAAGTGAGCACACTTGAGTATGTAGCAATGTTAGACCAAACAGTTTAAAAAATGCAATTAAATTAAAAATGACAAAAAAGAAGTGCAGAAGGTGTCTATTAGGTAGAATGAGGTAAAGAAATGGGATTGGGGGGAGTGTCACAGATTCAAATCTACAGTGGTGGTGGGCAACTGCAAAAGCCTCCAAATTTAAACAACAACACAGGAATAGGGAGGGTGTGTATGAGAAAACCAACACCTTCAGCGGAGATCTGAAAAACTATACAGTGAAGCAAAAATAACAGTGCACAACTCTGAAGTCAACCAGCAATGATATAAAATTAGTCAGCAATTACAGCAATTACCAGTACACAACTCTGAAGTGCCAGAAAAATATACTCAGCTCTGTATATCTCCAGATAGTTTGAAGAGCACTCTGTCAGGACACAGGAAGACTCCAGCAATGATATGTAGACTTTTACTAAGAGGGTCTAATTTTATGCAAGTAATCCTTGAGATGGTCAGATAACACATGGTATGTAAAACCAGTTATACCAACTTTAGTCCAGAAATATGGGGGGGACACCTTCAGCAGAGATCTGAAAAACTATACAGTGAAGCAAAAATAACAGGAAGGCTCCAGCAATGATATAGTTGCTGTAAGTGGATTCCATTTTAGAGAGAAGTCTGGTTTGTACGTTGGTGAGGATTTGAGAGATGAATAGTAGGGTTGGTAGGCATGGGATAGGGGTGTCTTGGCTTTACTGGATAACAAGTTATTATTCCTGTAGAGGAGTCCAAGTTTTTGGTGGATTTTTTAATGTTACTGAGTACATGTGGGTCAAATTCCAATTGGTCATCGATAATGACCTTGAGTAATTTGGTATGGGTTTCAACTGTGATGGGTGTGTTACTGAGGGAAGTGAAAGAGAAAGAAGATTTAAGATGGTTCATAGTTTTTGGAATGAAGAGCAAGAGTTTAGTCTTCTAAGGGTTCAGGATTAGGTAGTTCTTTTTGAGCCAATTTTCGATAGAATGAAAGGAGTTCTGAGTTGCTGTATGTAGATCTGTGAAGGTATCGGATATAGTGATGACTGTGGAGTCATCAGCATATTGTACCAGGGATGACTGTGGTGTGGATGTGGATATCTGGTTGGTGAATATTTTATAAAGAGTAGAGAGACCAGAATTGAGCCTTGGGGGACCCACATCTTTATGGGAAGTTCAGGGGAGATAGCAGAAAGCCATTTAACTGATTGGAGATGGTTGCTGAGGTAGCTAGAGAACCAGGAGATAGTAGAGGTAGATAGGTTGAGTTCAGAGAGTTTGTTTAAGAGGAGGGGGTGACATACATTGTCAAAAGCTTTTGAGAGATTAAGAAATTGGCAAGATGCCAGTTTGTTCTGGTCTGTAGCTTGTGAGACGGTGTTGATGAAGGAAATGAGGGCTGTAGAGGTACTGTGTCCAGGGCGAAAGCCATGTTGGGTGAGGGTGATTAGCTTCTCTTGCATGAGGTATTCTAGGATTTGTTTGTGTACACATTTTTCCAAGATCTTTGAGAGGGGTGATAGGATTGCCATGGGTCAAAAGTTGGGCAGTTCGGTTGAGCTGCCTCCTTTATGGATAGGTAAGGTGTAGAATGTTTTTCAAATTGCAGGGACTTCAGCATCAGTAATGGATCAGTTGAAGAGGATAGAGATGGGTAGGGCAATGGAGTTGGCTGCTTTCTGTAGAAAGAGTGGAGGGAGACCGTCTGTTGAGAGGGAGCAAGGTTTAAGTTTAAGAAGCAGAGATTTAATGTAGTTGGTGAATACAGTTTTTAGGGAGAAGGGTGAGGTGGAGTTAGAGGGTTTGAGAAGATTGTGGGGTAGGATATTCTCAGTATCGGTATTAGGATGGATGGTTAGTTTGCTGATGGAGTCTATAAAATAGGTGTTAAAGATAGATGCAGTCTCGAGAGGAGTGCTTGAAGGACTAGGTTGGGGAGAGGAAGGGTTGCCAGGATGGAGGATTTGGTTAACTGTATGCCAGAACTTCTTTGAGTTATTAAGGTATGATGTAGGAGGGTTCATAGGTTCATAGGTTCATACGCTCATACTAGGCTATCTGCCCAAGGGCATTTATAAGCCTAGCCAGAGTTTTGTGGCTTTCGCCACCCCTTTAGTTTGGAGGATACTATGCCCATTATTTTGGTTTGCCTCTGTTAAGCAGTGACACTGAGATAATCCCTGGGGTATATCTGCGATCTCCCATCCATTGGTCAAGATTTCTCTTGAACAAAGCCAGCGAGGTGCTCTGCCTCACATGTACCGGGATTTTGTTCCACAGCATAGGGAGTCTCTGGGTGATGAATCTGTCCCTCCAGCACGTCCTGTTAATAACCGTGTTAAGGTTTGTCTCCCGCCCTTGTAGTTAGTATAGTAGTTTCTCTTTTCGTTGGTGATGGCTTTTTTAGTAAGGTTGCATAGGTGCCTGTACTGTTGGAAGTGGGAGAGGAGTTTAGTTTTAGTCCAGAGCTTCCATGTTTTACTCTCTGAGCCATCAGGGAGCGGGTGGAGTTTGTTAACCAAGGGAATACGGCTGCTTTTATTCTTACATTATGTATGGGGGCTAGAGAGTTAAGTATGTTTAGGAATATGTTGTTAAATCCCAGTACAGCTTCATTTAGGGGTAAGTGTCTGAGCAATGACCAGTTGATAGCTGAGAGGTGACTGTTTAGTATACTAGAGTCAAAGTTTGTCATTTTGTGACATGCTTTGATCTTATGGAGTTTACACATATGAGGATTAAAACGGAGGACTTTGATTGGGCAGTGGTCACTAAGGGTATTGGGCAGGATTTCAGGGAAGTGATATTTATGGGGGTCAGATACGAGAATACTTAACTGACAATGACTGGATAGATTATAAGTGATGCATAATGTTTGCAACTACAGTTGTTTCAATGGTGTTTGTGATGTACAATGTTTGCAACTAAAGTGGTGTCATTTTTGTGTGTTTTTCATTTATATAAATGTAAGATTGCTTATGTCATATGTGATAATTTAATAAAGATATTTGTTGGAAAAAAAAAACTTATGACTTATATGAACCTATGAAGGAATATCTGAAGGTGCTACTGCTCAATGCTGGAAGTCTTAACAACAAACTTTACTCTCTGCAAGTCTTCCTGTCCCTGGAGAGTGTTGGCATTTGTGTAGTAATGTAGACATGGTTTAAAGTCGTGGGGAGTATCCCAGCAGTGCAAGGTTATAATGCTTTTCATACCTTTAGACCAGCTACTGCACATGAGGGAACTAAAGGAGGGGGATTCTTATTCTATATTATAAATAAACTCATATACAGACCAGTTAAACAGTATGACCAAATGGAACTCATACATGTGGAACTCACTATAACCAGGGTCTTGTACCATATCCTTGCAACCTAGAGGTCCCCCTTCATGTCCCAGAAAGCCCACACTAGGTTTTTTGAGATTACTAGACTAATGGCTCAAGAGTCCTTACAAGCCTAGCCATTATTACCTGAATTTTACCCGATTTTTGATCCCTAAGGGCTAGCGGATGGCTTAGGTTTATGCCTATGCCTTTGATCATTTTATAGACTGTCCCTGTCCAAAAGGGACATAGGCACCACCCTTGGAGTGACTTTATAATTCCCCATCCATTGATCCAAACTGTGTTAGAAGAGGGTCAGGAAAGGGCTCTGCCTTACGTGAAAAGGAAGCCTGCTCCAGAGATGGGGTAATCTCTGAAACACATATCTGTCTTTCCAGCATGTTTTGTTCATATCACAGACCAGGTTTAGATTCTTAGATTGGGTGGCCCTTGTGCAGTTTGTTCTGCAGATGTATAACAGTTTGATCAGGGCTGGATTTGAGAGTACCTTGAAGGTTGGGCATAGATTACCCTTTAATAGACTGTAAGAGACAGAGTAAAGAGATAGAACTTTTAGTTGATCGTCATTGGACATGTTGTTTGCATCCTGTATTATTATAAGGAACCTTTGAGGCCACTCCAGCTGCTGCAAGTTACTGGTCAAGTACATGCCGAAAGGTGCGCTGTACTCTACTATTGGTCTGATGAGGGTCAAGTACAGTGGGACTATAACTTCTTTAAATCTTAATGCCTTGCCTTTACTTATAAGCTGTGCCACATAGAAGGACTTCCTCGTCACTGTGGACACATGGCTGTCAAATTTCAGACTACCTCAATCTATCTCTCAATTCTGAGTCCACTCTTAGGGTTGTGCCATTAATGGTGCAATTTACAAGGTTATTTGACTTTGTGAAGGGTATGATTATGCATTTTTTGCATTAATTTTAGGCTATGGTTCTGGCAACAATCATTTGTCTGAGACAGATCCTTCTGAAGGATATCAACATCATTGGGGAATTCAGTGATTACCCCCAACTTGCAGTGATCAGCAAAGTTAGCCAGCCAAAGGCCTTCTTCATTAGCCTTGCCTTCAGAGAAGAGGAGAGATCCCAGCACTGAGCCCTGTGGTATACCACTAGTAACTGGACCATTGCTAGATCTAGATTCTCCAACCCTAACTTGTGTCCTGTCCATTAGCCATTTGAATATCCATCTGGTGATGCAGAGATTATACCTAGTTTTGTGAGTTCATCTATAATACCCAAGTGAAGAATTGTGTTGAATGCCTTAGCCAGGTCAACGTAGGCAGTATACACTGTTTTATCTCATCCATGGCCCTAGTGACTTTCTCAAAGAAGTCGACCAGACTGAGCAGGCATGACCTGCCCTTGACATTGCCAGACTGGGTTGGGTCCAGTGTTTGGAGATTTCCTATGTCATTACTTATCATGTCTGTGATTATTCTTTCCATGATCTTGCATACAAAACTAGTCAAATTTATCAGTCTGCAATTTTCTGAGTCTGTTGATGGTCACCCCTTATGCAGAGGGATGATCGTTTATGTTCTCCACTCCACAGGGACAAAGCCAGTCTGGACACTGTGGTTAAAAAGAGATCCTAATGGCCCTGGTAGGTCTTGTTTCAAGTTATTTAAGAGGCCTCCTGAGATATTGTCGGGATCTACCAAAGCATCGTTTTTACCTTTAGACAGTGCAGTGACAACCTCTTTTTTTTTCCTGGCCCCTGACAGGCAAGAAAATGTAACTTTCTGCTTATCCAGACTGCTGAGAGGGACATTAGTATTTCTCACTATGGTATAGCCTGTGACCAAAATATTGTGTTGTGTGGTGTTACAACACTATGAGATGTAATTGTATATGTTGTTGTGAGAATTATCTTGTTTGTGTGTATGACAAGTGTCTAAGGACTGTGTCTTGGAGGCCTCTGTGATTTAGGTAAGTTACACGTGAGCACCTCTGCATATGTGGATGTATATGTCTGGTCCTTAGTTAGTGCACTGAGTGCTGTGTGTGTGTGTGTGTGTGTGTGTGTGTGTGTGTGTGTGTGTGTGTGTGTGTGTGTATATATATATATATGTGTGTCACTGATAACTTGTTTGGCATTTTTTGTGTCTGTATGTGAGAGTCTTGCCTCCAGTGACATTGTATAATGACTTATCTCACATACTGTATTTGTTTGTTTCAGAATTATGTGGTAGTCAGTGAACTTGAGGCAAGTGCTACACTGCTTCAGGATGCCCATGTCCACCAAGCTAGATGCAGAGATAGCAGGAAATTGTCTATCCATGGTTGCTGGTCCTAATTATATGCTTTACAAGGGAATAGAATGGTGGTGTTTGCAAAGGGATGAGGAATGGTTGTTTATATATTGTAATCTACAGCTATCCTGTGCACTGATGATGTGCAATGTGCAAACCAGTTGTTCTTTGAGCAGCTATAGCTCTGAGTGCTGAAATACTGTAATCTAGAGTTAACTAAATGCAGCAATCCTGCTCAGCATGAAAACTTGAGTAGTGCAGGACTGTGAAAAATAGTAGTTATTATAGGGAAAATGGCACTTATTATATAAGAGGTACTTATCGGAAGAATAACTTAGTTCTGAAGAAGACTCTGTTTTGGTGAGGGAGACAAAAGCACTTAGCTTTCTTTGTGTTTGGAATAAAGTGTGTTCATAAGAACATTGTTCCTGTTATTCCTGTGGAGTTATGAAGCTTATGGTGTTGACCCAGTGAATTGCTTTTCTAAGCTGGTTTATAGGGAAAAGTACACCTTCTAGGGATTGCACATATACAGGGCACCACTAACCTCTGCTGCAAGAAAAGCAGAATCAGGCAAATAAGTCTTATATGCATATAGAATAAAGTTAATTTTAAAGTAGGTTTATCCACAGGCCAATCAGGCAAGCACACAATAAGCTTTCCACTAGTAATTCCCAGCTCAGATAGGTGACGCAGCCCTCTCCTGCCACAAGAGTGAGAGACTTTGACCCTCTTAATGTAAAATGACTGGTTTGGAGCACAAATGTTAGGGAACCACAAAAATAGATTCCTAAAAGCAGTGAAAGCAGCACTTAGAATGTATGATTATTATGATATCTGCATGAATATTATTATGATATTTGCATGACTATATGATGCTGCTCATTTAAGTGTTTGAATCCTAGGACAAAATGACTTCTAAATATTTACTTGCACTATTCCTTTTGTAGTTTGTATCATCTGTTTGTTTCAATCACTACTTTGTATTAGTTTGTAACTTTTGTGTACTATTTGTTATTGTTTGCTTGAACTGTTTTTTAAATTGTATAATTATCTTTCATATTTTTTACATTTTTACATTTGTATAATTATCATTCATAACCTACTGTAATCTTGATTGTTTGGAGCTTTTCTCCCCAGGACTCCATTGAAAACGGGTTCATTCTGGCCCAATGGACTATCCTGGTAAACCAACTGCAAGAAATAAATAAATAAATAAATAAATTTAGAGTACTACAAATGCAAAACAGCAACCCTAACAGCAGTGGAAAAAATGCAATTTGAAATGCTAAGCAATTACAGTAAAAAACAGTAAATAGCTCAGCTAGAGAACAAAAAACAGTTTGCTTACAGAAAATTCCAGCTGCTTTTAAAAACCCAGACAAATCAGATACAGCAACTTGTTTTTCACAATGTCATCAGGTGAGCTATTCCAATGTACTAGAGTCCCTCACCATTCAACCCAATACGATCTTCATGGGGGGGGGGGTTCAACTACCTCTCTGTAGAGTGGGAATCCTACACCACTTCTAATGCACAAGCCCAGAGATTCCTAAATTTCATTAATACCAACATCCTGGAACAGTTAGTCCATTCTCCTACCAGGGGTCCCAACATCCTTTACCTTGTCCTCACGAACATGGCAGAGTGATGTTCCCCACCCAGTGAAATGCCCTCACTAGTCAGATCTGACCATCAGGCAGTACTGTTTGAAATAAAAATTAAATCTGGGGACCCAGGAAACCAAAAACTTTTAGGAACTATTTCAAGGCTATCCTCTCTCTATTAACCAACACCTTGGCTAAATTCTAAGCACCTGCAACCCAGTAAAAAAACATAGTATATGCTGAGCTATTTATAAAACTCTGTACAGCCATATTGATAGCTGTATAGAACAAGCTGTGCCCACTTGTATAAGAATAAGACAAACTTAAATGCAAGCCACCCTGCTGGAATTAGAATATCAATCAGTTATATAACAAAAGAAAAAAAAATCCTGGCCAAGCATAGGAGGAACAAAGCCAAACATAGCAAAAGCCACTGAGCAATGTAAACAGGAGCTAAGATGGGTAATTAATACTTTAAATACTAAATTTGAAGAAAAACTATCTTCTCAGGCAAAGAACAACCGCTAAACTTTCTACAGCTTTGTATGTAACCTCATGGGAAACACACAACAATGCACAGAACATGTTGTAAATGGCTTCAGTCACACTGAACCTGAAGCCATTGCCAACCGTTTGGCTGACAGGTTCAGGTCAAATACCCCCCAACTAAAGGAAATGTCTCATACCACAATCCCACCAACCATTACTAGGAAACAGAGTATCAATTTACTTCCCAAGGCCAAAAACACTGCATCGATGTCCTTGATAAAATCCTGGGATGCTTACTAAATAGCATAAAACATGACCTCTCTGCTCCACTTGAATCACTTTTCAGCTGGAGCCTTACAGTCAAATGTTGTGCTCAAGGAATGGAAGATGGTTACAGTCATTCCCCTGCACAAATGAGGTCCAACCACCGATCTGGGTAACTACAGGCCCATAAGTCTGAACCACCTCATATGTAAGGCCATGAACATGATAAAGGAAGACATAGGTAACATGAAAACACTGGACCCAGTACAGCTCAGCTTTGTTCAAGGGAGGTCATGCCTATTAAATCTGGTGGACTTCTTTGAGAGGCACACCAAACCAATGGATGATGGCAAGACTGTGCACACAGCTTACCTTAACCCATCCAGGGCTTTTGATACAATACCCCAGTCAGGCATTATAGACAAAATAAGTATAAACCCTTTTATCACCCATTGGATAGCCAACTAGATCACTGATAGGACCCAGGAGGTTAAAATAGGCGAGCTACCTCCACCAACAGGCTAATCACTAGTGGAGTCCCCCAAGGCTCTGTACTGGGCCCTGTCCCTTTTAGCATCTATTTCTCTGAAGTGGAAGCAAATGCTGAAGGTTTATTGCAAACTAAGTCTGTAGATGATTGCAAGCTGGGGGTTATCACTGGCTCCCCTGCAAACACTAGAATTCTTCAAGAAGGCCTATCTCTGACTAACAAATGGTGCCAAAGCTATGATCTTAATAACAGTGCTAAGAAATGCATAATTGTAACCTTTAGGAAGTAAACCATCCTGGCTAATTACCATGTTGATAATATGCACCTAAGTGTTGACCCATAGGTCAGGGATCTGGGTATGCACATAGAGAGTAGCCTTACTTTTGACTGCACGATGCAACAGTGGTGAGAAAATCATTTTATGGTGCACAAATTATAAGTAAGGGCATGACATCTAGGTCCAAAGAGGTCATTATCCCACTGTACTCTGCCCTTATCAGACCATCACAGAGTACACTGCTCCCTCTGGTAAGTACCTGATCAGGCATATGCAGCAACTACAGTGATTGCAGAGGATCCTTAAAAATGAATACAAGGCATAATGAATCTGCCTTATGCAGAGCTCCTTAAAGCCCTTTCACTCTATGCAGTTTCTTGCAGATTACTCAGAGGTGATCTATGTCTGGCATACAAGGTATCCACAAATCCCACACTTATGAATCTCTGCATGTTCCTACGTCATACAGTATCAGAAATAATTTTATCTGGGACTTGAAAAAAGAACATGTTGGAGAGACAGATATGTGTTGCAGAAACTGCCCCTCTTATAGAACAAGGCTTCCCATCCATGTGAGCCTGAGTTACTCTATTGTCCAATTTTAAGTGCAAATTAGACCAATGGATGGGGAAGAGGAAATTTACACCAAGCTTGGCAACCATGTCCCTTATGGACAGAGATAGTTAGAGACTGATTATAAATACCTGGCACTCAATGTCCTTTTTGGATACAAAATCTTATTACTCCTTTGGAAAAACTTGACTAGGCTTAGAAAGGCTCCCTAGGTCATTAGCCTAGTAGCATCTATGAATCTATAAGCTAGTCCTTTATTGAATATTCCCCCAGACCAGACTACAAAATTGCTCACTCAAAACATTTACCCAATACTGAGGTCAAACTAGTAGGTCTATATCTGTGCAGGGATTGTTGTATCCCTTTGGTATTGAGACAACAACTGCTTCCTTCCATATGATGGGAACATATTCCTCTCCAGTGACTGCTGAACATGTATTTGAAAGAATGATACCATGCCACTTTCTATTCCAGAAAGAAAATATCCATTTAAACCATCAGGGCCTGCAGACACATTAGTTTAATACCCCTCAACAACTTTGAAGTAACGAATAAGGAATATTCAGACAAGCATCAGATCTACTACTTATTTTATAGTTATAAGCCCAATTAAAAGTGAGAATATCTCAGTAAATAAATCTGCTAGTCCATCCAGGTCTGTAATAGTGGCACCCCCATTCTTAACACTAATGTGGGGGGGACTATTTTCCTTCCTAAAGCATCTTAAGTGCTTAAAGAGGGCCTTTTTATTCATTTTGGTATTCTTGACCAGCTGATTCAATCAAACTCCTCAATGATTTGTTTTTATATCTATATTTGCTAGAGGCACATGGAATAAATTTACACCTCTTCCAGACAGCTTCTGTTTTATGATTCATTTGTTCTAACTTTTTTGTCCATCATGGGGGAAATATTTGTTGTGATGCTTAGCCATACCAAAAGACACAAACCTGCTTATTTTTTAATTTTATTTACCAAAAAATTATCCCACTTTTCTTCATATGATTTTGCTTCCAATTGCCTCTCGCACTGTCAAGTGCTAAGTTCCTTATTTATAGACTCAAGGTCAGTTCTTCACAACATTCTAAGGGGTGTGCTTGGTTTAACACATTTTTCACTATTACTCAGAATTTCACACGGAAAAGAATAGTGATCTGACTTTCCAGTTGTTGCACTGATGTTACATATTAAAACTGAAACCACAAACTTCACAAGATAGAGTGCAGAAAATGACCAAAAGACAATCACAAATGTATAATAGGCACTCCTGAAGGACGTCCAACACTCAGCACAGAGAAAAGAGGTTTATTTGATCCAAGAACACAGAATCACACTATACAAAATACATTACATAAATGCCTAATAGACACTGTGTTTTCATCCTCCAAAAAGACTTCATCAGATGTATCCCAAAATCCCAAAGCACCAATCTTATATACAATACCAATTAAAACGTTAGCCAATTATTCAATTAAAACCAGATTAATGTATTACATTCCCATCCTAAAAACTATTTAGTCCCTAAAAATATATAAATATATATAATATATATTTGTATAAAAACAAATGTATTTACAAATAAATCAGTAACATTCACATAGTTATAAACATATTTATAATGTACATAGTACACACTTCAACATAAAAATAAAAAAGTTTTAATTCTTATAACCTCCTTTTTGATCATTGTTATGTAAACTAATATAAGAGCTCCATCTGGTGTCGATATATAACAAATTAAAGTCTGGCAGACTTAAGTTTCAATACAGGGGCTATGAAAACTGTATCATTCAGACCAGGGAATCTGCTGGCCTCCAAAATAATCTGCCAGTACAGTTCCCTGTATTCAATTTTTAATTCCCATACCACCCCTATTTTGTCCATAAGTATAATTTCCAACACAAGAAATCAAAGGTAGATGTTAAACATGGCATACTATGTTTATATAAAGCATTATTTGGGTTCTTACTTTTAACCTCATATATATGTTCATAAATCCTCTTACGGAATTTCCTTTCCATTTTACCCACATAAAATGCATCACAGGCCCCACATAGTACTATATAATCCACCCCATTAGTGTTACAAGTACCACTCCCTTCACACGTAACACTTATTTCTTTTGGGTATGTGAATACTCTCCCCATTCAATACATATGGACACTGAGAGCAAAAACCGCACCTATAAGTACCCCTCCTAGATGAACCACTTAAACAACTACCTCACTCTTCCTCTCTACTAAATTCTTAATGTTGAGACCTTTCTTATTCTTTAGCCATTATATTTCTAATAACCCATGCATCACCATTAAAATATGTCACAAAGCATGTTCATAGGAATCTCTACTCTGAAAATGGCTGTTAGGTTCAACCCTAACCATTTCGTCCTTTCCAATAGAGGGGCAAATCTACCCTATCTACCTTGAAAAAACTCTTCCATAACCTCATGCAACAATTTATCAGGATAACCTCTCTCTTTGAACAACCTTTCTAAAAAAGAACACTCAATTAAAAAAATATTCATCCTCTGAGGACATTCTACTGCCTCTCACCAACTGTCCTTTTACAATTCCTCTTTTCTGGTAGAAAGGATGCGCACTAGTAAAATACAAATATTAGTTGGAGAAGGTATCTTTTTTATACACAGTAGACTTAAACCTTCCTTGGTACTTATGAGTGGTGATATCTAAATAATTCATACTTTGATCATTAATAGTATGGGTGAACCTCAAAAAATTAGTGGTGCTGGAAATGTAATCCAAAAATTCAAAAAGATTTTCTTTAGTATCTGTTCAGAACAAACAAATGTCGTCCAGATAACGTCTATACAAATTTCAGCAACCAACATACTGGGAATTAAAAATATATTTTTATTCCCAAATTGATAAAATTATATTAGCATATGTAGGCGCACAGCTTGTGCCCATTGCTACCCATTTTATTTGTCGAAAAAAGTCACCCTCGAAGTGTATACAATTGTTTTTAACACCATTTCAATCAGGGTTAAGCAAGTACAAAATTCATTTTGAGAAAAAAAACCTTTTCTACCATTAAATCTTCCAACCATTATATACTTTGTTGATGATGGATAGAAGTAAACAGATCAATTACATCTATAGTAATAAATAACATTTGTTCAACATATAGATCTGTTTTAATGTGTTTTAATAAATCCCAGGAGTCCTTTAAATTGTCTCTACTTGTCACTGACAGTGATTTTAGTTTAAGGTCAATGAATTTAGCCAGAGGTGCAGTAATGGAACCCTCACCCACCACTATGGGCCTCAATGGGGGGTCCATTACATTTTTATGTACTTTGAGTATGCCGAATATGGTAGGTACTCTAGGCCCCTCATTATATAAAAATCTAAAAAAATCTAATTTGTTAAACCTTCCAACAGCATGTCATTCAGGGTTAGGAAAATCTTTTTATAAGCAATATAAACGTCATTCACAGATTCTCTAACATACTTTGTTTCATCTTCCAAAATTTCCATAATTTTAGACTCATACAAAATACTATACATAAAAACAGTTCTCCCACCTTTATCTGGGGTCATTACCCTCAAAAATTTGTTGTTTTTTTATCTCGTTTAAAAGTGTCCTTTCTTCCATACTCAAATTAGATGCCACCTTATTACACATAATTCCTTCCCTTAATTCCTTTTCTACCACCTTCTCAAAATTTTTGAGTTGTGGGTAGAGTGGGGGTTATACAGTACATACTTTTCCTAACCAACAACCCATTTGCATTATATTCCTGTTCCTTGTCTTTAAACAATAACTCTATTTTTTTTCTAATAAATAACTTCAAATCAATAATAACCTTACTTCTGCCTGACTTTCTTCTTGGAATAAACTGAAAACCTTTTGAAAAAAAATTTAAATGAAGTTCATTAATTTCTATATTACTATAGTTAAAAATATTATAACCCTTAAAGCTTCATTTTTTTACATTTGTTATTTATAGATTCATGTCCATAATGCCCTAGCCAGACATAGTATGACCTTCCCAGAACATTTTAAATTCAAAATAATTGAGCAAGTTTCGTCTGATGAAAGAAGGGGTCCTTGGACTCTTAAACTGGAATGCTGTGAACTTAACTGGTAAGTTCAATTAAGTGCTTATAGCTTTCCTGGTTTGAATGATACATGCTCAATACAGTGCTTTATTTATTTATTTATTTTACATTTGATACCCGGATAGTTCGACTGGATATATGTCCTATTTTCAGCGGATGCCCAGTTAGAAAAGCTCCAAACAGACAAACTTACATAGGTAACATTAGAAAGTATAAAACAAGTGATTATGCACAATGGTTAGTGGTGGGACTCACAATTTGCTTGATCAGACAGATTTAAAATGCAAGAAACATCAGATTGGTTACATAGCTTGGTGAAAGTAGTTACATGTTGCGATATATAGAGATTATGTTTTCAGTTTATAACTTAATTAGGGTTGGTACATGGGCAAAGTCAGTTCTCTTTGAGATACCATTTGAGGTTTTTTTTAAGAGACTTACGGAGGATTGTAGGGTTATATAACTTGGCAACGTAGTCCAGGTTTTGCCAACAAAGTTGGCAAACAGGGATTCACCAGCAGCATTATTAGCTTTGTGGGTTTGGACCAGCAGTTTGTTGGCTGATCGTAGGGATCTCAAGTTGCTATATGGCTTAATGATATTTTCAAGTGAGGGGGTATGCTCAGGGTGGTACAAAATTTTGTGTGCTATTAAGAGTTGATTAAATTTAATTAAGCTGGGCAGTTCTAGCCACTCTAGTTGTTTCAGGTTCTGGAAATGGTGGGTTCTATAAGTGGAGCCAGTGGCAAATATGGCAATATGGTTGTAGGTATGGGAGAGCTTACCTAGTTCGGATTTGTTGAGGTTTGAGAGTACTGGTGAGGCATATAAAAGAGAAGACAGTAGGTGTGACCGGGCAATTGCAGTCCTAGCCAGTGGGTTAAAAATGTTTTGTTCCTATACAGTGATCCAAGCTTCTTATTGATGGTCTGTATGGTTTTGTTGACTTGTAGGTCAAATTTAATATTGTTGTCTATGATAACCCCTAGGAGCTTAGTGTGTTGATCTGGGGAGATAGTGGTACCATTTTTAGATGTGACAGAGAATGAAAGTGTGGCTGATCTACTAGTGGGGGTGAAGAGTGGAAGTTTAGTTTTATTGGGGTTCAACCATAGGCATTGGTTGGTGAGCCATTTCTCAATAGTGTTGAATGTATTTTGGGTTAGGATTTGCAGGGAGGTGGCTGAGCAGATCAGAGTGGACTCATCTGCATATTGAATACAGGTGGCTTTAGGGATAGCAGTGTGAAGGTTGTTGATAAAAATAGAGAAGAGTAGTGGACCTAGTATGGAGCCTTGAGGAACACCAAGTGTGAGAGGTAGCTGGCCATAATATTGCCTGTTGTCTACCAGACAGGTAGGACTGGAACCACTGGATTGCATGCTTACTGAGGGAAATAGACTTGAAAGAGAGAATGAGAAGTTCATGGTTGACCATGTCAAAGGCTTTTGACAGGTCAAGAAAGAGAGCGGAGGATAGCCTATTGTTATTCTTGTTTTGGTTTATGGCGTTAGTAAAGGAGAGGAGGGCCGAGGGGGTGCTATGATGTGGCCTAAAGCCATGCTGGGAGTTGGATAGTAAGTTATTCTGTGTAAGGTACTGCATTAGTTGCTTGTGTACACATTTCTCCATTATTTTGGCTAATGGGGAAATAATGGCAATGGGTCTATAGTTGGATATGTCAGTAGAACTTCCACTTTGTGGAGTGGGATGATATGGGATATTTTCCAGAGGGAGGAGATAGTGCTTTCGGATAAGGTTCTGTTGATTAGGATGGATATGGGATATGCAACGGCATCTGCTGCTATTTGTAGGTACTCTGCAGGGAGGAGGTCAGCAGCAAGGGTGGTAGGTTTTAGTTTTTTTTATAAGTGTTTTGATAAAACTACTGGATATCGGTTGGAAGCTAAATTGGGGGTGATTAGTGGGTAGTTTAGGGGGGTAGTTTAGGTTTGTGGGGGTTAGTTGATTTGCTAGGGATTGGATTGTTTCAGTGAAAAAGTTATTATAAGCGGCAGCTATGGTCTCAGGAGAGCTATGGGTGTGGTTAGCTGGGGTTGGGGTGGTAGAATGACCTGGATGTAGAAGTTGATTTAGGCCTGCCCAGAACTTTTGAGGGTGGTTTTGGTGTTTTTGTAGGAGGTTATGGTAAAAGCTTGTTTTATCTAGTAGAATAGCTTTTTTTGTATCATTCCTGAGTTGACGATATTCTAAATGGTCAAGTGGGGCTTTAGTTGAGCTCCAGGTGGCCCTGGCCCTGTTTCTAGTTTTGATTTTAGATTTGGTATCTTTTGTGAGCCATGGTGCTGTGTTTGATCTACATTTTATTGTACATGCTGATGAACGTAAGCTTTGTAAAGACTTGACACTTTATGAAAGCTGACAGAGGGGATGGTTTTATTATTATGCATCAAACTGATTATATACAAAGCATGGAAAAATTACTTTTGAATAAGAATGAGTTTATTGAAATACAATTAAAGGATATATATATATATATATATATATATATATATATATATATATATATGTATATAAAATCCACAAACAAATCCAGCACTCGTGATGAAATAAAATCCAAAAGTCAGCAGAATGTTCGACTATTTAATGGCAAACCTGCCCAAAAATACACAGACGGTGGCGGTTTAAACGCAGCATCTTCAGTCTTCACACACTGAAGACGCTGCGAGCGAAACCGGCCACCAGTCTGTGTATTTTTGGGCAGGTTTGCCATTAAATAGTCGAACATTCTGCTGACTTGTGGATTTTATTTCATCACGAGTGCTGGATTTGTTTGTGGATTATGTAAAGAGGTCCGTGCACCAATTTTTGTTCCGTGCATCCATTCTGGTTGGGAACTGTATATATATATATATATATATATATATATATATATATATATATATATATATATATATATAAACAATACAAATACCTATGTTTTATACTATAGATCTGTTTAATCAGGGGTAAGTTCATAGTGAAACATTTGAACCTATGAGTGTTGAACATCCAAAACATGGAACTTTGTTTAGTATTCCCTAACTACATCAGTCAGTATCTTTTCCAGTATTTGGACCCATTGTTTTTGAATCTGGGTCTTTTAGAGTGGGGACATTTTTATTTTATTAGTGTATTAAATCCCATTTTACAGAAATCTATGAGTTATTTGAAAGTTTTAATGGATTTTTTAGATAAAATAAGGAATTATAAACATCCATGAGGAGATATTATGGTTACTTTGGCTGTTAAACCTTTGTGACTAGTATACCTATTGCTCAAGGAATAGATTTTGTTAAAGGTCATTCGGCTAAGTTTACTACGTTCTCTACAGAGTTTGTTAACACTGCTTGTATTATTTTGAATTGCTTTTGGAAATTCATTTTTTTATTTTTAATTATAAATACTATAAGCAAGTAAGAGGAGTAGTGATGGGAGCTACAGCAGCCCCATCTTTTGCCAATTAGGCAACGGTCTGTTGGTTATATTGTTTTTTATGCTAAGTATCACTGTACCCTAAAGTTTTGTTATACAAAATGTTTGTGGACAATTTGATATTTTTTGGACTGGAACTTATGATGAAATCACTAAGTTCCTTGATGAACTGAATAGGACCATTAACTTTTTAGTTTTCACTATGGGGTCACTGGAAGTAAGATTATTCTTTTATATGTAAATTTAGAAGTAGATAATAATTCTACAAAACTTGAAAGTATGATACATAGCAAAAGTATGTTTGTTAATAGCTATATGCATTATAAATAATTAACTAAGGTTTATAAAAAATAATATCACCCATGGTCAGTATATTTATGCTTTGAGGTTAACAATGCATGACAGGGGTTATGGCACTGAGTATTTGATGAAGATGAGTCACGATATCGTGAAATATGAGTATGTAAGTTATCCTATACTTAGGGCTGGAGATGGTTTAAAAACTAATACACAAGGGAATACATTTAAAAACATATTTAGTTTAAAATTATCTATCAGGAATGTTATTGAAAAGGTCTTGATGCAGAGAAAGCATTTGACAGAGTAAGCTGAGACTTTCTGAGCAGGTCAATGTTAGCATTTGCATTTCCTGAAAAAAATTATAAGGTTGATTAAAAGAATATGTGAGGGATCGGAGGCAAAACTAAAGTGGGTGGAGCCGTCTCTGATAATTTCTGCTAGAGTAGATCAACCAGGTTGGGATGTCCTCTTCCCCCTTTATTATTTGCAATATATTTAGAATCATTGAGAAAGAAAATAAGGGACTCAGAAATTCAAAGATATAATTGGTATGGTAGTCATAAAAAGGGGTCTATATTCAAAACACGAAAGCTGACTTTCACGAATACAAGTACATCGACACATAAATGTCAAAGTACTAAAACAGCGAACTACAAAACAAGCGAAAGTGAGAACGCTGAATGTATTTCCAGAAGCAACAGTGCCATGCAGGTAAGGTAAACCTAAGTGAACAAACCTAAAGTAAAACATTTTTCTAAAAATTTTTGCAGGGAGACCCTGCACCTCCCACAACCCCCTACTTAAATATATCAACTCCGAGACTGCACTACAGTGGGGAAAATGATTTATTTCCTCATCCTCACGATCACCCTGCTGGCTGAGGAAATATGTTTGGCGTTCTCACTTTCGCTATTTTTGTTGTTCGCTCTTTTTTTACATCGACATTTATGTGTCGATGAACATGTATTTGCGAAAGTCAGCTTTCACGTTTCTAATATAGACCCAAGAAAAGTTGACATTATTTGCAGATGATATTAATTTCTACCTGAGAAATCCAGAAAAAGACATTTCAGTGTTGTGGGACATTTTGAGATATTTTGAGACGGTTTCAGATCTTTTCAGGATACAAAATTAATGAAGCTAAAACAAAAGCAATAGCAGTAAAGTATGTACCCACACATGAACTGGTTCAAGAATACCCACATTTATGGGGACATGATAAAATGAAGTATTTAGGACTATGGATTAAAAATGATTCTAGTGTGGAAGCTAAGGATATGTTTGAAGAGACTAAACAAAAGATAATACAAAACAGAGAAAACTAAAGCTTTGTTATATGAATATGGATAGTAGGATACAAGCAGTTAAAATGTTTCAGTCCCTTTAAGCATATTTTCATCAACCAGAGGAAAAGTCATGGATAGTCATGGGAAGCAATTAATAATGACCTGAAGACTTTATCTGGGAGAAGAAAATGGCAAGAGTCAAGTGGGATAAACTGATTCTTCCAGAGCGGATTGGGATTACCCAATTTGAAGGGATATTTCACAGCTACACGGTTAAGACTCCTATACATAGCACAAGCAGAAAACTGTAATTCAGAGTGGAAAGGGATGATGATAAAACATGGGGGAAGCTGAAGAAACTAGGGGAGACTAGGATTTTGGATGCAGGCCTTTACGGAGAATAACAATAATCATGCAGAATATTATATCCATAAAGTAGCAGAAAGTACTCCAAGAAGTAAACCAACACGGGAATGGAGAAAGGAGCTTCTGCCAACAGGGATGACTGCAATTAGGAATATAGACAATAGGCAAGAGGGGGCTGGAATTGATTGTAGAAAAGTAGCAAAGGAACCAAGGTATTGGGAACAAATAACTAGAGAGGAAAAGATGATAAATTGAAAGACGCCAAGAATTTATTTGGACTGCAGGTTAGAGAGTGCCTTCCCTATCAGGGATTAATATCAGAGTATAGGCAAAGAGAAATAAATTGGGGGTTCCTAAATGAAAGATCAGCACTGGTAGAGTTTTTAATAGAATCTAGAACAGAATCTGTCATTAAAAAAGAATAATTAGTAGAGCATATAAGGTATTGCACAACAACTATAAGAATCAATCAGTGAAGGTTAGAAAGGATTGTGAATAGAGACTGGCTAAGCAATTCACAAAGAAACAATGGGAGGATATATGTATGTCTCCCAAATATGCAACAAAATCTAGAAGATTTAGGATTTTTGCCTGGAAATGTTTACATAGATATTTTATACCCCCAAGTAGACTCCAGATCATTTTTCCTCAGGTAGACAGTGAATGTTGGAGGTGTGAAGGGGAAGAAAGAGGTAATTGGAAACAAATTTTCTGGGAGTGCAGTGAGTTGGCAGACTTTAAGGATTCCCTGTGGGATGCACTGTCAGAGATGATGAGTGGGCAGATTGGTTTGATGAGGGAGATGATTTTTCTGAGCTTTGATACAGAATTGGAAATGCCTAGGTATGGTAAAGCCTTGCTGTCCCTAATTATGGTGGTTGACAAAAAAGAAGTTACTAGGAAATGGAAATCAAAATCTAAACCAGCTACATTACAAGTAGAGAATATAGTATCAGAGATAAAAACTGGAATTGAGATCTCTAGAAAAGGGTAGAAGAAAACTACATAGGAAAAAATGGGAATTGTAGAAACAATACATACAGGGGAGGAATGAAACCTAAAAGGCAGCAGGACTTAAATGAGCTATGTAATGTCTGAATGAGAAAGATTAGGTTAGGTTCATAGGGTCATAGATTAGTACTAGACTAACTGCGCTTATGGGCCATTGCCAATTACCCCATGTGAGAATTGAACCCCGCACCTTGTGTCTGTAAAGTAAACACCTTAACCATTATGCCAGCCTCCCACCCCAAAGTTATTTTTTTAAATACCTAGGCATCTGGCTAGATCCATCGCTGAACTTCACTCTATATGTAGGTAATACCATGATAAAGATTAACACACTTTTCTTCTGGGTCAGTACTATCTTCTTATTCTTCGCCTCTAGCCCATTATAATTATAAGTGATGTATAATGTTTGCAACTGGAAGTATGTCAGCTTGGTCTGTGATGTAAAATGCCTGTGACAAGGATTGTGTTGGTGTGGTTTGGTGTGGTTTGTTTTCATTTACATAAATGTATGATTGCCTATGTAGTAAGTGATGGTTTAATGAAGATGTTTCTTGTATAAAAAAGGAATTGAATAATTTATGTAATATTTCTTGGGTTATATGATATATAGCAATATATGTGAAGTATAATGTTTGTTATGTTAATATAGTTTGACTACTTTTATATGAATGTAAATTTGCTTGTGTTACAAGTGATAATTCAATAAAGGTGTTGGAAAAAAAGAATATTATTGAAAAGAACTGAGATATAATTAATAGTAACTGAGTCTTAGACAGTCATGTTTTGGGGAAAACCTAAATTTAATTTTAAGAAAGGGATCAATTTAAATTTTTTTATTACACCACCTTGGGATATTATAAACAAAGACATTGGCAACCTTCAGACACTGGACCCCACCCAGTTTGAGTTTGTGAAGGGACAATCTTGTCTCCTGAACCTGATTGACTTCAAATCAGTCTCCAGAGCCGTGGATGAGAGTAAGGCAGTCCACAGAGCCTGTCTAGACCTTGCCAAGGCCATTGACACCATCCTGCACTCTGGAATCATAGATAAACTTACTAAGCTGGGCATTAATCCCTAGGTCACTAGATGGGTTGCAAACTGGCTTACTGACAGAGCCCACACTATAAAAGTAGCCGACTCCAAATCTAGCTCCAGACAAGTGACAAGTGGAGTACCTCAGGGTTCAGTCCTAGGACTGCTCTTGTTTGGCATCTACTTCTCTGAAGTACAGGCCAACACTAAGGGACTCTGGCTAACAAAGTTCGTAGATGACTGCAAACTGGGAGCCATTATTGAATCCCTAGATGACGTGAATATTCTACAAAAGGGCCTTACAGAAACAGATGCTTGGTGCCAGAGCCATGGGCTCAAGCTCAATGCCAAGAAAAAACATGTACCCATGAATTACCACATAGGTGGCAGTACACTAAACACCAAAAGTGTGATAAGAGACTTAGGGACACAGGTGGACAGTTGTCTCACCTTCGATAATTGCATCACCACAACAGTCATGAAATCCTTCTATGTGGCACACCTCATCACTAAGGGCTTTTCATCCAGAAAAAAGGAGGTCATTGTCCCATTGTACTCATCTCTCATTAGACCCATTATAAAATACAATGCCTCTTTTGGTATGTACCTCTCAAGACATCTGCAACAACTGGAAAGGCCACAGAAATACCTCACTAAAAGAATCACAGGTCTAAAGCAGATGCCCTACGCTGACCGCCTTAAAAAACTCCAGCTATACTCTGTCACATATCGTCTATTCAGAGGTGATCTCTGCTTAACATACAAGGCCATGTCAAACCCAGAGCTATTGGA
Organism: Protopterus annectens; assembly: GCF_019279795.1. Taxonomy (NCBI): domain Eukaryota; kingdom Metazoa; phylum Chordata; order Ceratodontiformes; family Protopteridae; genus Protopterus; species Protopterus annectens. The sequence continues at coordinate 962,991,798 of NC_056728.1, forward strand.
CATGCTACACTTAAAGAAATCCCAATCCCTCAGAGCCACACGCTCCAGGGATCTAAACCTTGTCATCACAATAAACAAAACATGCTGGAGGGATAGGTTCCTGACCCAGAGACTCCCCAGACTCTGGAATAGACTGCCCATACATGTCAAGCAGAGTGCCTCTTTGACCCTCTTCAAAAGGAACCTTGATGATTGGATGGGAGAAAGGAAATTCACCCCGGGGATCACGTCAGTCACCCTGCTAGACAGGGGTCCAGGGAAGTAAATAGTGTAGGAAGAAATAGCCAGGGAATTGTTATGGCTAGGCTTGTATATGCCCTAGGGCCGATAGCTTAGTACCAACCTATGAACAACATAATAATACTAAGGTGAGTTTATTCCTAAATTCTAAGTTAAATGACACATTAAAATGTGTATTTTGCAAATATTGTCATTTTATACAAGAGGGTGCTTTTATTTACCTTCCACCTATAAAAGAAAATGTTTATCCAAGTGCCCATTATGATTGCAACTCAATGGTATTGCTTATTTTGCTATTTGCTCAATGTATATATGTTCCTATATAAAAATGATGACAAGGAAGTTAAGTACTAGGATAAAATAACACTATTATTCAATTAGAACATGTAACAAAAACAATATATTATATAGACACAGTTATATGTGTAACAATAAGAAAAATAAGTTCATTCTGGGCAGCAGTCAACTCTGTATTACAACCAGGGAAAACATCCACCCCCACTCCTAAAACAGTAAATAACAAAGACAATATCCCCACACAGTTCAACAAATTCTTTACAGACACTATCCAAGCCCTTGCAAACAACCAACCTAGCCCCAACAACCCTACTCTAACAAAAACACCCTCTCCACCAGAAACAATAATCAATGGCCTCAACTTCAGCTTCAACCCAGTACCTACCAAGACCATACAAAAACTACTCCTAAAACTCAAACCAACCACCCTAGCTGCCGATAAATTACTCACAGAATACCTTCAACTAGCCACTGAAACTATAGCCTATCTTGTCTCCATCCTAATAAACAGATCCATCTCAGAGTGTAAAGTACCCCAGATTTGGAAAATATCTCATATAATTCCACTGCACAAAGGGGGTAGCTCTCTTGAACTCAATAACTATTGTCCTATAGCTATACTATCCTTATAGGTTCATAGGTAGTTACTAGGCTATTGGCCCTAGGGCCTATATAAGTCTAGTCAAACAGTACTCTGAAACAACCCATGCAGGTCTTAAAACCAGGACCCTGTACACTATAGTCACAACAGTTAACCACTAAGCCATCTGAGCTGGTAATCAGCCTTTGCAAGTGTGAAGACTGGGTAGAGAAGGGTGAAGGCTGCCAGCCTAGCCAAATAGAATTTGATACATAATTCTGGCATTTGTAAATATAAATGTAAAATACAGGCTTGTTTCTTAAATGAAAGAAAATACTGTAAAATGTTGAACTTCAAGATTGTAGCAACATTGCCATCTGCTGTAAGGAAAACTAAGTCAAGCATTTCACATCTGTTCTTTGAAATTAAAATTATGTCTTGTATGTTCTTTGATCTCCAGAGCTCGGAGCCATTTGGTCTGGTCTAGCACATTCTTTCTATTGTTTTAACTTAAGGAATAATTACTAGAGTGTACATGTGCAATGTCTTTTATTGTTGTAGCTTCCTGAGCAGGTGTTAGCTTTCTAAATAATGTAGCCTGTTGGCCTGGTAACCCCAAGCTAAGTGGCAAAATGATGTAATGTTTATACTGGGAAAACTAAGTGTCAAAACTAATGTAATCTGGGGGGGCCCAGCAGAAATGTTTGTTAGCGATTTTAAAAACTATTGCTCAGAGAGAGACTGTAAGCATTTTTGTCTGACTATCCAACTCAGCACCACCTTATGCTCTATGTAAGTAAGTTACTTTCAAATTATGTTTTCTTGTAACAATAGCTAAGAATTAGAAAGGATTAGAATAGGTGTTTTTCTGTTATGTCAGAACTGTGCTACTGAATTATTTTAAGTTTCTGTGTGATCTCTGAACTCTTGAATGGCACTGTGCTATAGTAGTATTGTCTTGTGTCTTTAGTATTTATTATTAAATATTTTAAACCCTTTTCAACTGTGGCTGGTTATGTAAAGATAAATTAAGCTCTAGAGTATGTTGCATGCTTATAAGTGATCCTGTAATAAGTCCTTCCAATAAGCCTTGATTGCTTAGTTACACTACTATTGGATAATAATATTACACAGTAATAACTGGATACCTTTTAAGGGCCTTTGGGTAGCTGATAATTATTAGTTGGTGGTGGCAGGAATTACTACCTTAAAGTCTGGGTATAGGGGCAGACCTGGGAATCTGTGTCAGCCTTTCCTAGGAATGTCTGTTAAGTTGTATAAATACTTATCTCAAAGTGTGTCTGTGTGTGTCTGTCTGTGTGTGTGTGTGTGTGTGTGTGTGTGTGTGTGTGTGTGTGTGTGTGTGTGTGTGTGTGTGTGTGTGTGTGTGTGTGTGTGTGTTTGTGTGTCAGCTACTTGGGCAGGGACACAAAGCACTGGTTGGACAGAGAGGGTACTGGAGGTTAGCGTGCCACCTAGGCTGAGATCTGGACCCTATAGCTGTGCCAGTGGGGAGTCTTATTGGGGACCTGGAGAGCAGAGGAGCAACCAGCCCCAGACTGACTGTGATCTCTGCGTGCACTTAAGGGAAATTGTACTTTACTATGTGTATTTGTTATCCTTTCTCCTATATGAGATGCCCTATCTGGTGTTAGTGGAGTGGATTGAGGTTCCTTGATTGCTGGGCCAGGGTACGGGCATCACAGCAGGTCTTGAGCCCAGGACCCTGTACACTATAGTCACAGTAGTTAACCACTAAGCCATAACATCAAAACTTCTCAAGAGATTAGTACACATGCAATTGATGAAGTACCTCCTAGAAAGCAAACTACTATTCACACAGCAACACAGCTTTAGACCCTTCCACAGCACCACCACCGCACTTACCTCATTTACTAACAGCATCAATAATCACAGAAATAGTGGATTGCTTGCATCTGCTACATTCTTAGATTTATCCAAAGCTTTTGACATGGTCAACAATGCAAAACTCTATCACTAAAACAGGTAGATGTCTCAAGCTGATAAAATGACCGGTGAATAAAATGAAACAAAAATAAGCAAAGAATACACCAGTAGTACCACTTAAATCACAATACCATACAAGTGACTTATATAATCCAATCAATTAAAATGCAATCAACATTTAAAAACACAGTATCCAAAAAAATACATGTTAAATAAACAAATTACATAGACTGTTATTAAATTCAAAGCCCATAAAGATATAGTCATAAATTAGGTATTAATAAAATTATTAATGTTTGAGGGGTCTAGTCCTTAAAAAGAGCTTAAGGGAAACCCCAATTAGGGTTTAAAATAAATTGCTCCCACTATACAAATTGTAAGACATCCAATGTTGTTTGCTTATTGTGTGTTATGTTTTCCCTATTATCTTGGCAAGACTAATAGACATCTCAAGGATAGAATACTGGAGCGTTATCGTGACATCAGAAATGGTAAAGAAAGTAGTGCTTTAGCCATGCATAATAAATGTGAAGGATCTGAGCGCATTTTAAAATTTTTAGTCTTAGAGATTTTAATAAATAATAGGAGGGGGTGACCTTAGAAATCATACCAAAGCAGCTGAACAGAAATGGATTATGTTATTCTTTGCAGATAAACCTCCAGGTTTAAATAATAAGGTTTCTCTTAAGCCCTTTTTAAGGACTAGACCCCTCAAACATTAATAATTTTATTAATACATAATTTATGACTATATCTTTATGGGCTTTGAATTTAATAAGAGTCTATGTAATTTGTTTATTTAACATGTATTTTTTGGATATTGTGTTTTTAAATGTTGATTGCATTTTAATTGATTGCATTATATAAGTCACTTGTATGGTTTTGTGATTGAAGTCTGATAAAGAGGTTGATCCTTGAAAGTGCTTACTTATAAAACTCCATCACTCACTATCCACCCTAAATCTTAGCATCTCTACTATTTCTTGGTTTAAGAGTTATCTAGATGGTACGCAGCAAGCTGTAAAGTGGCAAAACCAACTCTCTCCCTTATTGCCTGTCTTCCTAGGGGTTCCCCAAGGCTCCATCCTGGGTCCATTGCTCTTCATCCTATTTACTAATCAACTCCCATCCAACATTTCCAAAGCCTCAGTAGTGCAATATGCAGATGATACCACCATAATATGCACAGCCAACACACTAGACCTCCTCCTCTCCCAAACACAAGAATGCTTTTCCCTAGCCGAAACTTGGATCACTAATCAAAACCTCATTCTTAACCCAGCTAAAACTAAATTTCTCCTCTTTAGCTCCCACAGATCTATACCCCCTCAAATAGCTTTACAATCTCCTCAAATAACAATAGACCCATCACTCCTACCAATCACAGCAAACTGCTAGGCTTGGAAATTGACAGTCACCTTCGATTTGACCTATACATTTCCCTAACCATAAAAAAAGTTCATAAAAGACTTGGTCTACTCCATCGAAACAAACAATTTCTCTCCAACCACTCCAAAATAACAATAGCCAGGACACACTATTATCCACCTTAGTCTATGCCTCCCTTGTGCCTACTAATCTCCGCAAAACTGGCCTAAACAAACTCAACAGCTGTTTTAATAAAATAGCTAGATTTGCTACAGGTTCATCCTTTAGAACACATCATTGTGAATGCCTCAAAAAGCTCACTTGGTTGAACTCCTACTAATACTGCAATTCAATCAACTATCACTTGCATACAAATAATTACATCACTCAGACAACACCCCAGCTCTACAACTACTTCAACCCTACACCACTACCAGAACCTTAAGATATAGCACCCAAAACCTCCATAAGGTTACCAAATTTAACAAAGAGGCAAGAAAATCCCTCTACAGCCACTATATTTCTAAAATCTGGAACTCCCTGTCCATATAACAGGCAACAACTCCTCAACCCAATTCAAGAAACTACTCAAAATTCACTTCACGAATAACAGACTATGCTCCTGTATCACCCCTGGCTAGTACTTCAGTATTTTGCTATTATCAACCAGATTCATAGTTTAGCTACAGACCTATAATGCCCATAAATTCAGATGTATTGCCTTAACTTAAGACAGTAGGACTAATTTTACATCCAGCTTCTCTAGAGATGAAAGCAATGTATCTTATTAATGTTGTCCAACGTATTCTCTTCCATTTTGCTCTACTATGTCTCAAAGTAAGTACCATATGATTGTCATATACTAATATTTGTGCAGCCTGCCTTTTGCTAATATTTAATGTATTGTCTGTTATCTATAAATATGTTATCTCTTGGAGCTTTTCTCCCCAGACCTCCACTGAAAATGGACATATCCAGTCAGACTCTCCTGGATAATAAATGTAAAATAAATAAATACATAAAATGAACCCTGCAATTATCACAGGGGTAAATGTAAACATTATTTGGCTATGAGGGAAGCTAGGTTGGCAGATTAAATTAAACACTAATAAATATCCAGGTTTAAATTATTTTATTAATATCAAATGTTTTCTAATGAAAAAAGTTTAGTAAAAAACAAAAATTCAAATGCATTGCTATGTGTGTTATTGTTTATTTGTAAATATAGGTGTATATATGTTTGAAACATATTTTAACGCAGTATATTAAAGTCTTATACATTTTTTTAATTTGGTTGGTTAGGACAGATTAGGTGTTTTTATGTCACTGTATTTAAATGTATGCTTTTGATACAAGTTTTATTCTAATAAAGTCTTAGTATAGTGTTCAATAATATGGCCAATTTGTTGTCTTTCTGGTTTGCCATGCATGCTTTTTGGGTTTGAATTAGTCCCTTGGTTTAACCAAATAACATCCAGTAAGTTATCCTGGTTGGCTGTTTAAAACTCTGTTCATAGTTGTATAAAATACAACTTTCAAAAATGTTGTTTGTGACAGTACACTTGGTAAAAGAAAAATGCCAGTCAGTTCCTGGAATATTAATGCAGCCATGATTATATCACATCCTTGGTGAAATAATTCACACATATTACCACATTGCCAAACTTAATTTCATCATCAAAAGTCGCAACAACTCATCGGAATGATTAGTAGTAGAGACAACCTTAGTAGACACATATATAAATAAACCACCACCTTTGTGGTTTGAACAAATCACATGCTGTCCTTTAAACCCTTGAACAATTAAGAGGTTTGTTGCAATCAAAGCACAGCAATTCATATTGTTCACCTGCTATTATACATTCTAAGTCTATATGTTTGCCTGTTAAGCTTCTACAACTACAAAAATAAATTTTCAAGGGATTTAAGCTCTTCTTTATTTCTGCCCCCCTCAAAAAAGATTAATAACTTTCTTAAGGGAATTACCAACTGACCTGTTTCCAACAGGGCTGAGATGAAACTGATCTCAAGAAAAAGTTATTTTTAACTTCTAAATTCTCTCAAGTAGTTATGACTTTGAACTGATTAGTGCAATTCCATGTATGAGATTTGTCATTTCCCTTGCTAACCTTTTTTTAACACCAACATAACAAAGACTAGGAAAATATCACTAAATGTTAATCTAAACGCTTGGGAGTTACTTAATGCCACAATCTCAGAAACCTCAATAGTAGTGGAACAAATGTCACTGTTGCCTGCTACAATAATAACTGTATTGTAAGAAAAGGAATTTTTTAAATGTATGCTTCTAATGTGACAGCCATTTTTCCACCTTTCAAGCAACTAACAGTAAAGTGCTCTTGATTCATTCTTCAGAGAACATTATGAATTCCCCTCAACAAGGAAACGTCCAATATGAGGACATTGTTTATGTCTCATTACGACATGGCTCACTACTTACAATAGAGGATGGTGACTTGTTCTCATTTTTGCCAGTACCCCCTCCCCCGGGCCCTTCTCCTCTTTTTAACCTCTTGAAATTGGTCCTCCTCATCTAATAAGCTTTTATCTTGATTTGGAGTAAAAAAAACATTAACTAAATCCTTAGTTTGAGTGTGTGAGGACAAGCCTACATTATTGTGTTTATCAACTATTGGGACATAAGAAATGGGGTTGAATTGGATTAAAACCTCACTAGGAGTTTAGTCGGTATTTTTTTTTTCTGGGCATCTTGGTCAACTTTGATGTCAATATCAGGATTTCTACAAACAGAGCTAAATGTCTGCACCATCAGTTTTTTTTTTACTTATTTTAATAACAGGATAAAGATTTATATTACTGAGGTCCCCTGAACTGTTGGGATCCTCTTGCCCATTTGACTGGAGATCCTAGCATTTGCCACAAATGCCATTCATGTCTTCCTACCCCTCTTGTTTTGCTAAACATTCAAAGAAAGAAGGTTCTCTAAACAACCTTCATCCATCTGCTCCATCATATCCTGGTATAACTCTCTGGATGTGTTAAAACTATATAACAAAAACAAAAACTCACCAACACTTCCCAACACACTTAACATGCATAACACTTGTTAGTTCAGTTACAGCAAGCATAAGGACAGCTCTGGCCTGATTAGCTGTCACACTAAACACGATCCCTAACACATTCCTCCAATGTCTAAGAAAAAAAATAAAAGGATTCTAAAGCTTTTTAATCTCCTCTTGCCCTTAAAAGGACAGTAGAGAAGACACAGCAATGGGTGTTTCACTGCCCAAACACACCACACTCAAAAGAAATCAGAAAATTATATTTATAAAATCTTCTCACATATACATTCTAGTTCCATCTGAAAAGTGAACCCTTTATATGGCATTGCTCTTTCTCTGGTATGAATCTTGTGATCACACAGACAAGATATCATCTGGACTAGTTGCACTACTGGTGTTATAGCACAATTCTTATCTCTTTTTCAGGTGTCTGCTTCATAAGCATATTCACCAGACTGGTGCTTTTCTTTCAGGTGTTTTATGAAAATAGACCTAGACTGACGCTTACACAAAAGTAATGAATAAATGTAAATAAATAAATATGGCTTCACATCCTATTTAATCTCACACAAATCTGATGGCATATCCTCTTCATCCTCTGCATAACTTTACATAACCCAAACGATTCCAGATTGTTTTTTACCTTTCTTGTCACTCTACTGTTCCTAACTATATACCTAATACTGATGATCTAAATTAGCCCAACTCTTTATGCTAAATAGCCATTATCTCCTTAAAGAGGGTTGGTCTAATTTATGTATATACCTATGAGTACTGTTGTATTTTACTTGTTTGTAGAGCAAGTATGGCTGTTAATATATGCATGTGAAGCTTTTCTCCCAAGGCCTCTGCTGAAAAGAGGCTTGCATAGTCTAGTCAGACTTTCCCAGTCAGCAAAGGGGATAAATAAATTAATAAATAAAAATAAATAAATAAAAACTGCTCTAAACAGCACATGGGTCGATCACATTCAGAATTCATAAATGAGCTCTGTACAGTACAAGACAAAGTAACTTCTTGTAGGTACAGCAAAAAATGATAATCTGTAATCCCTGCATTGAGTGCCTCCAGAGTCAGCAGTATTACATTGTCCAAACCAGCAGTTCTTTTAGACTATCAGAAAAATAAGTATAATATTTACCCCTTAGCCAATACTATAAACAGTTTACAAATGTAGCAGCAAGGCTAGCACAGTGACCAGCTGTATGCCAAATAAAATTTGGTACACAACTTCTGTGGATTATCCCAGTAATGGCACTAAATGAATGCTTACTTCATGGAGTAAAGGTAAGTTGGACAGACTGTGGAGCTGTCTGACACACAGCGTCATGCCATTGATATCATAACATGAACCTACTTCCCAGCACCCATTCTCCCGTTTATGCCAGCTTTCTTAAATTGCAAGGGAAGTGATTGACTATGTAGCATTTACAGTATACACTACCCAAGTACAGCCCCAACAAAATTATTATTATGTGCAATGCTTTTATGAGCTGGACATTTGTGCAGGTATACCCTTTGTAGAAATGGATTCATGTGAATGCACTGAAGGCATTTGCATTGAATGCAGGTTGGCAGAAAATAATTTGGTAAAAAACACTTTTAACAATTTCAACAAAACCATTTTTTTCATGAGGCAAGACTCCTCCCACACACAAACACACACACACACACACACACACACACACAGCTTATGTAAACCAACTGCAAGGCTGCACAACAGTGGGGAAAAGTACAACACCTCAAAGATAGCAAGTGGCTTTCAGCAATTTTCTTTCTATTGAATATCATTTGATGTAAATCTCTTTAGTTTCATGACAGTAACTCTGTAGAATTCAGAAATTAAGCACATCGAAGTGAGCTATGCTTCAGATAGAGCTGATGCTGGGGGACACCAATGGCATGCTTGAAATAATGAACTATAAGGCAAAAATGTAAAATAATGTGCCTCTGGGTAAAGGGAAATTAGTTAACCAATGTCTGCCAATGAATAAATAGAGACTTAGATGTCTGTGCTATTTGTAGTTCATGTTTGTGCTTGGGTTAAGAATATCTCTGGAGACCAATGGGGAGGCTTAAATACTACATTTGATTACTAGGCATGGGCTTACAGTATGGGTGTGAGGACATTATGCTGTGTATGTGTGTGTGTGTATGTGTGTGTATGTGTGTGTGTGTGTGTGTGTGTGTGTGTGTGTGTGTGTGTGTGTGTGTGTGTGTGTGTGTGTGTGTGTGTGTGTGTGCATCAGGGATGGGCTTACAGTATGGGTGTGAGGACACTACACTGTGGATGGGTGTGTATGTGTGTGTTTGTGTGTAAGGGATGGGTCTACAGTCTGGGTGTGAGGACAGTGCGCTGTGGATATGTGCATGTGTGTGTGTGTGTGTGTGTACCAGGGATGGGCCTACACTATGGGTGTGAGGACAGTGAGTTGTAGATGTGTGTGTGTGTGTGTGTGTGTGTGTGTGTGTGTGTGTGTGTGTGTGTGTGTGTGTGTGTGTGTGCGCATGCATCAAGGATGGGCTTATAGTATGGGTGTGAGGACACTACACTGTGGATGTGTGTGTGTGTGTGTGTGTGTGTGTGTGTATGTGTGTGTGTGTGTGTGTGTGTGTGTGTGTGTGTGTGTGTGTGTGTGTGTGTGTGTGTGTGTAAGGGATGGGTCTACAGTATGGGTGTGAGTACAATGCGCTGTGGATATGTGTGTGTGTGTGTGTGTGTGTGTGTGTGTGTGTGTGTGTGTGTGTGTGTGTGTGTGTGTGTGTGTGTGTGTGTGTGTGTACCAGGGATGGGCCTACACTATGGGTGTGAGGACAGTGAGTTGTGTGTGTATGTGTGTGTGTGTGTGTCAGGGATGGGCTTACAGTATGGGTGTGAGGACACTACGCTGTGGATGTATCAGGGATGGGTTTGCAGTATGGGTGTGAGGACACTGCATTGTACGTGGGTGTGTCTGGGATGGGCCTACAGTATCGGTGTGAGGACAGGGAGCTGTGAATACGCGTGTGTGTGGGTGTGTGTGTGTGTGTGTGTGTGTGTGTGTGTGTGTGTGTGTGTGTGTGTGTGCATATCAGGGATGGGCCTACACTATGGGTGTGAGGACAGTGAGAGGTGTGTGTGTTCATAGGTTCATAGGTTCATAGGTTCATACTAGGCTATCTGCCCTAGGGCATTTATAAGCCTAGCCAGAGTGTGTTTGGGTTTCGCCACCCATTTTAAATTAATTTTGCTATGCCCTTTTTCAAGGTTAGTATACTGTGCCTCTGTCTAACAGAGACACAGAAGTGATACCTGGGGTAAACCTACGATTTCCCATCCACTCATCAAGATTCCTCTTGAAGAGAGTCAATGAGTGACTCTACCTAACCTGGACTGGGATTTTATTCCAGAGTGAAGGGAGCCTCTGGGTTATGAATCTGTCCCTCCAGCATGTCCTTTTTATTTCAGTGCTGAGGTTCAAGTCTCTCGAGCGCGTAGCTCGATGGGATTTGGATTTTCTGAGGTGCTGCATGTCCATTAATTCCGGGTTGGACATGGCTTTATACGTCAGGCACAGATCGCCTCTGAGCAGGCGGTATGCCACTGAGTAGAGCTGAAGTTTCTTTAACCGGGCAGCATATGGCATCTGTTTGAGCCCTTTGATCCTCTTGGTGAGGTACTTTTGGGGTCTTTCCAGTTGCTGCAGGTGTCTGGTAAGGTACATCCCAAAAGGGGCATTGTACTCAATTATGGGCCTGATGAGGGATGAGTAAAGAGGCACGATGACCTCCCCTGATCTAGATGTGAATCCCTTCATGATTAGGTGGGCTATATAAAATGTTTTTCTAACCACTTTGGCCACATGGTTGTCAAATGAGAGATTGCTATCAACTTGGGTCCCCAGGTCCCTAATTACTTCTTCTGTACTTAATGGATTACCACCTATGTGGTAATTTGTGGGCACTTTGTTTTTGCCAAAGGGCATGACTATACACTTCTTGGTGTTTAGCTTGAGGCCATGGCTCTGGCACCAGTTGTCTGTTTCTATGAGGCCCTTTTGGAGGATGCTTGTGTCGGCTGGAGAGTCGATTATGGCGCCCAGTTTGCAGTCATCTGCGAACTTGGTCAGCCACAGTCCTTCCATGTTGGCCTGTACCTCCGAGAAATATATACTGAACAAAAGAGGTCCCAGGACTGAGCCTTGTGGGATGCCACTTGTAACTGGTTTGGAGTCTGACATGGCTCCAGCAATTCTAATCATGTGGGTTCTGTCCTTGAGCCAGTTTGCAACCCATCTAGTGACATAGGGGTTTATATTTAAGCTGGTGAGCTTATCTATAATGCCCGAGTGGGGTATTGTATCAAAGGCTTTTGCGAGGTCCAGGTAGGCTGTGTGGACAACCTTCCCCTCGTCAATGGCCTTGGTGACTGTTTCAAAGAAATCAACCAGGTTTAAGAGGCAGGATATGCCCTTAACAAAGCCGAACTGGGTAGGATCCAGTGTCTGTAGGTCCCCAATATCTTTATTTATGAGGTCCATAATGATCCTTTCCATAGCTTTGCAGACCAAGCTAGTCAGGCTTATGGGGCGATAGTTTCCAGGATCCGTTGAGGCACCACCTTTGTGGAGAGGGACCACTGTTGCTGTACGCCACTCTTTGGGTACATATCCTGTAGTAAGGCTGAGATTGAACAGTAGTTTTATGTTTGGGTTTAGCTCTTCTTGGAGTTCATGTAGGACGCAGCCCGGGGCACCATCTGGTCCCATTGATGCTGTGTTTTTTGCTTTGGAGAAGGCGACTCTTACCTGAGCATCTGAGATGTCAGGGGGGCAGCACTCGGCTGGGATAGATATTTGCCCTTTTGGTGGGGGGGGGGGGAGTTTGCGCTTTACCTGTCAGCTAGGATGTTGGCAATGTCTGTGGGTTTGGTGTATTTTTTGTCATTTTGGACTAATTCTGAGCATATCTGGGAATTCCCACCCAGGTTCCTAACATAACTAAAGAAAGCCTTGTGATTATCCTTAGTGTCCTGTGCAATTTTTCTCTCGAAGCTGGCCTTAGACGATTTCATGCGTGCCCGTAGTTTTTTGCCAATACTGATCAGAGATGCCTTCCCTTTTTGGGATTTTGCTCTATCATGTAGTAGCTTCCTCCTTCTATTGTATAGTTTGTTTATGGCTGGGGTCCACCAGACAGGACGTCTGCCTTTGGAGGATTGGGTCTTGGTTTTATTTGGGATTGCATGATCCATGCATTCCTGAAGGTGTTCATAGAATGTGTTTATAAAGGATTCTGCGGTCTGGGCCATATTTTCCACAGGCCCGGGGGCTTTGAAGGATTCCACCTCGGTTTTGAGGAGTGTGAAATTTGCTTTAGAGAAGTTTTTCACTGTGGTTTTCTGGGCAGGGGGTGGGGTCGGGATGTGAATATCCAGTGAGATTAGTTTATGGTCTGATCTTACCAGTGAGGGATACACTTCTGGTCTGGGGCATAGAGTCCCCATGTTGGTGATGATCAGGTCCAGTATGTTTTCCCTTCTTGTGGGAGTGGTAACAAGTTGTTCCATAGCATCTGAGTTTATAAATTCTAGAAACCTTTGGGCTACGGTGTTGGAGCTAGAGTAATGCTCCCAGTCTATGTTTGGGTAGTTGAAGTCGCCCAATATAATGGTGTTTGGAGAGACCTTCATATTTTCCAGTGTTCTCAGGAAGGCCTAGTGGGGTTCCTGGGTTTGGGAGGGTGGACTGTAGCAGGCTATAAACTGGAAGGCAGTTTTACCCACTGTTAGTTGCACATGGATAGTCTCTGATGCTTCGTGCTGTGCCACCAACCTGGAGGTGTGGGTATCTTTGACGAATATTGATACTTCCCCTCCTTTTGTGGTTCAGTCCAAGTTTTGGGGCTGAAAAGCATGGTATGAGGTATAACCTGGTAGTGCTGGGGTGCTCTCGGGAGCCTTGAACCAGGTTTCTGTTACTGCACAGATATCGATGTTCTCCATGCTAAGGAGAGTTTCGAGTGTGTGCATCTTGTGGTTTAGACTTCTGGCGTTGAGTAGCATTACTGTTAGTTTCTTATCCCTTGCGATACCTATGGAGATGGGTTTGTCTTTTGAGCCTTGCCTAAAAAATGAACTATGGGGGTAGCAAAGCCCAGGGGTGACAGGTGCAAGCTGTCCCTAGCAAAGCATCGTGGCTTGTCGAGCATGTCATCCCAGGCTGACAGGCATTGGATCCCCTTTGAATGACACCAATACTTAAGCCAATTGTTGAAATTGATCATCTTGTCTTCATATTGTTCGATCATTCTTGGTGAGGGTAAGATGCTACTCAAGGTCAGGGTCATACCGGCCTGGGCTACATGCTCAGAGAGCTCCTCTATGTCTCTTTTCATGTAGTCCAGGGAGGTACGTCTCAGGTCATTCACACCAGCATGGACAATGACTGAATCATATTTGTACTTGCCTTGGAGTGACCTGAGTGCTTGTGTTATGTGGCGGATCCTAGCGCCCGACAGACAGCTCACCGTGACCTTCTCCTTGTTCAGCCTGGTGAGCGGGACATCAGTGTGCCTGATGACAGAGTCACGTATTACAAGTGTATTAGGTGTGTTGTTTAGCCTTAAGGGCTGTGAGTGTTCGGCACACTGGCTTTGTGAGCTATGTGTTGCGCATGTTTTGTTTTGGGGTAGCGGTTGCTTGGGTGTCTGCTTTGGAGGTCTCTGCTGCTTAGGCAGATTTTTATTTAGAGCCTCCGAGTATGTTTTTGTGTGTTTATGTGTTTGGTTTGCTGTTGTGGTAGGTCTATGTGAGACTGGAATTGTAGTGAGTGTGGTTTCCTACTCCTCCTAACTGGTTACGCCAGTACTGAGTTGAGAGAGCTTAGCCTCTAGTTTGGCTATATGGTTGCATCTCTCACATGTGTTGGAATTTGTTGGGAGGAGGAGAGGGTTGTCTGTGTACATGAGGCAGTTGTAACATTGCCTTAAGATTCCCAGATTCACCAGCTGGACCAGAGAGGAGATTGACAACTGACCTTTGGACATGCTAGAATAGTATTGGGAATTCCTTTATAATTGAAAAAAAGGGCCAATGGGGAACAAGGTACTCAAGGAGAGTTTGTGAGGGTGTAGTGCTTTTAATTTTTTTGTGCTGACTTAGTGAGCAAGTGCCAGGTAACTTAAATGCAATGTGTTACAGGTAACTTAAATGCAAAAATGACAAACAGTAACTTTCTTTCAAGTGAAACAAGGAAATAAGTACAGTAAGCAATGCAGATATCACTAAGGATCCACAGAAGTGCTGAAAAGCCACATTTTAGGTGGAATTAGCGTTTCAGGGAAATAAGCAAACAAACAACAAGCATACAAACAAAGCTAGATTCAGCAGGCCTGGATCTAGTCTATGCTACAGCAAACAAGGTGTACCAATTTCAGTAAGAAACAGTTCAAATATGCAGGCACTATAAGCCTTTAACCAGAAATTCCCAGCTCAGAAGGGCAGAGTCCAGACTCTCCTCCCACAAGAATAACTGGCCTGAAGCCCAAGTGCTTAAACCAGAACTAATACACTTTTAGAATAACAGTCACTGAGCCCTCAATCAGCAGTTCCCAACTTAGAAGGATGTAAGCTACCTGTCCTGCCACCACAGTGCAGGCCACAAACCTTCCTAATGTAAAACAACTGGTCTGAAGCCCAAGTGCTTAATCCAAAAGACTTAGAATGATAGCTACACTTTAATCAAGTTACTACCAAGCAGTAATAAGTACAATTGAATACTTTAAAGAATGCTTGGATTAGTGCTCAAGTTATACAAACAAAGCTAGATTCAGCAGGCCTAGATCTAATCTATGCTACAGCAAACAAGGTGTACCAACTTCAGTAAGAAGCAGTTCAAATTTGCAGGCACTATAAGCCTTTAACCAGAAAATCCCAGCTCAGAAGGGCAGAGTCCAGCCTCTCCCCCCACAAGAGTGCAGACCACGAACCCTCTTAATGTAAAATAAC
Organism: Protopterus annectens; assembly: GCF_019279795.1. NCBI lineage: Eukaryota > Metazoa > Chordata > Ceratodontiformes > Protopteridae > Protopterus > Protopterus annectens. The sequence continues at coordinate 963,007,282 of NC_056728.1, forward strand.
TGGCCTGAAGCTCAAGTGCTTAAACCAAAACTAATACTCTTTTAGAATAACAGATACTGAGCCCTCAATCAGCAGTTCCCAACTTAGAAGGATGTAAGCTACCTGTCCTGCCACCACAGTGCAGGCCACAAACCTTCCTAATGTAAAACAACTGGTCTGAAGCCCAAGTGCTTAATCCAAAAGACGTAGAATGATAGCTACACTTTAATCAAGTTACTACCAAGCAGTAATAAATAGAATTGAATACTTTGTGTGTGTGTGTATCAGGGATGGGTTTACAGTATGGGTGTGAGGACACTGTGCTGTGGGTTGGTGGGTGTATCAGGGATGGGCTTACAGTATAGGTTTGAGGACACTCACTCTGGGTGGGTGGGTATATCAGAGATGAGCCTAGATAAATATATATGTACTTTTCAAGGATGGGCCAGCAGGAGGAGGACTCCAGTTTTCATATGTGTGACCTGACTACCGTAATGCTAGTGTGTTTACAGCATTCTCATTTGTTTGTGTGTGTCCTTGCACTGGACAGCATTTTTTTTTTGTTTGTTGTTTGTAACTTGATATCCTGAGTCCTGACTGAGCAGAACCACTTTCTCACTTGAGGCCCAGAGAGAAAAGCTACAGTAGGAAAACAAAACAGAATTCAGAACAACATAATAGATTTTTAAGTGGCATTTCAAGGACAGAAACAATACATGAAACAGTACTATGGTACTATTTACAATGGAAGAATCAATAAGCAGGAAATGATGGGGAAAGAGTGTACAGGAGGCTGCATAAACAGCAAAGCAAAAGAGGAACACGTTTAAAATTGAGAGATTTAATGGCTACTGAGCTAGTAATATAGAGGATTATGCTTGGATCTTTGATCATCATCAAGCTTTTGTATGTTTGAGATGCTGATGTCAAGAAATTCAACTCAAGAGTAGAGTGAAGCAAAGCTCAAGAGGTGACCCTGGACATCCATATCAATAACATATACTTAAGCATTAATCCACAGCTGTACAGGGGGATATATCAGGATTTACCCACAGCTGGTGTTATTAAATAAAGCCAATCTCAGGTAAAACCTGATACTGTGGTACTCCTCTCATCTTCGGATCCTGACGAGAACACCTAAACTAGCTTTATATACAGTGCATGCATACCCAGATATTTTCTACTAATTAATTAACTTTATGCAAACAGAAGTAATAAGAGCTAACTAAAAAAGAGCTCCATCTTGCCCTTTCATATACTGATTTTAAATGATGACATATTTTTCACGAGGGATCTGTTTGCCCCAGCGTGGCCTAGTTAAGGGCTCTGATATTTTTTAGAAGAATTATTGCAAGGACGGTACTCAGTTAAATTGCAGAGGCTTTCATTTCACAGCTGCATTATTCTCAAATGAAGACAGGCAAGAATACAAAATGACAGAAAGGGAAGGAAATAGAAGACTGCAACAAACAGTTTGACTCCTTTTCACCTGTTTATTTAGATAATCAAGGTAATATGAATAAATATAGACAATGCGCTGCATGTGTGTGTTCCACTGCGTCTACATATGAGTGTCTGTTTAATATATGTATATGCACACACTCACACAAGTATGTATGTACATGCATGTAAGTATGTCAGATTTTCAAACAAGAATTTAATGCAGTCTTTCGAGTAACCAAATGCTGATTTCTGCAAAAATAACCTGCATATTTCTCTTATCCCTTCAAATTCTCAGAATGATAAGAAAGATAAAAAAGTATGAACGTTATGCTTTTGAAACAGTGTACAGATAAACTTTTAAAAGAAAGATAGCATGTATCCTTGGCTCTTAATCTTTCTCTTGGTATCAACAGGAAGTCAACAAGAACATCCTTTCAATAAGAGAAACATACGATAGCACTGTTTACCAGAAAAGTGGCAGCAGATGAAACTAGTGATGTACAATGAAATGGCAAACGTGAATGAGACTGCTGTGAAGTCTGGATGTCATTGTTAGGGTCGATTAAAATGCTTGAACCTGCATGTTTAAACTTACTAGAGAGAATATTTTCTGCAAAGAATAATTCTACTAACAATGACTTCTTTGCCTTTAAACCCATCACCAAAATGTAAAGTTTACATTGCACAGTAAGGGGAGAAATGTGCCAATAATGAACATTCAAAAGAGAAAAAAGTCAGAACTGATCATAGCTAAAAATAAGACACAGTTACCTCTACTGTATAGTTAAGTACATCTCCAAAAAAAAAAAAACTTTGATACTATCTATCAAAAAAATGTAAGGATTAGCAAATAGCAATATAGACATATAGAGATAATACCAAGATATGTTGTCGGTTTAGTGAGGGGCACCAATGTTTGAATAGCAATATGCTGATCAACAGCACAGCTGCAAAATTGTCAAGCAGCGATTCTGCTTTTAAGGTGCTGTCAAAGGATACCTTCTTTTGGATGACTGGCTATCATGAACTTGATGCCTCATTAGGTGATAAGTGAACGTGACTTGTAGTTGCTGAAAAGGATTCTAATTAAGTTCTGAGTGTATACTTACCTGCAACCTTACAGCCAGCTGCTCTTGGGTAGTACATTTAAGTTGTCACACATACCTCTAACAATGCATGTAGTTTGGTTGGTAGGTGGTCATTGTGAAGTTAAAAGGAAAAAAATGCAATAATGCATGCTCGAGGGGGGTGGTGTTCTGTGGCCCAATGCCACAGGCCTCAAAGGGTGTTATTTCCAAAATAACACACTCCCTTGAGGGCATTATTGCACTTAGAAAATGGGCTATCTGTTAAACTGTTTTATATTTATGTATTTTTAATTACTACATTTTTTTATGTAAAATAGTTCCTCTGCCTAATGTTTAAACTTAATGTAGTATATGTAATTGTTGTTGGACAAAGTATTTTACCTCAAAAATATAAGTTATTTAAGTATTTAATGTCTACAGACACACACACACACACACACACACACACACACACACACACACACACACACACACACACACACACACACACACACACACACACACACACACACACACACACACACACACACACACACATTAAGAAACATATACAGAGAGACACAAGTTTGAGTGTACATATCCTCAGATGTCTCCTTGAGAGGAAAGGAATAAATGCATTGCATAACTCTTCCTCCAACCCAAAACCTATACTCTATCAACTTTCTACTTTTATAAAAACAATAAATCTGTCCCTGCCTTAGCTTTGTCCAGAATTCTTACACTGAGGTTTAAAGATGTGCCATAAACACCTAATGCATGCATGCAACGTTATATCATCTGTTGCCTCCCAACAAAAACAATAAAATGGATGTGCACTCCTGCTAAAGCTAGGTGTCAAAGATCTGCATTGTAAGGATTAGTTTAGACAATTATAGAAATATTATACCTTGCAAAATAATGTTTCTAAGAAATTAAGTGGAAAAATGTAAAAATTTATGCCCAGCTACATTCTTGGTTCACAGTTGTCTCTTAAGTATATAGATTTAAACTTCTTGAAGATGGGCAATAGCCATACTAAATTTTTTAGCTCAAATTAATTCAATATTTTCTGTCAAGGAGCAATTTTTATTGTAAGAGAAATGAAGATATCAATTCAAAGTAATAACAAATCATGCAATCTTCATGTATAGTACACTTAGTCTTTTTATCTGATACAGTACTAATAATTGAAAAATAATTGAAAAAACAGACAATCAATGATTGCATGTTACATTTCAAAGTTGCCTTCTCAAATTATCTCTATACTGTTAGGAAACTGAAAAACATTTTATCATTCCTCCCCATCTCTTCAATAAACTGATATTGCTCCTTAAAAAGAGAAAAACAAAGATACAATTTTGCACAGAAACTATTCACACAAAGAGATCAGATATTTCTCTTTTACAGGGTTTCTTTTCTGTTAAAAAACACCCTGATGACATCAGTAATTACATTTTTGTTATATTACTGCATGCCACTAAGGCTGAGTTAATAGTGTACCAGACTTTCCATAAGAATCATTATGCATTACTGACTCCCACAATGACCATTTATTGTAAACAAGTGTCATTGATCCCTTACATTTGTCAATTCCATATATTTAACTGCTATGAGCATTTTTATGTCATTTTTTTGACATTTCCACATTATTGTTATAGGTTTTTGGTTATTATTAAAATCAAAATAATAGTACTTTCATCTCTGACACAAGTTATTGTACACCAGCTCAATTAAGATATCTGTAAATTGGAATTAAACAGCTTTCCAAACATAAGATTAAACACAATACTCAATTTAAGCTTATAGTGAGTCATCTCAGAACATTCCTCAAAAATATTTTCCCAAGTGTCTCTGTCTTAGCCATTACAATGCCAACAGTCACTCTTTATTCCTAAAAACATGTTCAAGTCTTACTGGAGTATAAAAATGTGAGTAAATTCTAAATTTTCATGATTTAGTTGCACATGTAGGAATGCGACAACTCCATTCCTTCTGAAGTCTGTCTTTTTGTAATGTCCCATTCCAATATATATGCTGCCACTTTACACTATGATGTGCTTTCAGATCTAATGTAGCTCTCCTTATAACTCTGTTACCACCATATTTGTTCTTGCTTCAGCAACATAGCCAATTGGTGGTTTAGTCCAGCTTTTTCCCAATTCTTGATAGCTTCATTCAATTCTAATATAATTCCTGTATATATTAATTGACCCAAACCCCAGAACCCAATTACCTGCTTAGGTTCTTCCCACTTAATGATCTCATCTGTTTTAAACGTCTGTTCCTAATATCCCAGTTGTTTAACCCTTTTTTCCATATTCCTATCAGCCTGTCCTCAACACTCTGCTTATTCTTCAAAGTAGTATATTCTATAGGAATAATTCTGTTTCCACGGTCTGACTCTTTCACATCAAATAGCTATGTAATAGTTTTACATATATAGAGTAATATGATATGCCCAATTCATTGGTCCTACATCTGCCTAAACACCTATACAGTGGGTTCTGTTAGCATCAGCAGGAACTAATCTTAGTATATCTCGCAATGTGGACATATATTCTGAAACTTGTTTTAGATAAAGTAGTCTAGGCTGTGTAGTATTATAGTTCATTTCCAAATCTGCTAATCTTAGGCTCCTTGCTCCTTTGCCATTGCCAGCTATTCCTTTTTATTTCCCTAAACAACTCCTTAATCTCCTTTTTCATATTTTCCATAATTGTTCTCTTGATCAATGCATGTATGCATGAATTACATATAATAGTAGTGGGTCCAAAAACATTTTTAAGTGACTGTATTTTATAACTGAGATCGTTAAGTAGCAATTTTCATTGTTTAAAATCTTTTGGCTGTTTTCCTTCTACATTTACTTAGTTGATTGTTCCACAGTTTGCTTTAAGCAAACCTCCAACTATGTCATTTTTTTCATGCTACCACACAAGGAAAACTTTTGACTATATCATAAGATGGGACATAATTCATTACAGTAGCTTGTGTCTTTACTTCATTTATTGTGTATCCCGTTAAACAAGCATAGTATTTCAACTTGTCAAAGATAATATTAATCTCTGTTAAAGGGGTGGATACATATAAAATCATGTCATCTGCAAAAATAGCATTTTTTTTCATTTAGCTTTCTCCATGTATCCCATTTATTATTAGATTATGTCCCTTGCTAGTGGCTCTTAATACAGTGCAAATAATACATTGAGAGTGGACATCAAGCACATCATAGTATAAAGTAAGTTTGTCTTGTAGGACTGAATGGCCTGGGACGTTCACCTACACATTTCACCTTTGCTTAAGCAACTTTACAAATGTTCAGTATGAATGGCATTCCTGCTCATGGAATACCAAATCTCATCAATGCCCTCCTCGTAAATTTTCAGCACACATTTCAGCATATAATAGAATTAATGTCAACCTATTTCTGTTGTCCACGAAATGTTTTTGAAATGAAGGAGTTATGTTAATATTACTAAATGCTTGTCCAGCTTCAACAAATCTACATTGGTCAAATCTATAATTTTTACCAGTTTGCCATCTTTTTTGCTGAAATTATCACAAATACCTTATACTCATGATTTAAAATTAAAACTGGTCTAAAATACCCTGGATCTAATGGATTTTTGCATTCCTTTGGTGTAACTACCACCATTGCTTCCCTCTTTGATGAGGGTATTTTCTGCCATAAGGATTTTATTAAAAAGTACTAACCAAACATGTCTTATTTCCTTTCCATTCCTTTTGCATACGTCCAGGTGTCTTACATGTGTTCTGATGTCCTATCAATAATTTAATTTCAGTTTCTTCTAACTTCTGTCTTCCATTACCCGAGGCAGTTGCAAATTTCACAAATTTATTTTCATTTATATTGCTATCTACTTGTATATATTGTGTATATCAAAAACTGTGATAACTTCCCATCACCTAACTTATTTTGCCTGATTCTACTTATATTTTACCATTCCCTTGATTCCTTATTTTAATTGTTACTTCTAACTTTTTGTTGCCTCAAATCCTGTTCTAACAGTTTAGTTGCTCCTAGTATATTATCAACAAACAGCTGCCTTAGTGTCGCTGCTCTGTGTTCATTTGTATTCTCCAAATATTCTTGCATTGTGTTGTTAACCTCCCTTAGTTGGCCTTCTAACTGCTGTAAGCCAGCCATTCTCTCTTCTCTTTAGAAGTCATTACCTTTTTTAGACTCCCTAAATATTTTTATGACTGTCACTCCTCATCTCATTTACTTTCATAGCAACTAGATTCCCACTTTTTGCTGGTTCTTTACTACTTACATCAACTACTAAACACTTTCTTTTTCAAAGAAAAGCACTAAGAATAGCAAGTGCTTTTCAGAAAAATCCATGACCTACTGCCAGACTGTACCTGCAAAGGTGCATGACCAAACAGTACCATCAGGTACGTATATGCTGTGAGACACACTCAGATAGTTCTTCAAGACAGTACTTCTACCAAGACCTGAAAAGGGGCTCTATGTTTAATCGTCAAAGAAAACATTCATCGAACGGCATTTAATCAATTGCTAAACATCAAAACTCCTTTTTGTCATAAAGGCATTCCATCGTAAATTAAATCATCAAATAGCTATAGTTGGTCAATTAAAACTAAATGAAAATAACATTCTGAAAAAATCTTCTAAAGTGTACACTGCAAAAGATAAAGTAAAGAACACCTTTTATATGTTAATAAATAAGAATACTATCCCCTTTTAAAGGTGTGATCTCGGAGTTGGTATATATAATTAGCTGAGGTGTGGAGGGCACAGCCCCCCAATCAAGGGGAGGATTCAGTGAACACCGGACACTTTTTATGCAGGGGCTGCATCCCCCCATGCCCCCCAACTAATAAAACATTTAGTTCTAGTTGACAGCATCATCGGACCTCATGATGTTGGCTAACTATAACTATTCAATAATTTGATTTATAATGGAATGCCTGTATGACAAAAAGGAGTTTAGATGATTAGCATTCGATTAAACACCATTTGATTGTTTTCTTCAACAATTAAACACAGACCCCCCCCATGAAAATAATGTTCATTCAGGATTACTGTGTCCTGTTTTCATTACCTCTATCAAACCAAATATATGCATATATCTCTCTCTCTAAAAATGTTTTGGCTTCTGGGATCTCCTGAAGTGTCATCTTTATTTCGAACAGCATTCCAATTGCCTGCTACTATCACATGTCCGTGGTGCTCCATCACATATTTAACATCTTGTTTAGTATATTTCAGGGATGCATGCACTGCAGCTATTGACATTCGTAAAGCTGCCAGTAATCTTTAATCACTATAAACCCATTATGCCTCCAACTCATTTGTTCCTGGACTGTTATTCCAGTCCCTTTCTTGATTAGTATTAACTTCTCTTTTTCTTTCCCCTTCAAGTCCTACATAAATGTCCAGCTTTTCACTCTTCACAAATCGTTAATGTTCTTTTGAATTGAAATGCTTCCTGCAACATTATCTGGGTGATATTTTGAATATATATCTCAGTACTTTTCCTATTTTTCTCAGTCACAAAATCATTAAAATTCCATACCAAGAGGTCAGACTGTAGCATATCACTTTTTATTCTTTACCTTAATTTAGTTTTATTTTTCTGAAAAATCTTGATCTAAGATATTCTAGCACAAACATATGCTGAATCATTATTTCTGGCATGCCTTGTTTTCTGCCCCTGATCTCATGTACTGCCTACAAAAATATGCCCTCCTCCTCTTTAAAAAAAAAAAAAAAAAACATAACTAAATACAAACTTCAGACTGCAATGGTAATACAGATACACATTCTTAAAAAAATGACACGGTAGTTAAAAAAAATCTACACTCTTATACATAAATTTCCTCAGCTATATTTTTCACCAGAATAGGAAACCATTTATTTTAAAAATTACAAAAACATTAATAAGATTTATTTTATTTACTTTTTTATTTATTTTACATTTGTTGACCGGGAAAGTCCGACTGGAACGAGGTCCATTTGCAGCGGAAGCCCAAGGAGAAAAGCTCCACATTAGTTAAACAATAATTTCAAAAGGTCATAAGACAAGCAAAAATCAGACATATCTACAATGGATTTGTTCCTAGCAAGATGCATGTTTCACTTGCCTACAACTACAGCTTTCTGTATGTCTAAATAAAATCCCACTTGCTCTTAATGTTCACTTTAATTACTAAAATGTCTCGGCATATGTATTATCTTTTAAAATACTCATTAGTTTTAACTTTCAGATAATCATATCTATATTTTACCTTTTCCTATGAGCTGACACAATTCTATCTGAATGCAATGAAATGGTAACCCTGTCCCCTTGACCTCCAAGCTGCAACCTGTGCATACTATACCATGTGTTAATTTAAGTGCCCTGAAATTCACATTAACTGGCAACAAAATAGAAAAGGTCAAGCTTATTCACTATTTGGAATGATCATTTCTGTGGGCGGCCACGGTGGTGCTGTGGTTAGCGTTGCCGCCTCACAGCAAGAGGTTCCCTGGTTTGATCCTCGGCTGGGGTGCCTTCTGTGCGGAGTCTGCATGTTCTCCCTGTGGTTCGACTAAAAAAACGCTATTGATAGGATGCCTTAGAAGTGAACATGAATCCAACAAGCAATGATACCACCAGTTTAATGAAAATTTAACAGCATATATCTCAAATACATATCGGATTTAGCGCTTTCATCCACTATAATGTGGACTTCTTCTTCCTCCCTGTGGTTGCGTGGGTTTCCTCAGGGTGCTCTGGTTTCCTCCCACATCCCAAAGACATGCTGTAGGTGGATTGGACACTCTAAATTGGCCCCAGGTGTGAGTGCGTGTGCCTGCCTTCTGTGGAAGGTTGGGTGCCGGGCTGGCAACTAGACACTGTAAAACTCCACTGCCAATAATGAGCGAACATGTGATCTGCTGTGGCAACCCCTAACTGGAAAAAGCCAAAAGAAGAAGAAAAGATTTCTGTCTGAGTCCATTGTTATCAATCATTGCCTAACAGTAAGTTCCTCATGTAACCAAAAAAAAAACTCCTACCAAACTGAGGGCTTTCCAAATGCATATGTTACACTGTTACCATTTAAAGTGCATTAGCCATGTTTGCAAGTATCTTTGCTTTACAATTAATTTCATTTCTTGTTGTACTACTCATGGTAAAGTTGCAAGTGATTTTACAAAAAATAAAGACTATTGTGTGCTGTTTGACATTTTAGCTTCACCGTGTACTCATTTTTTATCTATAACCACATCTACAACATGATGTCTGGCAGTTGGCTTAGAAGGTTAACGAACTGTTAATAAGCTGTAACCTGTGGTCTAGTTGTGCAAGGTTTGATTCTCAATGCTTCCATTGCTTAACTGTGTGGCTCTTAGCAAGTCACTTAACGAGACACCACTCCTGGGCAGAGTCTGAAAAAAGGCTCATTGATATATGTGCTCTGCCCTGGAAAATAAATACAAATAAAATGTCCATAGTAGCACTCAACTGTCCAAATTTTCACAGAATGTCCAAATGTTTACCTCATATTTTTAGTTTGTTCCTCATAAAATGTGTGGCTTTCTAGCAAATCGCTAAAATGGGACAGACATTTGAATTTCAGAATTCATATTCCTCAGAAAATGCATGCTAATGCAAGACCTGTATTTCTAGTAACGTTCTAAATTTATAACAGCAGTATTTAAATAACTTCTATTTTCCAGCTTATGTCTCTCCATTATTTTTACCTTTGTCCAGATGTCTTGCTCTAGGGGGTTGAGAGGTATCATGGTAGGCATTGGGCAATGATTTACATACAACTGCAAAACACTGTGGTTAATCAAAAAGAACTTACTTCTATGAAGGAGATGCTTCTTACTTACATTGTGGTTTTACTACATCATTATGCGTTAATTTTCAGTGCTAGGTGTACCACCTGAATAACTAGCTGACCTCATCTGTCTGGGAAATAAAAAAATACTTCTGATACAGATAACACTGAATTGCAGTAGTCTACACATTAACTTAGGTAGTGAGGCCTTATGGATTCAGTCTTTCATGATGTCACGGCAGGAATTTTCAATTCTGAGAAAAATATTCAGGGGGCCATCCTTACCAATAACATAAAATGCACAAATAACAATGTTTGTATCAAAAAACTGTATAATTTGGTATTGTAAACTGTAACGAGGTTATATCAAACTCAAAAATGTGTTACTTACACTGGCTTTATTACATAACCAATATGCTTTAATCTCAGACTGGCTCCATCAAGGCAACTTTCTGATACTGTTAATCAGGGAACACAAAATAAATGTCATTTTTTTTTTATTTGAATATTGTCAAACGTAATAGAAAAAATAAGAGAGGTTATCGACTTCTTCTTTTGGCTTTTTCCCAGTTAGGGGTCGCCACAGCGAATCATCTGTCCGCTCATGATTGGCAGTGGAGTTTTTACGGTGTTGAGTTGCCAGCCCGGCACCCAACCTTCCACGGAAGGCACAAGAGAGGTTATCGACTAAAGCAATTAAAAGAAAAAAGAAATTAAATTCAACAGTCAACATATTTTGCCACTTCCCACCTCTGTTACTGTTACATGTAAACCTAAACATATAGTTGTAACATTCCCTTTATCATGCTTGCAAACATATTTAACATTTATCAATGCTGATTTGAGATAAAATGCATATTCAGTATGACTGTCAACAATTAAATTACACCATGAACTTTTACTCCTGTGAAATTATGCCCATAATTTTTCAAGTGCTCTTCAGTCAAGGTTGTCAGTGTAGCCCTTTTCTCAGTCTCTTGGAATGTTCTTTCCTGCATTTTCACATTTGATTTTGAAGTATCCAATGTCAGTTATCAGCAGTTGTTATAGTATGACTGCTAGTACAGGATCCCTCACTACTGCCACTAATTCCCAACCTTTACTTTCTTTAGTCAGCTTTTACTCTCAATGGATAACATGTCCTGAAATGCAGGTTACAGCAGTGTAAAATGAAGATCCAATTATTTACACAGTTTTGCAGAAGGAAGAAAGTATTCCTTTTCTGCATATGAACTAAAATTAAAAATTAAAAACAGAAATAGTTCACTTTGCAACAAAGGACCCCAAGCTGTATAAATCTTAGATTTTTTGCATCACATAGCTCTTTAAGTGCTTTGTACTCAACATTTGATATATTAAAATAAGGTTTGACAGTTTTTCCACTCAATAAGGACCTTTCACAAAATGCTTCAAATTCATAGTAAAATGCAATGTCGGATTATAAGTGGTAGGCCTGTTAAGGCAATACCCACTATCTCTTACTGCGACATCCTTAAAAATAAAGGCTAAATTTAACTTCCTGGTATACATTTTAAGCTGCAATATTGTCTTAGTAAGATCTGAACGATGGCTCGGTACATAACCTAAGCCCATTTTTAAAACTTTACAATGATGTTCATTCAAGTTAAATTTACTTAAGTTAAACAACTTTGTTTGGTTACAAAAATCATTAACTACTTTGCTTTTACCTTGTTCCAAGTACGAGCTCTGTTTTGAGATTCTGGAGGTGCCTGCTGACTCATCACAGACACCCCCACCTTCTCTAGGTTTTTTGAATGTTCAATTGTCTCAGAATTGTACAGTTCTCTAACACTGTCCTTGTTAGAGGTAACACTTGTGTTTCTTGCCTTTGGAAGTTCTCCATTACTGTTCTTAAAGTCAGCTGGCGTCAGTTGCACTTGCATTTGACCAGCCATTCCGTCCCTATTTGTTGATGTCATCACAGCACGAGCGTATGAATGGTTAACGTCTCTAACCCCTTTTTGATGCTGGTTAAAAGGGCGATGTTGCTCAACAAAATGAATTGGTACAGTTTTATAATTATTATTTCCATTAACTTTTTTGCTGTGACCAGTATGAAGAATATAGGCAGTTTTGTTAGCATAAGCTACACGATCACGCTCCAATTTCTTCATTTTATGCTCTGCAACAGTCTTTTCATAACAATCTACTGTAGTGTGCATTCGCTCATGCTGAGCTCTAGCTTCAATAGAACTAGTGACCTCCTATTTTAATTCAGCATCCCAAGTGTCTAGCTGAACTCTAAGCTCACCAAGTAAGTTATTATTCTTTTGGATAATGAGCTTTTAAAAGTCCAAGCCCACTCTACTGAAAAAGGAAACAAGCTCACTAAAGAAAAAATCTTCACTTTTTACCTGATTAGAGACTTTGAAAATACGTAAACCTTTTGGTACTACTTGCACTGAAATACAGGATTCAAAGTAATGATTTCCAAGCTTACTGCCTGATATTTTTTCAAACTTCTTTCCATTTTAACCAGAATTTCTTCCACATTCACATCATACTCTGGTTCATCAATGACTTCACTGGTCATAGCAAAAGGATTATATTCAGAATTAAGAAAAGCATTAACATCACAATAATTGTCTTTTATAAAGTTGAAGCTCCATTTGGGACAGGTACAAGGTGGTAAAACCCAACGGAATCATTTTTCGGAACTTTCCAGTGATTCCTTTGATGAAGCTGAAACAGTGAAACATTTCCCTGTTAGAAATAACACTTTAACCGGGGGCTTCACCTTTAGAAAAAACAATTATTGTGATGTTTTCAAAGTCCCTTGTGGGGTAAAAAGTGAAGTTTTTTCTTTACTGAGCTTGTTTTCTTTTTTCAGTCAGACTTCATTTGCTTCACACTATAAATGGGAATAGAAATTCTGTTCTATGCGTGTTCGAAGTTTGCAAAAGTAAATATTTTAAATCTGCACCTATGCTGGCTGTTTGTCACTGCATTCTTTCCCATTTGCCTAGATTGTTTGCTGCAACTTTTGGCCATGCATGACTCGGGGTCAATTTATATGTCTGTTGTACGTTGGCGACGGAATTGTTACTTCCCCTGTCGGCATCCTTCTCATTACCAGAGAAATGCCACACACGCATATCGGCAAGACAGGTTTATGAAGAAAATAAATAAGAGTGTAATAAATAATTTCTGACAAAAAATCGTTAATAATTTTGGTGGCACCTGAAGGACATGTCAGTATTTCAAGCGTGAGTTGGTTCCAATCTGGTTGCGATAATATGTAAGTACTGTTTTTTTTTTTTTTTTTTCCAAAAAACGCATGTTGATGCAAAGCATGTTATACATCTCAGCTATTCCTGATTTTGCCTCATATTTTTGCTCTGTCTCTAATAAAATGTTTGATTTTTCAGTGAATCACTAAAGATTACATTCAGTCAATAATGCAAGACAACAGAGTTTCATACCTCATATTTTTCAGAAAAATAAAAACAAGTAGATGCAAAAGCTGTTTGTTCTTTAAACTTTTTAAGTGAATTAGATTAATATTTTAAAAGATTATTTATTTTATACATCTGTCGGCCAGATGAGCAAAATGAACATGAGTGTCTCTTTACTGGGGCAACCCAGGAGCACTTTCTCATTAAGTAGCTTTCTTAGAGTCACACAGGAGACAAATGGAGTTGCACATCTTGTTGGTGGGTGTGATACACTGATAGCAGAAGACCTGTGAACTGAAAGATATAATAATGTGGCAACACTGTAGCATTGAGGATTGTGCAAATATTTCAATACTGAAGTAACCAAGAAGCATTGGAAACATGAGCCACAAAGCATTATTCAGAATTATGACGTTTATATCCCGTGGTATCAACCATTACCAATTGTTCAGAAAATAGATGCAAGAAAGCCAGATAAAGTAGTCCATGAATAGAAGAAAAAGTAGCACTGACCATTGAAATCACTACACCCAGTGATTACAATGTCTTATATACAGAGAGACGCAACGTCATAGAATACAAGTATATGCAGGCAGAAACGAGAGCAAAGTGGAAGAAAGATAACTAGGCAGTTCAAATAGTAGTAGGAGCAATGGGTCTCATAAAATATAATTTATAGTCATACTTAGATATGCTATCAGTATATGTGACTCTAAATAAATTGCAAATCACATTACGGGTGCTGCAAACAGCACTTTTACCTAACATCAAAGACTGAAAGAATACTAATTTCATGAACATTAATCATATCCTGACTGAGGAATGGGGTCCATTCCCATCGTGGTATTAGAAACCAAAACACTTGGAGAAATTAAACAGAGAGACAAATGGGGTTGCAAGGAATCAAACTCTGTACCCTTTGATTACAGAAAACATTTCATTAATATTTCATCACAACTGATTTATCTCTAACCCACCCCACAATTGTTTTGTCTTGCTCTAGATTTCTTTAGCAAAGAAGTTGAGAGGTATACTTTTTTCTACTAATTTTTTAGGTGAATTAGAATATTTAATAAATTTCTCTAATTTTCACCTTTCATTGCCTACCAATTTCTCTCTGTCTCCATTTCCTTAAGCAAATAAGTTGAAAGTTATGAATGCCCGTGAGTTCTCATATTTTTGATTTGATAGTGCAATTTGTGGGTTTTTTTCTGGTCATTTGTATGGATTTACAATCAGTAAATAATGACAGACATTTGAATTTCTCATTTTGTATTACAGGCCAAAAGAGACACCATATTTAGTAAAACTGCATTCAAGTTCCAGTGAGTAATATGATCATGCCTGTCCTGCATTTACAAATTCTTGTGGAAATGAGCAAAGCCATAATTTATTTGAAAAAAATGAAAAGAGTAAGCTGGGGAGAGGCAGCACAAGCAGACAGCAGAGTCACTATCCCTAAAACACTGGACGCTGGCACACAACCAGGGTTACATAAATAAGGTTATATATTCCCAATACACTGGATTCCAGCACATGACTAAGGTTATATATGTTCTTAGTACACTGCCAGCCAGTAGCATAGTTATGTGAGGAGAACAGGGCAATCATCCTGGGCACTTTCTTGTCCAGGGCACAACTCACCAATGTAAAATAAAAAAAAATGTTTTAAATCAAATACTTTTTTTTTTCTTTCCCTTTAATGGAAATGGCAATATGTACATCCTAAACAGATGTCCGAGACATTCCAATAATCCTCCTGCACATGCTTACATCATCTTGCTTTGGCACTGCCCCCAAAAGACCTGTGATTAATAGTGCAGGTAGAGGGGCAGAGCCGTGGTGGCCAACAGTATATTGAGTTATATCACTGATGCCCATAGCAAGCTGAGGAATGTAGTGTTTTCCCAAATGAAACTATTCAATGTGAGTGCATTTGGTGCACCCAGAGAGAGAGACAATGGAAGAAAAAAAAGTCACTGAAGTAAGTAGAGTTATTTACTAGTTCATTTTGGTGTTTATGCATTCCTGGACAGACTAATGAAGGGGTCATGGGGGTAAATATTTCATTTTTGTACTTGTGCTTACTTGGACAGACTATTGAAGGGATCTTTTTGGGAGAGATGATTCATTTTCATGTCATTGGAGTGCTTGTGCAGACTACTGAAGGGAAATTATTCATTTTGGTGTTATTTGCATGGTCAAAACTACTGAAGGGATTGTTGGGGGAACTGTTTCATTCTGTTATCATTTGAGTGCTTGTGCAGACATGGACAAACTATTGAAGAGGCCATGATGTAAATGTTTCACTATGGTGCTTGTGCATACATGGACAGACTACTGAAGGCAGCTTTGTGGGAAATCATTAATTTGATGTTAGTCAAGTGCTTGTGTGTACATGGACACACTACTGAAGGGATCACCCTGATATTTAGATAAAGAAAACAAACAATGCAGCTACACTGCTTGATAGGCAGCAATGCAGAAAAGTAAGAATAATTTTACTTATTCGTCTTATTTTAAAACAATGTTATATTAAATCCTTCCACTATGAATCACTGAAGATTACACCCCCTGAAGATCTGGCTCATTGAAATTCAGGTGTTCTTAAGGGGGAAGGCTCCCCTGCATCCTTGATGTGGGAGTGAGCCACCCACACCCTCCAAATTCGTATTACTAGTCTATTCTTGGTCAGCGAAAAAAAAATAACAATGTCTCTGCCTCTCATGAAAGCAGTGTGAGGTGGTGAACCTCTCAACTTCTTAGCACAAGAAATTTGGACAAAGTCTAAAATAATGGGGTCAAAAGCCCAAAAACAGGGACAGGATTTATATATTGCTATTATAATGTTTAAACTTAGAACATTGCTAGAATACCAGGATTTGTATTAGCATGCATTTTCTGAAGGAAATGAAGTCTGAAACACAAATGTACATTATTATTTAATGAGTTGAATCCTCACAGAAAACCACAAGTTTTATGAGCGAAAAAACAACATTCTGCAAAACATCTATACAGTTGAATGGTATGATCAGGGGCCAAGCCTAAGTACTCAGCCTGTGTTGCTTAATACTCTAAAAGTCTATTTGTTGCCTATGTGAGCCAAGGAGAAAAATCAAACAAAAATGAGGCCTCACTGTACTCTGTATTTTTAATAGGTTTCTTTAGATTTCCATTAGGGTACCTTGAATTACTGCAGATGTGCAGAATAACAAATTGTGCTGCCCAGAGTATTATACTGTATGTCTGAGGCATTCAGGATTTTTACTGGGCTTTTATAAAATGCATGTTTTTAATTAAAATGAAGATATTTTTAGCTCAGACATTTCCTTTATTGATAACTAGCAAAAGAATGGGATATATACCTATCATGGTTTGTTTTGTGTAGTAACAAAAGAATTTTGTGTGTGTGTTTGTGTCTAAGTCTATAGGTTAGTACTAGGCTATTTATCCTTGAGGGCCATTTTAAGCCTAGCCAAATTTTCATCCCAAAGGTAAGAATCAAACCTTGCACTTATGAGATAAACCCAGTATGATTGTCAGAAGCAATTTAATTCAAGGGACTATTTTTTGTTTGTTTGTTGTTTCCAATAATTTTTTATTTCTTCTAGTGCTTACTTGCTTACACTTTGCATTTATCTTTATTTATTTGTTTGTCTGTTAGGTTTGGGGGTCATCTTCTAACTGAAATAAGGCACTCAGAGGTACAGCCTATATTGTCTAGAAGTACATGAGCACACCCCTAAGTGCAAGTGTCTGTTATCTTATTATGCCACTGGAGCTGGCTGTTAAGGCAGTAAACTGCACACAGCTGTGTAGATGATGCAGGGTTCACTGAACTCGCACTATTTAAACAATGTGTTACAAGGCACCATCATTATGATATAGACTTCAGGTACAAATGGTGTGTCAATGTACACTAAATGCTTTTTGTGCTGTATACATTACAGATATATTTTAAAGGGTCAGGATGTATATTTTAGCTGCTTAGCGCTTGGGTCAGGATTTTTTTATCTATGTCACAGCCGCAGTTCGTTTTGATGTGTTGCAGTTCTTATTTACCAAGCTACTAATAGTATAATTTGTTATGCTGCTGTTGGTATTTGGTCTATACCTGTAAAGAGATGTGGGTTGTGCTGAATTCTGTTTTATTTTTAATATCTGTGTAGTTTCTTTAAATTTCTAAACCTGTGTTGTGTTTGGTTATTCATTACATGACCGTGAAATGATTAACTCTGAAAAGTGCTTCAATCTTTCAATAAAACTCCCTGTTTGGACATGCTTTTCAGCCTCATGGTGTTTTTGTGAAAAGTTATTGTCAAGGCATTTCTTCCAACACCATTCAAAAAATGTTTTTTTGGTGTGTGTGTGTGTGTGTGTGTGTGTGGTGGTGGTGGTGGTGGCAACAAATTAAGGTCTCGTCCTGGGATCCAAATGACCTAGCTACTCCTCTGATGATGGGACATGAGGTTGTATATTCTCTGTACACTAGAAGTAAACACTTGAATAAGGTTGTATTTTCTAAGTGCAGTCAATGCAGACACATGAATACAGCTATATATTCCCAGTACACTCGATGCAGAGACACGAATAAGGTTATATATTCTCAGTACACTCGATGCAGACACATGAATACAGTTATATATTCTCAGTACACTGAATGTAGACACATGAATACGGTTATATATTCCCAGTACACTGAATGCAGACACATGAATAAGGTTATATATTCCCAGTACACTGAATACAGACACATGAATAAGGTTGTCTTTTCTCAATACAGAGGATGAAGACAGACAAATACAGTTATATATTCTCAGTATACTGGATGCAGACACATGAATATGATTATATATTGCCAGTACACTCGATACAGACACAGGAATAAGGTTATATATTCTCAGTACACTCGATGCAGACACATGAACTAGGTTTGCATCAGCAGATATCTGGGAAAATATCAGAAATGGCAGTGCATGTTAATACACATTCTCTTATATATTACATTGAATCATTACTGTGGTCTGCCACTGGCAATGCTTTATTCCCTGTATTATCCTCCTAGAGAATAAAAGTGCAAGACAGAGGCACTATGGGGCAGCTGTGGTGGCTTCTGCATGCACCAGAAAGGGGGGGGGGGGGCACTGCACACTTTACCAAATGTTATGATAGTATGCCTACCACAGGCCAAGGCAGGATGCTTGAAAGAAATGTGCAGTTGGGGAGTACTTAGGTAATAAGTAGAGACTCTGAAAAATAACCACAAACAAGTAAGGTTATGAAGGCAGATACATGCTGGCCATTAGACTAGGTACTTAACAGAGTCATGCTTATTCCCATATAAAAAGTGCACAGCTTTGCAGATATACTGATAAAAGGAATCATTGATTATGTGGGCAAAAGACGGAAATGTTACTCCCAGATAAGATGTGCTTATCAGAAATCTACTGGCAAGAAACAGCATTGCTTAGACTCTATAAATACACTCTGCAGTGTAATCCAATAGTGTTTCTTTGCTCAGAGCTATCAGACAGACTGGTCACTGACGTCTGCAACAATGAACTTCTGTCGTATTTTTTATGCACTGACGTTCTGTGTAATATATGCAACTATAGCAAGAGGTAAAATGTTTCTTTTTCATACTCTAGGTACATGCAGATACTCTTTGTGTCAGCTTATGATTTTGTTGTAGTTTACTGACCAGTTAAATAGTTAATTTGTTCAGTATTACTGACTAAAATCAGCTCTGATGCATCTTTGATAAGATCATAAATTAGTAAGGTTATTAGAGTGTCAGCTACTGTATAAGTTTCAAACAAGATAAAAAATAGAAATGTATATGAAATGACTGTGTACTAAAAAAAAAGAGCAGAAGCTATTCAAAACAGTATTATTATTATTAGACAAATCAAATTTCAGAATTCCACTCTCGACAGAATCTAGCTGAACTTTTCAAAGTAAATTATTTTTTTATTTCTTTTATTTTTTTTGAATATTAAACATTAGCAAACTATATAAGCAGTTCAATATTAAATACTCATCCACAAATATCACATATTCAATGTGATCTGACTTATAACAAAATAATAAATGTATAAACAATTGATTAAATAACACGTGTACATACATAGACAAACATAAGACAAACTGATGTGTTTATTTGTCTGTCTGCATTTTAATAGTATCAGATACATAATATGAAGTTCTAGACTCATGTTGGAAGTGAATTTTATAAGGCAAATGGAAAAACCTAATAACATTTTGGGTTGGACTCTACAGTGTAAGCCAGTTATTCTGTGATAAGGGTGTACCATACATAGTAAGTCACTTATCAAGGAAAACAAGACTTTTTAGAGTCCCGTACTTGTCACGGGGTACTGCACTCAAGCTTTAAATGCTTCTAAGAGTTGTTCTTCAGTTAATTGCCTTTGCTTTTCTCCCCATATAGAAGTTATACCCTAAGTTCTATAATACTGTTGTCACTGCCTCTGCCACAGCTGTTCATCTCAGAACTACTAGAACTGCAAAATGAGAGTGACGGGTGGTACACAGGAGTCCTGGTGTCTCCCTCAAGAACAGAATAACCCCCCCCCCCCGAAGAATGTTGCCTAACTGACCTCCCAAAGGGATGCATGAGAAGCTCTGCATTAAATGCAATGCAGTGACAAATATCCCACAAGATCTGAGCATTGGTCAGCAGTGCAAAAATGTTATTACTGTAACTTGTTCCATGCACACAGCCCATCCACTCACATTCATACAGAGAAGCTCAATGCAGCACTGACAGAAAGAAAGCAGGTGCAGTTATAATTAGGCATCCCCCATTGCAATGAGCCACCAAACTAACCTCATATTAAGGAAATGCTACAATGTGTGTTAGGTTGTGCCTATCATTCTGGTGGCACAGAACAAAATCCACTAGTTTCATGAATGCAGATCTAACTTCCAGCTCTCAAGTGTAAGCTCATAGGGAGTTGGCAGTTTCTGCAACAGGAATCAGTGTTTATGTGAGTAGAATGCATTACTATGAGTTTATTGCAGATAACACTGTTTTATTCATGGTGACAGTCATACTCAGATGTGTTCATAATTAAGACAAAAGTATTAGCAACTAGCAGAAAAATAGGATGTTTAGAATGTGGGTTATTAAAATGTTTGATACTTAAAGCTATGTATTTATATAACCATATATGACAGTGAGCACTTTATACACTAACATGCATTATGCCCTACAGGAAATGATCTGCGTTGCCAGTGTATCATGACTGAATCCAAAAAGCCACCTTTTAACTTAGTAAAAAACATCGAGATCATTCCAGAAGGACCACACTGTGACAAAGTTCAAGTTATGTAAGTCATGTTTTTTTCACTTTTTGATTCTTATAATTCAAAAGTAAGGATATAGCTGCCCTATATTTCAAACCCAAATCAAACGATGGGATGTATCTGACTTGAACTAGCTTGATTATTTCAAAAAGATGATCACCTAGAGAACGACTGCCTGGATACTTTTCGTAATCTCTGTTGCACTGATTTTATTTATGTATAACAGATCTTTTCATCCACAGAGTGTAGCTACCAGAACTGTAAGACCTTTCATAACTTGTCCCTCAGCTTCCATCTGTTCCATACCATAAGAGTAACCATCACTACAGGTCATTAGACTGTTGGGGTTCCCGTTTCTAACATAAACAGTACTTGCATTGCACAGAGTCACAAGTATTCAATTATCTCCAAGGAAATTATATAGAACTGGTAAGATATTTCCTTGTGGTCTTTATCACCATTTTTTATTGCATTTTTCCTGTCACTGCTGACTTCTAGTTCATTTGTTTGCTTCCCATCTTTGATACGCCACAGAGTCCTTGCTTCATGGGGGTATGATATTCTAACATGACCCTTTCCCTGACTAAGCCCTCTGTCTAGAAGAAAGCATCATGGTTACCTGGGTATTGGTCACTCTGCACTGATGAAGAGAGTGAGCATCAGACTGGTAACTTTTCCTATGCTGTTGCAAGCATTCCAAGGAGAGGCATGCAGTGGAGCACTGTGGGGACAGAAGATGATTATGTGAGTGACAAAACACTTCAAATAGCCTTGCCCACATGCTGAGCTAACAACTCCTGTCATGTATCTTGTCCGCACCAGGGATGCATTAGTATTTATTCATGTCCCCCTCCCCACATGATAAGCCAGGAATTCCTCAGGATTCCTTTCACTCCCTAGCGAACTTCTCTTGCTCTTGGCCCATTACAGATGGATAATAAGGAGAACTTCTCTATGTACCTTGAAGCCAGCTTCCATTTTTCATCCTCATTGTTCTTCACCTATCCATGGCACCTCCGGTTACAGATGGTGAGGCTACCATAACCACAAAGAATTTTATTTATTCCAACATATATAATTTTAGGTGTCTCATACCTTTCTATAGAATTCCAACAATATGCATAACTTAATGCATCTTGGACCTTAACATATTATTCCTACAACATAAATAACTTCATGCATCTTGCACATGTCATTTCATTTGGAGATTCTCCTACAATCTCTTTAATAGGAATCCAACTTTAGTGAGCTTGAGGGGATGTATACACATCATTCGTTTTGACTTGGCTGTTTTTTCCTGATATTAGAAGTCTTCACAGTTTTAGGGGTGATAGTTCTGCAGCTTTCGCTTACTGAACCCCCAGCTTGACTTATAGAGTCTATATTTTACCTGATTAAGTAAAAGGGACCACACTACTAACAACGGACCTGAAGCTGAAAAATACACCAAGTAAACGAACCTTAACTCCAGTACCGGATGCCTGAAAGTGAATCCACAGTTAGAATTATTCTAATCAATCAGGAAAACCAAGGATAAAAACCCAGAAATATTTATTAAAACACTTTGACAAAATAAATTAAGCACTTTTGTCAAAGACAATCAGGGACTTCATCAGAATGAATTCCAACATTGGAATTACACTTTAAATAACAAGGTTGCATGACATCATAAAAACAATTAATCAATTAAACTACAAATATTAATGAATTGCCAAACAAAAGACTCTGAATAAAATTAAATTTCAAGTGCAAACGGTTTAAAATACATTGTGTAAAATAAAAAGAGAACTATCTCGGGTCTCATGGTAAATTTTGCTAAAATGTAGCACTAGCATGTTTGTGGCACGTACAAATTGCCCAGCAAATGGAAACAAACCAAGATAAAAAAAACTGTATTTCTCAGTATGGGAGGACATTAATTGTTTTGTCTTTGATCACTTGGATGGCATCATTAATTCTGTTAATTGCTTTTCCCCAGATTTAATTAGAAGGTTGCATTACTGCTAGATGTTCTGTTTATAGCAAAATATAATCATTTACATTATTTAACATTTATTTCTGCAGATTTACAATAGTCCTAGGGAAAAAATGAGACAGAGTTTGTGGCAATAGGATTCCAAGAAGACCTGCTGCTATCCCACCAAAATGCACTTCATATAGTTATTAATTCTGACCAGAAATAGCACATATTTGTAAATGCACTCCTGAATATTAATTGCAGACCCACTAGTCTGAGAAAATTAAATATTTAGTTATGCTTTTAGCCAGCCATGAACCAGCACTCTTCTACCCTTTTCACAACATATTATTCAGTACACAACTGCCACGAGTATGCCCCAAAACTTTGAAAATGCTAAAGCTGTTAAACATGTACCTACTATGAGACCCAGTCTTAACAGTGCTAAGGGGGTGCTTAACAAAAGCTTGCTAATTATACCTAAGTTCTGTTAAGATTGGGTCACACACTACACACTAACAGAGGATAATGCTGGCCAGCAAAGAACAGTTGCAGAAGGTAAAACAGCTTTTGAAAATGTTACATCATCACTCTGCCACATTCATAAACAGAAAGTGTAGCAGAACACAGAGTCTAACATCTTTTAAAGCCATTAGTTATATTGAGGGGCACTGTGTTTCTACTAGGTCTCTGTTTGAAAGTGCAAAGTGCTTTACTAGTTTTCAAAAGGCTTGGAAAACCAGCAGAAGCATAACTGGGGTGGGATGAAAGAGGCAACTGCCACAGGCGCAAAGTGTTATGGGGAGCAGTTGGCTTTTAAAAGTTGATATTGCATCTACAGTCAAACGTGAGTGCTGCAGTGCCCTCTGTGTAGTCTAAACTATAGCAAGCAGTTTGTTAGTTTAAAATGTTTTCTTTTTTAACTCAAACCTGAACATTTTAGTGCTCCCTGCAGTCAAACAATAGCAATCAGTTTGCTACAATTAAAAAAATATATATAAAAAAAAGATTTTTCCAAGATTCACATATCGACCTTTGCTCTCAAGGTGAATTTCTTAAACATATAATAAGCTTGTTATGCTCAAAGACGTGCTCATAATCCTCAATATTAAAAATACAAAGTTTGCTCTACTTGTCTTATAAAGCCTGATATTCGCATGCATAGCCATCATGGAGACTCTATGCTGCCATCCTGATGGCAGCCATTCTAATGGGCACAAATTTCTAAACAAATTACCACTGTGATTGCCATTTGCATTACGTGTCACAACAGCAACTGATAAATCTATGATAACAGCTGTAAGTAAACTCAAATAGAAAGCAAAACCTAGCTAGTGACTGAAATGGTTAAGCCAAAAAAGCATATGACAAAAAATATTAAAAAAAAAATCACAAAGAAATAAGGCATGTTGTTACTGAAAGTCATATGCTTTTCCACAGCACAGCAACAGGTACTTTTCACACCTTAATATGAAGCTTGTTATTATGCTGCAGGTACTTTTCACACCTGAATATGAAGCTTGTATTATGCTGCAGGTATTTTTTACACCTGAATATGAAGCTTGTATTATGCTGCAGGTACTATTCACAACTGAATATGAAGTTTGTATTATACTGCGGGTACTATTCACAACTGAATATGAAACTTGTTATTATGCTGTGGGTACTTTTCACACCTGAATAAGCTGCTTGTTATTATGCGGCAGGTATTTTTCACACCTTAATATGCTGCTTGTTATTATGCTGCAGGTACTTTTCACACCTGAATATGCTGCTTGTTATTATGTTACAGGTACTTTTCGCACCTGAATATGAAGTTTGTAAACATGCTGCAGGTACATTTCACACCTGCATATTCAACTTGTTATTATGCTGCAGGTACTTTTCACACCTGAATATGAAGCTTGTATTATGCTGCAGGTATTTTTTACACCTGAATATGAAGCTTCCATTATGCTGCAGGTATTTTTTACACCTGTATATGAAGCTTGTATTATGCTCCGGGTACTATTCACAACTGAATATGAAACTTGTTATTATGCTGTGGGTACTTTTCACACCTGAATATGCTGCTTGTTATTATGCTGCAGGTACTTTTCACACCTGAATATGCTGCTTGCTATTATGCTGCAGGTACTTTTCACACTGGAATATGCTGTTTGTTATTATGCTGCAGGTACTTTTCACACCTGAATATGCAGCTTGTTATTATTCTGCAGGTACTTTTCACACCTGAATATGCTGTTTGTTATTATGCTGCAGGTACTTTTCACATCTGAATATGCAGCTTGTTATTGTGCTGCAGGTACTTTTTGCACCTGAATATACTGCTTGTTATTATGCTGCAGGTACTTTTCACACCTGAATATGCAGATTGTTATTGTGCTGCAGGTACTTTTTGCACCTGAATATGAAGTTTGTTATCATGCTGCAGGTACATTTCACACCTGCATATTCAACTTGTTATTATGCTGCAGGTACTTTTCACACCTGAATAGGAAGCCTGTTATTATGCTGCAGGTACTTTTCACATCTGAATATGAAGCTTGTTATTATGCTGCAGGTACTTTTCACACCTTAATATACAGCTTGTTATTATGCTGTAGGTACTTTTCACACCTGAATATGAAGCTTGTTATTATGCTGCAGGTACTTTTCACACCTGAATATGCAGCTTGTTATTATGCTGCAGGTATTTTTCACACCTGAATATGCTGCTTTTTATTATGCTGCAGGTACTTTTCGCACCTGAATATGAAGTTTGTTATCATGCTGCAGGTACATTTCACACCTGAATATTCCACTTGCTTTTATGCTGCAGGTACTTTTCACACCTGAATATGCTGCTTGTTATTATGCTGCAGGTACTTTTCACACCTGAATATGAAGCTTGTTATTATGCTGCAGGTACTTTTCACACCTGAATATGAAGCTTGTTATTATGCTGCAGGTACTTTTCACACCTGAATATGCTGCTTGTTATTATGCTGCAGGTACTTTTCACACCTAAATATGCAGCTTTTTATTATTCTGCAGGTACTTTTCACACCTGAATATGCTGTTTGTTATTATGCTGCGGGTACTTTTCACACCTGAATATGCAGCTTGTTATTATGCTGCAGGTACTTTTTACACCTGAATATGCTGCTTTTTATTATGCTGCAGGTACTTTTCGAACCTGAATATGAAGTTTGTTATCATGCTGCAAGTACATTTCACACCTGCATATTCTGCTTGTTATTATGCTGCAGGTATGTTTCACACCTGAATATGCTGCTTGTTATTATGCTGCAGGTATTTTTCACACCTGAATATGAAGCTTGTTATTGTGCTGCAGGTACTTTTCATACCTGAATATGAAGCTTGTTATTATGCTGCAGGTACTTTTCACACCTGAATATGAAGTTTGTTAGTATGCTGCAGGTACTTTTCACACCTGAATATGCAGCTTGTTATTATGCTGCAGGTACTTTTCACACCTTAATATACAGCTTGTTATTATGCTGTAGGTACTTTTCACACCTGAATATGAAGCTTGATATTATGCTGCAGGTACTTTTCACGCCTGAATATGAAGCTTGTTATTATGCTGCAGGTACTTTTCACACCTGAATATGCAGCTTGTTATTATGCTGCAGGAACTTTTCACACCTGAATATGCTGCTTTTTATTATGCTGCAGGTACTTTTCACACTTGAATATGAAGTTTGTTATCATGCTGCAGGTACATTTCACACCTGAATATTCCACTTGCTTTTATGCTGCAGGTACTTTTCACACCTGAATATGCTGCTTGTTATTATGCTGCAGGTACTTTTAGCACCTGAATATGAAGCTTGTTATTATGCTGCAGGTACTTTTCACACCGGAATATGCAGCTTGTTATTATTCTGCAGGTACTTTTCACACCTGAATATGCTGTTTGTTATTATGCTGCAGGTACTTTTTACACCTAAATATGCAGCTTGTTATTATGCTGCAGGTACTTTTTACACCTGAATATGCTGCTTTTTATTATGCTGCAGGTACTTTTCGAACCTGAATATGAAGTTTGTTATCATGCTGCAAGTACATTTCACACCTGCATATTCCGCTTGTTATTATGCTGCAGGTACTTTTCACACCTGAATATGCTGCTTGTTATTATGCTGCAGGTATTTTTCACACCTGAATATGAAGCTTGTTATTATGCTGCAGGTACTTTTCACACCTGAATATGAAGCTTGTTATTAGGCTGCAGGTACTTTTCACACCTGAATATGAAGCTTGTTATTATGCTGCAGGTACTTTTCACACCTGAATATGAAGCTTGTTATTATGCTGCAGGTACCTTTCACACCTTAATATGCTGCTTGTTATTATGCTGCAGGTACTTTTCACACCTGAATATGAAGCTTGTTATTATGCTGCAGGTACTTTTCACACCTTAATATGCAGCTTGTTATTATGCTGCAGGTACTTTTCACACCTGAATATGAAGCTTGTTATTATGCTGCAGGTACTTTTCACACCTGAATATACTGCTTGTTATTATGCTGCAGGTACTTTTCACACCTGAATATGAAGCTTGTTGTTATGCTGCAGGTACTTTTCACACCTGGATATGCTGCTTGTTATTATGCTGCATGCACTTTTCACACCTGAATATGCTGCTTGTTATTATGCTGCAGGTACTTTTCACACCTGAATATGAAGCTTGTTATTATGCTGCAGGTACTTTTCTTTTCACACCAGAATGTGCTGCTTGTTATTATGCAGCATGTACTTTTCACACCTGAATACGCTGCTTGTTATTATGCTGTGGGTACTATTCACACCTGAATATGAAGCTTGTATTATGCCGCGGGTACCATTCACAACTGAATATGAAACTTGTTATTATGCTGCGGGTACTTTTCACACCTGAATATGCTGCTTGTTATTATGCTGCAGGTACTGTTCACACCTTAATATGCTGCTTATTATGCTGCAGGTACTTTTCACACCTGAATATGAAGCTTGTTATTATGCTGCAGGTACTTTTCACACGTGAATATGAAGCTTGTATTATGCTGCAGGTACTTTTCACACCTTAATATGCTGTTTGTTATTATGCTTCTTGTACTTTTCACACCTTAATATGCTGCTTGTTATTATGCTGCAGGTACTTTTCACACCTGAATATTGAGCTTGTTATTATGCTGCAGGTACTTTTCACACCTGAATATGCTGCTTGTTATTATGCTGCATGTACTTTTCACACCTTAATATGCTGCTTGTTATTATGCTGCAGGTACTTCTCACACCTGAATATGCTGCTTGTTATTATGCTGCAGGTACCTTTCACACCTTAATATGCTGCTTGTTATTATGCTGCAAGTACTTTTCACACCTGAATATGAAGCTTGGTATTATGCTGCAGGTACTTTTCACACCTTAATATGCAGCTTGTTATTATGCTGCAGGTACTTTTCACACCTGAATATGAAGCTTGTTATTATGCTGCAGGTACTTTTCACACCTGAATATGCTGCTTGTTATTATGCTGCAGGTACTTTTCACACCTGAATATGAAGCTTGTTGTTATGCTGCAGGTACTTTTCACACCTTAATATGCAGCTTGTTATTATGCTGCAGGTACTTTTCACACCTGAATATGAAGCTTGTTATTATGCTGCAGGTACTTTTCACACCTGAATATGCTGCTTGTTATTATGCTGCAGGTACTTTTCACACCTGAATATGCTGCTTGTTGTTATGCTGCAGGTACTTTTCACACCTTAATATGCAGCTTGTTATTATGCTGCAGGTACTTTTCACACCTGAATATGAAGCTTGTTATTATGCTGCAGGTACTTTTCACACCTGAATATGCTGCTTGTTATTATGCTGCAGGTACTTTTCACACCTGAATATGCTGCTTGTTATTATGCTGCAGGTACTTTTCACACCTGAATATGCAGCTTGTTATTATGCTGCAGGTACTTTTCACACCTGAATATGAAGCTTGTATTATGCTGCAGGTACTTTTCACACCTGAATATGCTGCTTGTTATTATGCTGCAGGTACTTTTCACACCTGAATATGAAGCTTGTTATTATGCTGCAGGTACTTTTCACACCTGAATATAAAGCTTGTTATTATGCTGCAGGTACTTTTCACACCTTAATGTGCTGCTTGTTGTGCTGTGGGTACAAAGTACCTGTAAGCATCTAATTGACAGCTGTATTTATATATGCATCTTTCCACATGGACACTATAGAGAACTGAAATCCTTAATACTCTTGATGTACAACAAAACAAAGTAATTTATACTTAAAAAAATAGAACCAGTAAAACAATCACACCCATTTGTTGCACGGGAGTAATTTGGTACTACTCTTCCTTTTTCATTTCATTGTTGATGGCTACACTCACCTCCACTATGCAAATAAAATAAACAGCCATCTTTCTGCTCCATATTCTGTACCTGCTAGTAATAGTACAGCTTGCCCATTGGTATTATGAGAACCCCAGTTCACTCAGTACAGTGCATCACATTTAAATTGTATCCATTAGACTGAATGGTAACAAACTGAATGAAGAAGAAGAATTCCTTGAGCATGGCAACCAAAAAACAATATGCTGTCTAGGTCCAGAGTTCAAGAGACTACAGAAATTTGAAAAATTAATTTTGACGTTAGATATTTATTTGTACTTTGCTGCCCAAGCTGGAACTACAAAACATTGTCTGTTTTTAGAGGGGACTGAGAGAAAGTTGAATATTACAGCAGATATAGTGTGAATAATACACAACTGAAAACTGGATAGTACAATGTACACATAATAAGAAAAACATATATACTGAATCTGGATTAGTAAAATTTGAATCAGCTAAGTCAAAATGATAATAAGCAAATAGTACTACAAACAAATATTTATTAGCAAGATGAAAAAAAAAGTTTGGGTGCAGAATGAGAAACTATTTAGAGCTGCAGCACATGCTGGAGAAGGGAGGATGACATGGATATTCTGTATCATCAAGCAGCATATCGATGGCGCAGACCTGGAGATGAGAAGCAGTGAAAGGTAAAGGCAATGGCAATCATTTCAGTTTGGGGACAATTTAAGATCATCAGAAAGTGTTACTTCATACAGAGGGTAGTAGAGCCTAGTACTGCATTATCTGAGGGGTTGGTGGAGTTTATAGAACAGAATAAAGAGTACCTGAGATAATTAAAAAGAAATGAAGGGAACCAAATGCACTGAGTTAAATGCAATTCAAAAGCCAATTTGATAAAGCAAAATATCCATTAGAGAATAAATGTTACTTTTATCAAAACCTTGACATGATTAGTTGACTTAATATTCTTTTTTTTATTTTCTTAAAGCCCTTTGAATAGAAGTGATTAAGGAACTGGATAAGGCTAGGTTTCTGCCCACTTTGGACCTAACCAAAGGCTGTTGGCATTTCTGAGTAGGCCAACACCCTAAGGAAGAAATCACATTTTGTACAGTTGATGCTCCCTTCCATTATAAGTATTGCCTTTTGGTCTCCATGGAGTGCCAACATAATTCATGAGGCCAATGGACAAACTCCTTACTTCAGAGTACAAATTATTTTCTTTTCTTTTGTTGAAACAGTGACAATGGTCTCCATGTCAGCACACTGTGGAAACTTAAGTTTCTCTGCAAACATACAGCAGAAGTTACTCTTTGTTTTCAAAATATCTATTGGATGCAACTGTTTTATTTTCATTTCCCTGTTTGTGTCTATGCCTTGCCACGTTGCAGGGAATATGCTTGCATAATGGGTCCTAAGTATTTTATCTCCTGCTTTTTGAGACTAGTAGTCCTATTATATGTTTTCTGATGTGCCTGCTGTGCCCCATCAATGTGTTCTCTCACTACAGACATCACAGTTTTTACCTGTCTTGCAGGTCAAAGTAATGCCCTTAGGAGTGTTGTCTTCCTCCCATGTTTCTTTTGTTACATCTAGCAAGCCTGGGGCATGTCAGTAATTCAAATAGTGTAAATCCAATTGAGGCTTCGGGAACTTTTCTAAAAAATATATGTGGTTCTACCAGACACTGCTGAAATCCCACTTCATCGAACTTTAGAAAGAGGAGACAACCTTGCCAAAAACTTAATTTAATGAACACCCAGATCACTGCAGTTTTACTCCGGGAAACGAAACACTTGGCCACCCACCATCATCATTAGTCCCTGTCAGACCTTTCTTTAGGATACCAACATTGTTTGGAGAGTCAGTGATTGCTCCCAACTTATAGTCATCAGAAAACGTGGTCAGCCAAAGGCCATCTACATTTGCTTTAACATCTGAGAAGTATATCCAAAACAGGAAGTGGCCCAGTACTGAGCCCTGTGGCACTCCGCTGGTGACTGGCCTCTTGCTGGATGTGGATTCCCCCACTCTGATAACATATGTTTTATCTGTGAGCCATTTGGTTATCCATCTGGTGACGTAGAAGTTTATGACCAGTTTTGAGCATTTATCTGTAATACCCAAGTGGGGGTATTTTATCAAATACCTTGGCCACATCAAGGTAGGTGGTATGCACTCTTACCTTCATCCAAGGCCTTGGTGACCTTCTCAAAGAAGCCCAGCAGATTGAGCAGGCAGGACCTGCCATTGACAAAGCCAAACTGGGTTGAGTCTAAAGTCTGTAGATTTCCAATTTTATCATTTATCAGGTCCATGATTATCCTTTCCATATTCTTGCATATGAAGCTAGTCAGACTTATGGGTCAATAGTTTCTTAGGTCAGCTGATGGTTCCCCCTTGTGCAGAGGGATGTTTTTGCTGTAATCCACTCTACTGGGAAAAAGCCGGTCTGGAGACTGGTAAAATACAGAAACAAGTTGGTCTGGTAGGTCATGTTTCAAGCTATTTTAATAGGCACCCTGGGATTCTGTCAGGGCCCACTGTTGCTGTGTTTCTAGTTTTAGAGAGTGCAGTAATGACCTGTTCTTTTGTGATAAAAAGCAAAGGAATGATGGGGGTCATTTCATGGGGAGTGACAGGGTGAAATTTGAGATGAATTTTTCAGCTAGCAGGTTTTCTATTTCTTCTGGCTGAGTATAGGTAGTGCCGTCTACAGCCAACTCAGCATACTGTTTCCCTTAAGATTTCCGACTAAGAATGCTTTGTGGCTATCCTTTGCTTTGGAGGCTATTTTGTATTTATTTATTTCTTATTTATTTATTTTACATTTGATTACCACGTAAGTGCCTGGCTGGGCTGGAATCCCATTTTCACTGGAGACCAGGTGAGAAAAGCTTGATACAAAAGTAACAATTTATAGTAAAGATAAATATATGAAAAGCAAATTGCAGTAATATGATAAATATGAATAAGTAGTATAAAATAGGGAAACTAGTAGTACAAGATATAAGATGATGACAAGACATCTTTCAAACATTTGTTAAATACAATGTAGATATTGTCAGTGGTGTATCGGCAGAGGCCGATGTAAGCTACTCAGGGAAAAATATTGGTTGAGCACTATATACACAGCAAAATATATAAACCAAAGATATAAATGAATTTAGCTTTTGAAGACTTGACTAGTTCCCTGATATGCCTGTTGAGACTAATGAGGGATTTTTTCTCTGTTGTGCACTTTCCCACTTATTTCTACACAGCAATTTCTTCCTTCTGATGTATAGTCTACTTATGCCAGGGGTTCACCAGGATGACTTGTTTTTCCAGTTAGACCTAGGCTTAATTTGGTCAGGTAATTCCACTTCTATCCAGTTGTTTAAGTGGTTGTACAAGGCATTCCTGTATACTTCTGCATAGGCCTCCATGTTTTCAGGGTTATGAGGACCTTTAAAATTGCCTATATTATCACTTAACAGAAGCTAATTTGTCTTGGAAAAATTCTTATTGGGTTTTATGGTTTGATGGCGGTTCTTCCCATTACAGTTATTTCAAAGGAGACCAATTTATGATTCAAAATTACCAAAGAGGATATTACGCTGGGGGGTTGCAACACTCCCCCATGTTTGTGAGTACTATCTCAAGGATATTTGAGCCCTTAGTGGGAGTGCAGACCAGCTGTTCCACAGCATTTGCATTGAAAAAGTCCAGGAATCTCTGAGCCTACAAGTTAGTGGTTGCATATTTTCCCAGTTTATTAAGTGGTAGTTAAAATTGCTGATGAGTAGTGTGTTGGGCTGAATGGTAAGTGATTCTAGTAACTTCAGGTATGGGAGTGGTTTTCATGGTTCATGGTTGGGGACCTGCAGCTAATAATGATATGGTGGGGATTTTGCCTGTGGTCAGCTGGATGTGAAGTAGCTCAAGCTAGTCATCTTGACCAATCTAGAGATGTGATTTTTTATTTTTATGTAAATAGAAACACCTCCTTCTTTTGTTTTGTTTTTTTCCTTTTCAGAGGGCAGTCTGAATGTGTGATAGGCATTGTATCCTTGCACTGCTGGGGTGCTTTCCCCAGACTCAAACTATGTCTCTGTAAATGCACAGACATCAGCATTCTCCAGGGTTAGGAGCACTTCCAGGGAGAACAGTGCCTTGTTAAGACTCCTAGCATTGAGCAGGTGTACTTTCAGCTTGGCATTAGAACAATTTGTTACGTTCATGTATCTGTTGGTTTGGCACTGCCTAAAATAAAGACACTCTGGGGGAGGCTAATGCCTTGGCCATTATTTGAAAGCCTAGTCGTGAAAGGTGCAAATTTTCTCTGGTAAAGCAGCATGATCTGTCGATCATGTCATCCCAGGTTAACAAATACTGGATCCCCTTGGAATGACACCAGTAGATGAGCCAGTTATTGAAGTCAATCATTTTCTGTTTATATTGTGGTATCATTTGTGGTGAGGGTAGAATGCTGCTCAGTGCAAGGGTCATACCAGCCTGTGACACTTAGAGAGGTCCATCATGTCTCTCTTCATATTGCTCAGGGAAGCACATCTCAGGTCATTCACACCCACATGGACTATGAGTCATACTGGTACTTGTGGTTGGGTGACCTGAGCTCCTGCATAATCTAGCGAATTCTGACCCCTGACACGCAACTGACTGTAACCATCTGTTTATCCAGCCTGGTGGTCCCTGTGTCTCACTATGAAGTCTCCTATGACCAAGATGTTTGAATGTGTGGTGTTTCACCTTAGGGACTTGCCTGTGCAAAAAACACTATAATGTGTATTTTTATATGTAGTGGTTGGTGCGGTTTTGTTTGCATGTGGTTTCTGAGTGCACCATAGGGGAAGGTCTCTTGAGGTTTTGGTAAGCTACTTATAAGTAGCACCTCAAATATTTGGGTTTATGTGTCGAGACCTTATTCAGTGAGGACAATGATGTGCATGTGCTGACCCCTGTTTGTCATTTGATTTGTCAGTATGTGAGAGTTGTGTCTCACTTTTCATAGTGTAACTACAGCTTTCACATACTGTGTTTGTCTCATGATGCAGTGTTTGTCAGTATACATGAGACAATTGCTACACTGTCTCAGGATGCCCATGTCCACCAGGCTGGTCACTGAAATAGCAGAAAAGTGCCTATCCATGTTTCATTTTTTTTTTTTTACTATGGGTTTAACCATGGAGAAGTGTGGGGAGATGTAACTGGATGGGATGATCACACACATATGAAGAATAAGTGCTATACTAGGTGTGAACTGAAGCTATCCAACAAGGCAATGCTGCACTGCATGAAACTCAGATGCTCCTAGAGCAGCAAGGGGACTGGGGAAGGTTGCAGAGATAGTTATTCTAAAGGAAATTTTAATTTGATAGCATTTTCATCTATACAGTGCACTGCTACCACTGTTGTCATGGAGCAGCCTAGCACAAATAGTGGGCTTATATAGAATCAGACAAACAAGTTTTATAACAGCAAGACTTACAAAGGCCCAAATCAGGAAAACACACAATAAGCTTTCAGCCAGTAGCCCCAACTCAAACAGGTATGCCACAGCACACTTCTGCCACAAGAGTGCAGTCAAAATAACCCTCTTAATGTAAACATGCTAATTTTGGAGCTCAGGTGCATGGAAACCACACAATCTAGATACCGCTATGCTGTAAAACTAGCAGACACATACACACATATTTGCTATGCAGACATCTGTATGCATACATACACAAACATTTATTTGCATTTGCATAAGCACACACACACACACACACACACACACACACACATATATATATATATAATGCACAGACTGCTTGTATCATTGGAAAAGGCAAACAATACTGTATTTGGCAGCACTTAAAAGACAGCTCTTTATACTCTCTACATTTTTTGTCCTGAGTGATAGGAATTGGAAACCTGAGTTTTTAGAGGTATGCCTAGACTAAATTATAAAGACATTCTGGGGCTGTTGGTTGCATAATAGATGGTATGCTCTTGTAGACATTGGTCTAATAAAAAGGATGAATAGCACAGCACAAAATACAGAGGGTAAGTAATATTTACTAAAAAGAGAAGAAAAGTTATGTATTACAGCAAACATTTTATTTTGTAAGGACTATATTTATGGTCCACAGCTGCATACCTTGTTAGGCTGCAGTATGCTAAACTATGTTTTTGTTAAGGGGGTGATAGAATTTGAAAGAGTAATTCAGTTACATAATCTGTGAACGTTACCTGGTTTGAGAAGATTTATTAATGAATTTCAGGTAGGCGTGTTTCTAGGGGAATGCTTAAGGATTTAGGGGATGAAGTCTGCAGCACTGGTTTTGACATGAATCACAGCAAATGTTTCTAGGAGTGAGATAGGTCTGGGAATCAAGAAAGAAGGTTGCTAGGATCCTATGGGGAATAAGTGGGAATAAGTGGTTTCATGTTGCTTAACAGTTCTTGGTACATTGGGTTTCAAGAGGAGAAGGGGAGTAAGTGTATTCTTAACCCAAGGACTGACAGCCTGCACTTGTGGTCAGAGGGGACAGGGGCTATGTAAAGAAATATGGAGATTACAGTGAATAAGAGTAATAAGGGGGAGGCCTGATATTATAATACTAACCTGGACTACAGGAGGATGCCTAGACCCAGTTAAACATAGCATGATCCACCAGAAATTGTTAAAGGCAAAGGAAAACATCATTCTTCATCAGCAAAATTAAACTGAAAATCAAGGACTTCTACAAATTTAGTTATTAATGGTGTTTTCCAGAAATTATTTCAAACCATTAACCTAAAGAAGGGAAAAGAGAAGTAGCAATGCTCTTTAGAGTGTGTCTATGCATAATTACAGAGGTCTGTAGAAATGCAAGGGATGGTGACTGATTTGGTTAGGCAAGGTTAATTGCATTAAGATGAACGTTAGTAACATCTGTTGTCCTAACAGTAATAATAGTGATTTCTTTATTCTTAACTTCTCAGCTTGGAAACAACTACAGATAATCCATAATATAAAGTTTGTAGGGACAGATTTTCATCTTATGTTGGACATGTATGAATAGGCTGCCCAGGAGGAAAAAGTAGCACAATAAAATGAAAGACAGTTGGAAAGTTCCAATGGTTAAAGCATAACAGGAAGACATATGAAGCAAAACATACCTAAGGGGGAGGAGGAAATCTGCAATTACAACTAACTGCTTAGAACATTGTATTCACAGCAACTGAATTCTGGACAGGGGATTAGAAGGGAAAAGAATAAAGAGTTGATGCTCCAGCATCGGTCCACCTGTCTTCATACTTCAGCCTCGTTATATTTAAAGGACAGGACAATCTGCAATTATGAATTTCAGGACAGTAGTAAAAGAGTCACTAGTGGATGGGAGAGGAGTAATAGAATGCTCTTAAAATATAATTGGGCAAATGATTTCAGACAATTTGACCTGGTTTCACCAAGGGCAGGTCATGCCTACTCAACCTGGTAGATTTCTTTGAGAAAGTCATCAAAGCAATGGATAAGGGCAAAGTGGCACACACTGCCTACCTTTACCTGGTCAAGGCATTTGACCCAATACTCCACTCGGGCTTTGTTGACAAACTCAAGAGGTTAGTTACAAACCCGTATGTCACCCAATGGATAGCTAACTGGTTCACAGACAAGACCCGGGAAGTTAGAACTGGGGAGTCTACCTCTACTAAAAGGCCATCACAAGTACAGTCCCTCAGGGATCAGCCCTTGGACCACTTCTGTTTTGGTATTTACTTCTCTGAAGTCAAAGTCGATGTCAATGATCTCTGGATGAGTAACTCTGCAGATGACTGCAAATTAGGAACTGTCATTGAATCCCACACTGACACAAATGTTCTCAAGGAAGGGCTGACACAAACAACTGGTATCAGAGCAATGGACTAAAACTAAATGCCAATAAATGCATAATAGTATCCTTCAGAAAGTCATCCACCCTGGTAACTATCATACTGACAGCACGCACCTTAGAGGTGAACCAGTAGTCAGGGACTTGGGACACACATTGTCAGTAATTTAGCCTTGGGCCATCATGTGTCTACAGTAGTGAGGAAATCACTTCGTGTTGCACAACTTATAAACAAAGGTATGGCATCTAGGCTCTTGCCACCCTATAGTACCTTTTTTAGGCAAGGTTCAAATGACAAATTCACCACTGTAACAGGTACAAGCAAGCAAAATCTGAGGGTAATGCTACTCAGTGCTAGAAGTCTAAACCTCAAACCTAAACCTCAAAATGCACTCACTCGAGGCACTCCTTAAAATGGAGAACATCCACATCTGTGCAGTGACAGAGACCTAGATTCAAGGCACCAGAGAGCACCCCTACATTACCAGGCTATAATTCATACCATACCTTTCGGCCACCTAACCTGGACATAAACACTAAAGGCAGAGGTGTGTCCATATTCAATAAGAATATCAACACCTCCATGCTAGTTGCTGAGCATAATGCATCCAAGATTATTCAAGTGCAACTAACTCTGGGCAAGACCACAATCCAAATTGTAGCTTGCAACAGATCTCCCACCATGCCCCAGGATTCCCATTCCTCATTTCTTGATACACTAGAAAATATTAGGGTACAACCTAACACCCTAATAATGGGCGATTTCAACTACCCCACCATTACCTAGGAAAACTACTCATGTACCAACTCTTTTGCTCAACATTTTCTGGAATTCATAAATTGCAAGGCCTTGGATCAAGTTACCCACACCCCCACCAGGGGCAGCAATATCCTAGACCTAGTCATTACCAACATGGGTGACCGGTGTTCCACACTAGAGGTCAATTCCTCGTTGGCCAGATCTGACCACAAGTAATCACCCTAGACATCCACATCCTGCCCCCACCCTCCATTAGGGAAACCACCGTAAAGAATTTCTCCAAAGCCAACATCACACTTCTTAATACAGAAGTGGCAAACTTCACAACACCCATCCAGACAGACAATAGAGGTACGACTGCTGAATCCTACACAAATGCACTTTATAAGCACTTACACAAGTGCATGGATCGTGCTATCCCTAACAGAACCAAGATGCTATCCTCCAAAAAAAGGAAGCCAATCTGGTGGTCCCTGCCATAAACAAACTCTGCAACATGAGAAAGAAACTGCTGCAAAAAAGAGTACCTGGTCAGCCTCAGTAAGAAGCTGAGATCCCTCATAAAATCCTCCAAAGCTAGTTACGAAAACAAAATCGCCACTGTTTCTAAAGACAACCACAAAGCATTCTATAGCTATGTCAATAATGTCAATGGCAACACTCAGATCTGTTCTGAGTTACAGCACATTGGCAGTAAATATACAGAACCAATTGATATTGCCAACATCCTGGCAGATAGGCTCAGTGATAACTTTACCCCCCCCCCCCACCCCCAAAGGGCCCATCTCTATACTGGAAAAATGTAAAGTTCCTGTAATCACAGCTGCACAGTTAAAAACCACACTCTCCAAAGCCAAGAACACAGCATCCATGGGACCTGACAACATCCCAGGCTGCGTTCTACATGATCTACAGAACGAACTGGCACCCCACCTAAGTACCATGTCCAATCATAGCCTCACCTCAGGCTTTGGGCCCACTGAATGGTGCACAGTGACGGTTATCCCACTCCACAAAGGGAGATCCAACACGGACCCCTGGAACTACTGTCCCATTAGCCTAACGAGTCTGGTCTGCAAGGCCATGGAATGTATCATCATGGAACTTATAAACAAAGACATTGGTAATCTCCAAACACTGGATCCCACCCAGTTCGGGATTGTATAAGGCAGATCATGTCTCCTAAACCTGATAGACTTCTTTGAAGCAGTCACCAAAGCCGTAGACGAGGGTAAGGCGGTTCACACAGCCTATCTAGATCTCTCTGGAATTATAGATAAACTTACTAAACTAGGTATAAATTCCTATGTCACAAGATGGGCTGCCAACTGGCTCACTGACAGAACCCACACTGAAAGTAGCAGACTCCAAATCCGACTTCAGACCAGTGACAAGTGGAGTACCACAGGGTTCAGTCCTGGGTCCTCTCCTGTTTGGTATCTACTTCTCTGAAGTACAGGCTAACACAGAAGGTCTTTAGCTAATGAAGTTCGCAGATGACTGCAAACTAGGAGCCATAACTGAAACTTCTAACGATGTGGACATCCTACAAAAGGGCCTCACTACCACAGATACCTGGTGTCAAAGCCAAGGCCTCAAGCTCAATGCCAAAAAGTGCATTGTCATCCCTTTTGGTAAAAACTCTGTACCCATTAACTACCACATAGGCGGTAGTCTACTTAACACCAAAAGTGTGATAAGAGACCTTGGAACACAGGTGGACAGTAGTCTCTCCTTTCGTAATCACATTGCCACAGTAGTCAGGAAGTCCTTCTACGTGGTACACCTCACCACAAAAGGTTTCTCATACAGGAAAAAAGAGGTAATTGTTCCCCTCGACTCATCATTCATTAGACCCATTA
This sequence comes from Protopterus annectens, assembly GCF_019279795.1. Lineage (NCBI taxonomy): Eukaryota > Metazoa > Chordata > Ceratodontiformes > Protopteridae > Protopterus > Protopterus annectens. The sequence goes on from NC_056728.1 coordinate 963,047,134, forward strand.
TAGAGTACAACGCCCCTTTTGGTATGTACCTCACAAGACATCTACAACAACTGGAAAGGCTATAGCAATACCTCACAAAGAGGATTACCTGCCTCAAACAGATGCCGTACGCAGAGCATCTCAAAAAACTCCAGCTTTACTTTGTCGCATATTGCCTACTCAGAGGCGATCTCTGCCTAACATACAAAGCTATGTCAAACCCAGAGCTGTTGGACATGCTCCACTTAAAGAAATCCCAATCCCTCTGAGCTACACACTCTAGGGATCTAAACCTTGTCACCACAATAAACATAGCATGCTTTAGGGATAGATTCCTGTCCCAGAGACTTCCCATACTTTGGAACAAACTACCTATCTATAGCAAACAAAGATTCTCATTAGCACTCTTCAAGAAAAATCTTGATGACTGGATGGGAAATAGGAAATTCACCCCGGGGATCACTTCTGTGGCTCTGCTCGACAGGGGCACAGGAAAATAATTTTTTTGGGTGGCGAATGCCAGGGTACCTTTTTGGCTAGGCTTATATAGGCCCTAGGGCCAACAGCCTAGTACCTACCTATGAACCTAAGTCCAAGGAAGTCATTATTCCACTGTATTCGGCATTCATCAGACTTGGCATTGAGTACAATGCCTCCTTTGGTAGGTACATAACCAGGCATATCCAACAACTAGAACATTCACAGAGGTTCCTCACTAAAAGAATACAGGGCATAAGTTAATTAAATGTCCTATGCAGACTTCCTCAAGGCCCTATCCCTGTATTCTTTCTCCTACAGGCTTTTGAGGGGAGATCTATGTCTGGCATGTCTGATCGACATCCTGCATATTCGCAAAATAAACAGCACCAGACTTACCCATTCTAAAGACTTAAACTTTGCCTATGATATAAATAGGACCTGCTGGAAATGGAGGTATGTATCTCAGAGACTACCCCATCTCTGGAACAGGTTCTTTATCCATGTGATATAGAGTTCCTCGCTAATGCAATTCAAGTACAAATTCGACATCTGGATGGAGAACAGGAAATTCAAACCTGGTTTGGTACCTATACCTCTAATGGACACAAGCAACCTGTAAATGGTTCATTTCCCAGGCCTTGTTTGTAAATGTTTCATCTCCCAATTCTCTACTTACACTTACCAGGGGTATCAGTACTTGTCAGAGATTTGGGATGCATGGCAACGCTTAAAAAGGCCCTTGTGGTCATAAGCCTAGTAAACACCTATGAACCCATGAAAATAAAAGAATATTGGTGGGATAATATCAACAACACAGTTAGGACTACACCAAAGAATTTATGGGGTAAAATTAGGTGGAGTCGGGAAGTCAAGCTCAGAGAAGACTACTGGAACCATTTCAAGTGTAGAAGTACTTATGGAAATAGGGAGATGGCAAGGAGATTTAAACATGAAGCAGATAGGATCACAGGATGAAAATAAGGATTATATACAGACTGAGGTTTGGAGTTTAAAATCAAAGCAAAAAAGCAAACAAAAAAAGGGAGAAAGAGAAATTAGGAAGGAGGATAAGCCAACAATGGCTTAAGGAGACTTTATACAGAGTTCTATAATACAAACAAAAGGAGAAGGGAAATCAATGGATCTAGGCAATCAAAATGCAAAATAAAATGCTCAGGATACAGTTTTAGATCAAACTAGAAGTGTTCATTTCAGGGACTAAAGTATAACCTTATCTACAGGATGAAGTAATAGAAGGCCAGGAAAGACAGTGGCTGTCCCCTTAAAGTTTTATAAGTGGGGGAGCGGCAATAGCAAAGATCTTGAAAAGTGTAACAAAACTGAAGGGGGAAGAAATATGAGATGTGCCTGAGTTGTAGATAGATCCAAGAAGTGGGGAAGTTAATTAAAGTTATAACCTTATTTAATCATTAACATGGATATTAAAATCATGGACAAGGTGATCGAAGAAAGTTTCAGTATGGTGCACTCAAGACGTACTGAGGTATGACAATTAAAAAAAGTTACCTTTTTTTAGATGATATTGTTTTGTACTTGATAGAGGCAGGTGTTATGGAACATTCTGAGACAATTTCACTTCTTTTTGGGATATAAAATTAATGGAGATAAAACAAAAGCTATATCAATAAACTATTCACCCATGTTTGAATTGATTCAACATTACCCATATTAATGGGAACACAAGATGAACTGTTTAGGTGTATGAATTAAAATGAATTGTTATGGCAGCTAACAATATATGGGAAAGACACAAGCAATAAAACTGGTTTTAGTACCTTTAGTTTTATATACAGGTCAGGCATAATTATGACAATGGAGAAGTTATAGATTAAAGTTAATAAAAGTTGAAGAATTTATGTGGGAAAGGAAGAGGGCCAGAGTTAAATGTGATAAGCTAATTTTCCCCTTAGAACAAGGTGGTTTAAGGTTACCAGATTCGAAGGGATACTTAGATCTACTCAGTTAAGTTTCAAATAAATAATGCAATCAGAAGGCATAAATCAGCAAGGAAATGGATGATAATGAAACAGGGAAGGAATACAAGAAATATGGAAAAAGCGAGGTTTTGGTTGCAGGTCCTTAAGAAGAAGAACAGCAGCAGCAACAACCATATAGAGTAGTATATTTCTAAAGTACCAGAAAGTATAGTTCTAAAGTACCAGAAAGTATAGTTCTAAAGTACCAGAAAGTCTATTTCTAAAGTACCAGAAAGTATAGTTCTAAAGTACCAGAAAGTATAGTTCTAAAGTACCAGAAAGTGTATTTCTAAAGTACCAGAAAGTATATTTCTAAAGTACCAGAAAGTATAGTTCTAAAGTACCAGAAAGTATAGTTCTAAAGTACCAGAAAGTGTATTTCTAAAGTACCAGAAAGTATAGTTCTAAAGTACCAGAAAGTGTATTTCTAAAGTACCAGAAAGTATAGTTCTAAAGTACTAGAAAGTATAGTTCTAAAGTACCAGAAAGTGTATTTCTAAAGTACCAGAAAGTATAGTTCTAAAGTACCAGAAAGTATATTTCTAAAGTACCAGAAAGTATATTTCTAAAGTACCAGAAAGTATATTTCTAAAGTACCAGGAAGTATAGTTCTAAAGTACCAGAAAGTATAGTTCTAAAGTACCAGAAAGTAAGCTCCTGGAAGTACTGTTCCAGGAGCTTTTCCATTCTTACGTTTGGATACAGCTTCCTTTACTTCAGTCTCACTAAAGTCTGCCAAGTTCACATTCAGAATCATTGTTCACACTTGTCCATCATTGCCAAAGTCATGAAGATTATGTGGTGTGGGGCAGTTTAGCACAGATTCACCAACGCCATAGACGAGGGGAAGACAGTGCACACTCTTCAGCTGGCTAAGGCCTTCAACACTATTTCCCACTCGGGCATAATAGATAAACTACCCTAGCTTGCTGTAAATCCGTATGTGACCAGATGGGTAGCTAACTGGGTCATTGATACAAGACACTCAGTCAAAATAGTAGTAGACCTGTAATGAGTGGTGCACCCCAGGGATCGGTCTTGGGACCTCTGCTGTTTGGGATATACTTCTCCGAGGTGCAAGCCAAAACCAGAGATCTCTGGCTGACCAAGTTTGGAGATGACTGCAAGCTGGGTGCATCATCAACTCCTCTAGTGATGTAGACATACTACAAGAGGGTCTCACCCAGACAAATGACTGGTGCCAGAAACACACCCTCAAACTAAATGCCAAAAAAATACATCATCATCCCTTTTGGGGAGCGTGATCTTGGCAAATTATCACATTAAAAACAACATCCTAAGCATGCAAGCAGTTGTGATGAACCTGTGCACCCAAGGTGAAAACAATCTAACTTTTGATCACCATGTTGCCTCCATTGTAGGGACAGTTTTCTACATGGCTCACCTCATTAGTAAGGGTATTTCTTCCAGAAACAAGGGAGTCATAACTTCCTTGTATTCCTCCCTTATCAGGCCCATCATCAAGTATAACGCCCCTTTTAGCATGTACTTCATGAAGCACATGCAGCAGCTGGAGAGACCACAGAGGTTCCTAATCAGGAGAATCCAGCGCTTCAAAAATCTATCCTACATGGATAGGCTAAAAGCCCTGTCCCTCTAATCCATCTCATACAGACTTCTCAGAGATGATCTATGTCTGGCATACAGAGGAATCTGTGACCTCACCTTGATAAAATTGCTGCATATCTGCAAGTCAAACTCCACTCGTGTGACCCACATGCAAAACCTCAACTTTGTCTGTGAAATCAATAGGACTTGCTGGTGGGACAGATTTGTCTCCCAGAGAATCCCCATCTGTGGAATAGACTCCTTCTCCACGTCATGCAAAGTACTTCATTATCCCTCTTTAAGAGCAACCTGGATGACTAGATGGGAAATAGAAAATACACCCCTGGGATTCCACCAGTGTCCCTGCCGGACAGGGGCATTGGGTGCTGATTTTTTTGGCTAGGCTTTTAAGAGCCTCAGGGCCAGTAGCCTAGTAACTTACTATGATCCTATGTTGTTGCCATCTCTTTAATTGTTCCTCGTGTTTTTTTGCAGATTTTCCATTTGATATCTAATAGGTGGCCTCTGTTTATTCTCGTCCCTAAGTTCTTGGGCAACACAATATAACACCCTGGAATTTCCAATCACTGCCACTGTTTCTGCCTCTGTTGCCAGTCTCTCAACCCATAACTTTTTGTCATTCTTGCACATCCTTTTGAGCAGTTTATCTTTCTGTTTATATTCTTCAGTCAAAGTGTCTAATGACTGGCCAGTTTGGTATGCTTGCTCTAGTCTTTATTTGCAATCCACGTAGTGAATCGCTGGCTTTCCAAGTTTCAACTGTTGTCCACACTTCTTTTCTTTTGCCTCTCTAATACCCAATTGTTGCTTCTGCAATCTTTTTTGAGGATTGTCTTGAATTGTTCCAGATGCTGTTCAGTGTCACTATCTGCACTCTGTAGGGTAGAGAATCGGTTTTGGACCTTGATGTTGTATCTGGTTTGCATGTCAGGTGACATCAACATGTTGGTATTGAATTGAGGTTCGATGGCTCTTATGTTCTGTTTTCATGTATGCAACCACAAGGTAGTGATCAGATGTGACATCAGCTCCCCATTGTACTCTGACATCTTGAAGCATACTTGCCCATCGATGAGATATGTAAATGTCGTCAGTCTGATTCCCCGTGTATCCACTGAGTGAACGCCATGTTGCCTTATGAATGTTTTTATGTTCGAATATGCTGCCCCCCAACTTTAAGGTGGTTGTCAGTACAGAACTGCAGTACTCTATAACCGTTATCCAATCTGTTTCCTAAAGCAGCAGAGCTAATGATGTGTTCAGGTCCCTCTCTGTTGCTTCTGATTTGAGCACTGAAATCACCCATCACAGTTCTAAGGTGATAACTAGGAAGTGAGATCATCACATATTGTAGCTGTTCATAAAATTCTTCCTTTTTAGTATGTGTGATTCTTTTGGTGCATAAACTTTAGTAATGTTAGTTTGGTGAAATGGCTCTGTAAGCTTACTGAAAAAATTCTATTGCTGATTGGTTCACAACTGACTAAAGTTGTTGATGCCTCCTTTCTAAGAAATATGCCAACTCCATTCTCATGCCTATCGCCACCTGAAAAAAGAAAGGTGAATATTCTGAAATAATCTTGCCTGATCCAGTCCATCACATTTCACTGATTTCAACAACTAATAGATTGTAACACTTCATCTTGTGTATGATTTGTGCCAATCTACCAGTACTATAGGCTGTAACGATCATTCCACTAAAAGGTACAGGTTGAATTTTCAGGGTTTGCACTCAGCATCTTTAAATTGTTTGCAGTAACCTGTGTTATGTCACTTGCACATCGCAGCCCACATACTACCAGAGGAGGCAGAGATAGCATGTTATACATCACCATCTCAGTAACAGACTGTGGACCATTTTTCATTGGATAGGGTTATTGTAACATGGTACATACAACAAAGATCTTGTTGCATATATATATATATATATGTGTGTGTGTGTGTGTGTGTGTGTGTATTATATATATATATATATATATATATATATATATGTGTGTGTGTGTGTGTGTGTGTGTGTGTGTGTGTGTGTGTGTGTATGTATCAATATATATATATATATATATATATATATATATATATATATATATATATATATATATATATATTTATATATATATATATATATATATATATATATACACATATATATATATATATATATATATATATATATATATATATATATATATATATATATATATATATATATATATATATATATATATATATATATATATATATATATATATATATATACCTATATATATATATGTATATATATATATATATATATATATATATGTATACATATATATGGATCTACTTCATATGATCGAAAGCTCCTACGATCGACACTCATTTCACCGACACCAAAACACCTAGAGCTCAAAATACCGAAAACTCATTTGGTCGAAACACATAACATCGACACATGCAATTCACATCATTATGCCCTTTCTCCACTGTAGCGTGACCCTGGAGTTAGAATAAATAGGGGGGTGGGGGGGGCACATATTTAGATAAATATTGTCATTTTTGTTATAACTATCCACATGTATGTTTAAAATGTATTATGTATGTGGGGGGGCTTTGCCCCCACACCCCCCAATGTGGGGGCCTGTGTCCCCCACACCCTCCTATCTATTTATTCTAACTCCAGGGTCGCGCTACAGTGGGGAAAGGGCATAATGTTGTAATTTTAATGTGTCAATGTTGTGAGTTTCGACCAAATGTGTTTTCAGTGTTTTGAGCTTTAGGTGTTTTGGTTTGTCTGAAAAGTTTGTCAATCATATGAGATTTCGATCATATGAAGTAGACCCATATATATATATATATATATATATATATATATATATATATATATATATATATATATATATATATATATATACATATATATATATATATATATAAACGGGAAGATACAGATGTATTTCTCAATACTAAAGAAATGATCACAAATTGTATTTACCTTAGAGTACTGTGCAGGCATCAGCCAGCCTATACATACCTATCACACATGCAGTATACTAGAAAGCCATCCCAAGTCACAGAAAACAGTAAGGAAGAAATGTGCACATGCAATGATGTTAATTAAAAAAGTAGTAGTGATATCAGCATTGTATAATAACCATAATCCACTCCAGTGTGTAGATAATGCAGGATTTATTCATTGCTGCCTTGGTTTGATTGCTCACCTGTCCCCCTGTGCATCAAACACCAGCCATGGTTAGATCCATCATTATCCACACCTGATCACTGATTAAGTATCTAGGTAGCCAGTTTATGAATACTCTGCTTTAACAAGCTGGACGTGCCCTGATTCTTGTAACCCTTGCTTGTTTACCATTTAACTTTTTTTTTTTTTGCAACTTGCCAGAATTCCTTATTAAACTTAAGAATCCATTTGAGTAATGGTGCTTTATTAAAAAAACTTAAATGTACATAAGGTAAATAAGAAATACTGGAATCAAAATACTATGTGCAATATTCCACAATGCTAAGTCCCTTAAAAGAAATGCCAGTTCTCTTGCTGGATTGTTTGTTTTTAATGTATTGCTTTCTGCTTTATGCACTTCTGGAATACATTACAGTAATAAATAGTAATGCTTAGTAAAACTGAATTTTGAAGCAGAATATTTATTGATCCTTTCTTTTCATAGCCTGACTCTCAAGTCTGACCAGAAGATTTGCTTGAATCCAAATGCCCCATGGGTGGAAGTCATTATAAAGCATTTATTAAAGAAGTATGTTTTTAGTTTCTCTTTTTTATGTTTTTTTATATAGCTATGCAATAAGATGAAAATAATCAAATGTGTTATATTTGCTTTGATCCTGGGATTATTACCAAAGTGAATGAATGTGTTTCTGTTAAGATATTAAAGAACATTTCAGAATAGGTTCCCTTTTGTAAGCTTGAGACAACATATTGAGACTTGCAATATTACGTATTATGGCAAAGATTAGGAGGACGTCTGTACAGAGTCCAAAACTTCTGGATCTTGGAGAATTTGCTCCTCTCTGAGCTACAGCACATAGGTAGTAGGAGGGGATAAGGTGCAGCCAGTCACATCAAGGATGTTCTGGGGCTTACCCCAGCATTAAGTGTTTAATCTGAATTTAAGTGTTCACGTTTTTAAGGGTTAATGGTACATACATTTTTAAAGCTGCAGGACTTGCAGTATGGAATCTAACTTCCAGTAGCTTTCCTTCCAGAATGTGTACTTCATGTCTACTGTTGAGAAAAAGAATTTCACAAAATGGCATCATACACTAGATAGTATACCTGAAAATAAATGATTCCTTCACAATTTTCAGACAGTCTTATTTAAACACGATACTGAATACTTTTCACAAAGACAGCTGTTTACAATACTTGCATCTACAGATGAAGCACTCATAAGCACTTGGAATTCTTGCATACCCTCACCTAATTTCAAAGAAGTGTAGACTATGTATTTTGCACTCAACTGATCAGATGGCATTCTGCTATACATGCTTCAGGAGTACAGTGAGCTTATGTTATGGCTTTGAGCAGTCCCCATACTCAGATCCATTGGAAAATATTTCCCAGTTCATGTTATTTGTGTACACTTAAGCAGCAAAACATATAACTTATCTGGAAGAGGAATGAGGACCGTAAGTAATAGTCTTAAATGTATAATAAAAAGCATATAAATAGTTAAACGGAATCACAGACAAAAGCTTAGGGATAGCCTTATCTCTCTGTGGTCTCTAATTTAAGTCATTAGAATACCTATTATACCATGACCCCCCCCAAAACGTGCATGCTGATTGGCCAGCGTGCCCGTTAAGTTATACTAATGGAAAAAGGTCCGGTCGCCCGGACTTTTTTCCATTAGTATAACTTGTTTTTTTAAAACACTGTCTCGCTATGTTAAATGGGTTTAACATAGCGAGACAGCTTTAAAATAAGCAACGGAGATCTCCGTTGCTTATTTTACAGCTGTCTCGCTATGTTAAACCCATTTAACATAGCGAGACAATGTTTAAAAACGGAGAAAGCAAGATCTCCGTTGCTTTTTAGAGTCTCGCTATGTTAAATGAGTTTAACATAGTGAGACAGTTTTAAAATAAGCAGCGGAGTTGGCCGTTGCTTATTTTAATCCTGTGTCGCTATGTTAAACACATTTAACATAGCGAGACATAAAAGCAACGGAGATCTTGCTTTCTCCGTTGCTTTTGCTCAACTCTGATGTACTGCGCAGGCGCAGTACATCAGAACTGCCACGGATGCCAGACATCTGCGGAAGGGCAGTAAACAGGCATTATACTATGCCATTATTTAAGAAAAGTAACAGTTTCTTTTCTTAAATAATGTCATTATAATAGCAATAACCACTTCTGGGTGTGGGTAATGCTAAATTTACCCACGGTTGGCTGTTTGGTCCTCGGGCCTCGGGACCAAACCACGCCAACCGTGGGTAAATTTAGCATTACCCACACCCAGGCGTGGGTTATTGCTATAATAACAAACTTTAAGGCTGTGAACAAAATCAGAGAAAAGAAGGCATTGATTAATGTACATGAATGAGATAAACAAAGGCAGTGCAAAAGAAAAATGTGAAGTAGTGTAAATTGATTTAATGGAGGAACAGCATTTTGATAGCATGGCAGTTACAGGAATGTAGAACCCAAAGAACCATTATGTAAATGAAAACATAACAAGGGTTAATTAAAAAAATATATAATTTCCCTGCCAGAATGAAGTATTAGACATCCCAGTGCAAGCATGCCATAACATCCAACATAAATAATGCATGCCCAAGGGTGTTCTGAAACCTTACGCCACAGGTGGAGGACCTCTATATCCCTGGAAGGGTATTATTTTTAGAATAATACACATTACTTTGCTTATAGAATGGACCATCTGTTATATATATATATATATATATATATATATATATATATATATATATATACACACACACATATATATATATATATATATATATATACACACATATACATATACATTTTTGATGTAAAATAGTTCCTGTCCCTATTTAATTTATTTATTTATTGACATTTGATTACCAGGGAAAGTCTGACTGGGTAGAATCCTACTTTCAGCACAGGCCCAATGATAAAAGCTCCAAATTATTACAAAACATTTTAAAAACAATAATTTTACAATTTTCAAAAATAAAATAAAAACAAAAACATATGCAGTTTAAATAATCATAACAAATTAGACATGATATAAAACATTGGTTAAACATTGATACAAGGCATATGACAGTCATGTAATATTTAGAGAAATTTTGGACAGTTTGTAGAGAAATTAAAGGTAAGTTAGTCTAATGTTTCAGACTTGCTGTATTATATGTAGTTGTTATTGGAGGAAGTATTTTGCATCCAAAATATAAGTTATGTAAGTATTTAATATCTATACATACACATACACACACACACACACACACACACACACACACACACACACACACACACACACACACACACACACTTGGAAGCACATACAGATGAACCCAGACATATCATAGAAACACATACACATTAAGAAGCATAGACAGGCAGACATGTACACAAGACACACATATATACATACACACTCACACTAACACACACACTGCACTTAACATACACTTTGCTGAGTCTTCAGATGCCTCCTTATGAGCAATTGCCAAAAAAAATGCAAGGCTTAGCAACTCTTTGCCCTCACCCTTCCTTTCTGCATCTGATCCTTACTGTTTGTGTCTGATTTTGCTGCTTAATGACCGATTGTCATAATAATTACTTATGAAAAGCTTCCTGACAATGGACTGCCTGTTGTGCCTATTGCAGTCTCTCTCTCTCAGGTTCTCCCACACATGCAAGCACACACTCACACATACACACAGAGACATGCACAGTACCTGGCATTACCTGTACATTAACACCCTGCTGGAAGAGAATTTGCATTCACCAATCAGAGTAGGGTGTGCATTAATCTCCTCTAATGACCATTGGTACAGTACAACAGCAACATACCAGAGTAACTCCATGAGAAAACAGCAGTAAAATGTTGAGTTGTACCAAGCATAAAAATAAAAAAGGAGAAATTGGTGAAAACTAAATCTATAACTCAAATTCAAATATCACTGATCATTAATTATTTATTGAATTAACTATTCTTCAGGTTTTGCCCCTTTTGACAGAAAGCCACAGAAAACAATAAACAGCATACCATATCAGTTCTGAGATGCAGAACAGTTCTTACAAGAACAATTAAATAAATTCCATCTCCCAGATTCTCAAAGGCTTGCACGGCATGCATGATTAGTGTAAGAGGTAATGTTGGCAATATGGTGGCCGAGCGATCCACATACGTGCCCATTTGACGTGCACGAGTGCTTTTGCACTAGTCCTGCACGTTCCCAACTGCCATGTGCAAATTACCCCATTTTCAGGTGAAAACCATGCAAATGAGGTAAATCTGCTATCCAGGAAGCTGGAATCAAGCCATGTAGGACTAGCGTAATCTGCAGAAATGTACTCGGTTACTAACAGAGTACGGGTCTGCAAAATCTAAAACGGAGACATGACAGCTCCAAATAAAGGCTGCATATCATGGAGGAAGCATGCCAATGGCCAAGTATAAGGCCATTGGCATTGCAAACAATACAAACAGTAAAAAACACAACTTTTACTGTATTTCTGCTGATCACGGCTGTGTAAGCATAGGGCAGCGGCACGCAAACGGGATCAGTGGGAAAATAAAAAAAATAAACTTAAAACAAGCATTCTAACTAAAATCAGTATTCTGCCATGCAAGTCAATGGCAGGCAAAAGACAATCTGGCCAGTGAATAGTGGTTGCTAAGGGGGGAGGCTCAGTGTGACACATGTAACTATGCATTAGCAGGCAATCCTATGCAAATGAGGGGAAGGATAGTGAATCCCAGTTTTCCCCAGCATGTGAGGCAGGTTCCAACAGTGTAAGAGTATGAAAAGCAGAGTGCAAGACTAGGAGGTAGGTGACATCATGGGTGGGTGTGTCAGGCATACTGTAAGTGACTTGGAGCCCTGTGGCTCGGGTATGCTCCTAGCTTAGCGGGGGAGGGGGTGTCTAAACCTGCCTAGCCCTCTTTACAAAGTGTAAGCTGGTGTGCGTGCTGCTCACCAAGTTCTACAGGAAGAAAAAAGAAGTTAAACCAGGAAATAGCAGCAGTGTGCACATCTGAGTACTCTGTTCACGCGGCGCACCCCCGAGCTCAAACAGAAGGGCAATGGGAAGGGAAAACAGCAGTAAGAAGGTAATCAAGGAGAACTAGCTTAGCTGGCAAGTGAAATGTATCAGAAGCAGCCAATTACACAGGCAGCAGCCCAGCCCAGAACACTACTATAAACTAAGCAAACACCTTCCCCACTGTTTTTTCCCACACTCTATACCACCGGTGTATACAAGTGGGGAATTTTAACAAACAAACCTAGAAAATGAGAAGGGCTGCAGCAGGCAACATAGAACAACATGTGCAAGAGGCTGAGGGTGGTGAGGATGTGCATGCTGATGAACAACCCAAGGTGAGGAGACGGAGAAGAGTGTACAGACCCATGGTTACCTAGCAGGGGCTGCATGAGCTGGAGATAGTGGAGCACTATAGGGTGGACAGAGCTGTGCCGGCCACACCTGACACACCAAACTGACCAAGGTGAACCCATCACAGTGGATACCAAGGTATGTGTAAGCTTAGGTATACTAGCCACAGGTACCTCCCAAAGCACAACTGGGGATATCATGGGGATCTCACAGGCATCAGCATCCAGAGTATTCCACCAGTTCCTGGATGCCATGTCAGCACATGCCAGTGAGCATGTATATTTCCTCAACACCCGTGAGGTGTTGACCAGCAATATGCATCTCTTCCACCAAATAGCAGAATACCCTGAGGTAGTGGATGCTATAGACTGCAAGCACATATGCATCAAAGCACCACCCAGTGAGCAGGGTAGGGCCTACATCAACCCCAGGGGCATCACCTCCATCAACTGCCAGGTCATACGTGATGCCCAGGGCATTATAATGAATGTGCGTGCTGGCTGCCCTGGAAGCTATGATTATTCCCACATATGGCATCTGATGCAGCTGTACCAGAGATTTGCCAATGGGGACATCTCTCATGGTCCCCTAGTGGGGGATGCTGGGTACACACTGGAGCTGTGGCTGATGACACCCGTCAGAAATGCACCTACACCTGAACAAGAATACCATAATGAGGCACACACACACAGGTCAGACATATAATAGAGTGTGTGTTTGGGATGCTCAGGTCACGGTTCTGGAGTCTGGACACATCCAGTGGAGCCTTGCAGTATTCACCAGGGATGGGAGGGTGGCCTAATGATTAAGGTGTTTACCTTATGAACACAAGGTGCAGGGTTTGAGTCTCACAAGGGATAATTGGCTAGGCATAAAATGGCTTGGAAAGGCAGTTAGCTTAGTACTAACCTATGAACCTATGAAGCTACATGTACCCAAATTGTTATGATATGTGCTATGCTACACAATATGATCCTGTGGAAACAGCTGTAGCATGAACAGCATGGGGCAGGGCCACACAGACCCTCACCAATGCCAAGGCGTACACAGGCACAGAGTGACCTGGAGGAGGAAGAACCTGAGCCTGTCCCAGTAGGCAGAAAGGGGAGTGCCCAGTATGCCCTGGCCTTGGCAAAGCGTCAACACATAGCACATGCACTGACACAGTAGGGTCCCAGGGAATGGCACCTGTCTCTGAATCGCACATACAGTAAAAGGGATGCCAAACATGACACCACCTATGCTCAACATGTATAAGGAGTGTACTATGTGCATCCGACATAGGCAGCCCTCCAGCATCATCTGAAAGTTTGGCACACCCACAAAGTAAGTCAATCAACCTACCAATTGTCAAATGGAGTAGACTGTGTTGTCACCTGTAGCTATGGTATGGATGTGAGCATGCAAGGGAATTGGGTGGCTGAATGTTACGGCAGCAGACAGTAGACACCCATAGTGGCCCCGACATGTGTAACACATACTGGAGTCACCATAGTAGCCAGTACTGCACAGGGTGACAAAACCCACTGCAGGAAATGTGCTGAACCACATTTGAACCATTCCATATGAACCACACATACCAGTCAGGATGGTTCACATACCCAACAACAGTCGCAGCCAGCAGGACAGGTGTAGACAAACCCAAACAGGGCCTATGCCATGGCCCCAGAATGATGGCTGTGGTTAACCCCACCCCCAGGCCTACACAGACAGACCACAGCAGGGCAGGCAGTGGGATGTTAGCTCTGAAGGGTAGGAAGTCAGACAATAATATGTAGGGCAACCAAAGCAACAATCTGTAGTACACTGGTGTGCCTCTAGTCATAATGACAGTTAGCAATACATAATAAAATGGAGTACATGACATACCAGTACAGTCATAGCAAATGTGTACAAGTGTCACTTGTGCCCTCCCCCCATCCTACATAGCAATGTAATAACAGTCAGGTGTGCCCCCCCAACCCTATGTAGAAATAGTCAGGTGTGCACCCCATACTACATAGTAATGAAATAACAGTCAGTTGTGTCCCCCCCCCACTCCTATGTATAAATGTAGAAACAGTCAGGTGTGCCCCCCCTATGCAGCAATGTTGTAACAGTCTAAGCTAACTGATTGATGGATACCCTGCAGAACACAGCATGCTACCTGTCGGTGTACAACACAAAGGTCAGCTCTGCAGCACAAACTACCTGGACACGATCCACACATCCACTACAGATGGCCATACTGGGCATGCTCACACACACAGAAATGAAGGCAATATCAGTCAACAACATACCGAACGATCATACTGGGCATGCTCACACACTTAGAGAAATGAAGGCAATGTCAGTGAACAACATACTGAAAGGTCATCCTGGGCATGCTACCACACTTAAACACATGAAGGCCATGACTGCAAACACCAGTGGACCAGACATATCTGGCAGTTGCAGATGTTAGTGCAAACACTCATCAGTATGTACCACTCATGCCTTGCACACACAATGGATAGGAATACAGACATATATGTCAGTTTGACACACTATAATAAGCCAAAGGTAGACGTACATAGATGTGTGGAAGATGGTGACTGTGACAAGGAGCCATCCAGGTCTGTCCCACCCAGCACACAGCCAAAGGGCCCCAAACACATGAGGTGCACATGTCACTCACTGCAAATACTAGCCACCAGTATCTGTCAGCATAGCAGACTATGTGGTGCATGTGCCAGCTGTGCAACATGACTGTACAAGAAGTCGTCATCTAGCAGCTGTATACACATACCTGTGACATATGACCCCATGTGTGCCTCCATGTGGCATGTCAACCCATACATGAATGGGTTATGGCCCATGCACACACCACCCTCCCAATAGCCCTACTATGACAAGCCTGCTGAGTTAATCCAATGTGAAATACATCTGTGGGAGAGTTGTAGCCCAGTAATCTCTGTGGTGCGTCCCATAGCTGTGTACTGCTGTAGTGTGACAAACTAGTTAGGTAGGTGTTCCAACCCCCAGACTTGGCGAGTGTGTGTGTGTGTGTGTGTGTGTGTGTGTGTGTGTGTGTGTGTGTGTGTGTGTGTGTGTGTGTGTGTGTGTGTGTGCATGTCTGTCTGTCTCTGACAGTGTAGAGAGTAATGCTTTTTAGTGTACTCACACTACTTACAATTCATATACTCGACTTTGGCAAGGCTGCAGATGTCACCCACCTAGAAATACACCTCTGGGAAGGTTGTAGCCCAGTAATCTCAGTAACGCATCCTGTGACTGCATACTGCTGTAGTGTGATAAAGTAGCTAGGTAGGTGTTCTAACCCCAGACTTGGCAACTGTGTGTGTGTGTGTGTGTGTGTGTGTGTGTGTGTGTGTGTCTGTCTGTCTCTGACCGTGTAGAGAGTAATGCTTTTTAGGGTACTCAAACTCCTTACAATTCATATACTTGATTTTGGCAAGGCTGCTGATGTCACCCACCTAGAAATACAACTCTGGGAAGGTTGTAGCCTAGTAATCTCTGTAGCATGTCCTGTAACTGCATACTGCTGGACTGTGATTTAAAACTGTGGTAGGGTTCCATCCCCACCCATGGCAGTTCTGGATGTTTTGTGTGTTTCAATGTCTGTATATGGAGCAATGCATGCTAGTCACACGTATTACATTTCAAATTGCCTACTTTGGCAATCCTGCTGATGTCATTCATTGTGAAATACAGCTTTGGGGAAGGAGTTCTCCAGTAATCCCCATGTTGTGTCCTATAACAGCTCCATGCTGTAGTGTGATATAGACCTCTGTCAGGGGTTCTATACCTTCACATGTCAGTTGTGGATGTTTTGTGTGTGTCTCACTGTCTGTGTAGGGAGCAATGCATTTTAGGGTAGTCACCCGCAGTATATTTCAAATGGTCTACTTTGGCAAGCCTGCTGATGTCATTCATTGTGAAATACACCTTTGGAGAAGAAGTACTTCAGTAATGTGTGTGGCGTGTACTATAACTGCATAGTGCTGTGGTGTAATACACTAGTTAGGTAGAGATTCTACTCCCAGACATGAAAGGTGTGCCTGTGTTTGTAACTCGTATCCTGTGTAGAGGTGGTTGTGAGCGTGTGACACCTGTGGCCAATGTGGAGCGGGTTTTGCATATTTCTTATATAGTGGCTCTACTATATATCACAATGTCCACCGTACAGGGATAACAGATGTGAAATAGCTGAGAGGCTGGGGAGCAAAGTCATACCCATACATGTGACATAAAGGCCAGGCAATCACAGTTAGCAACCCCAGTATTACCCAGAGCATACTCTCAACCCATGTCTCATACACACACACATGCCTAGGCAACAGCCAATATGTGAGTAGTACACTGCATATTGGCCACTGATAGTAACTATGGAGTAACAGCAGTGGGCTACAAAGGGCATGTCACCCTGTCCATCTGTCCAATATGCACATACATGCTGACAGTGCACCTCCCCCATGTTCTCCAATGGACACATGCACCACCTGTGGTGCCATCACATGTGACCCACAATGGACATACCATGCCTGACAACATGCCCTGTATGGACAGATGCCACTGACACCAGGGAATGCTGTTAGCATGCTATCAATGTATGTGCAGAGTAACCCTGGTGCCCATTACCAGTCCCCGCCACAGGTGGACAAGATTGGCACATATGATGATAATCTGTGTTCATAACATTGGCCAGAAACCCCAGGTACAGTTCCACGTTACTGTACATGCATGTGGGAGGTGTGCACATCCCAGACACTGTCCATGTCATGGACTAAGGAGCACATACATGGCAATCAATGCACAGCATTGGCCACACACAATAGTCTCCCAGGTGACTGGATGGGGGATACAATACCCACCTGTGTGGGCAAGTGTGGAAACTACAGCCCTGAGGCACAATGCAGACCACTGTCATGTGGCCTGATGCCAAGGTATACTCATCATCTACCCTTGTATAGCCTGCTGCCACAGTCGACCACCACACACCCATGCAGGCATGCATGTCAGTACTGGCATCCTGTGTGTTTGTATGTGTGTTGTATGGTATGTTCACATCCACACTCACTGTCTGATGTCAGACACCTCCTCATACCCTTTGCCCATACAACCTCCATATGACCCATGTGGTGCATGTGATACCTGCACAGTGATGTGTTGTGGCAATCCCACTACTGATGAGTTGTACTCTTGGCCCTGCCAAGTGTGTCACTGTGTGCATGTCCCTGTGAGAGTGTGGCTGTGTTGACGCTGGCACCTGTTCATGCAGACAGGCATGTGCACGTCACCTACCGCATAGCAACTATATCCCTGTTGCAGATGCCACTCACCATCACATATATGTTCTGAGGGCTCCACAACAGGTAACCCATGTGGCGCATCCAATAACTGCATCGAACTGTGATAGCACTACATAGTTGTCAGAGGTTTGATACCCTGTGCTTGTAGGTGTGTGACACAAACAAGCTGCAGTTTTACTCTCCCACCCCTCCCTGACATGTCTTTGCCTCTGTCTGCCTCTCCCACTACCTCTCTGGTGGAAGTGGAGACCTACACCTGCTTTGTTTAGGCAGCAGCATGTGTATTATAAGTGATGCTTATGATCAGCTGATGGCCTCTGCACAAATTCCAGCCCTCTCCTAGCTGATTGCATGTGGAACAGCTGTGGTAACATTCCCATAGCCAATTGCATGGAAACACACTCCAGTATCTAGGAACATCATGTTGGTATTAGCCCTTGTCATTCATTGTGAGCAGGAATTGGTTGGCAACCAGCATCTGAGATGGATTGGGAATTTACCTCTAACAGCATACACTGTGGAAACAGGGCAACACACAGGAGGGGGGTGTGCCTGACCTGCCTACGGACTGTAAGTGCTGCTATACTGCATGTGGCATACTGTTGGTTTAACAGTGTGTGTGTGGATATGTCTTTCCTACATGTCTCCATACCTGCCATGTCAGCTCCATGTTTATGTGAAATCCCCATCTGCACGGTCATCTGCAGACAGGGCAGTGTGTTGTGCCTTTGGTTTCATGTGTTACCAATGAAGTATCTATCTGTGGACATTTACTGGCGTCTTATCCCTCATAGGACATATGTTGCCACAAACCCTGTTACAACAGTAAATGTATGAGGTTATCACAGCAACATGTCATTATTGGCCCTGTGTATGTGCTGTCAGCCACAACTCTGTCAACCTGTGTACATATGTCGTGCATGACGTGGTGCCTATGTGCTGTACACCATAATTAGTGTCATCATATCTAACAAGCCAGTGAGATATCAGACTGCTTCGCATATTATGTACAGTCAGGGTTATATTTGATGACATAACCTGAACATTCTGTGAATGTTTGTAAGTCCTTCCTGTGTGTGAGCATCAGTGTTACAGACAGCAGGTAGTAATACCTCTTACAGGAGAACTGACACACTCAGGGCAGCTACATATTTGTAGGAGGTTCAGGAACTACAGACAGAGTGTGAGTAGAGTTGTGTTACGCTTTGTATAGTACTGGTGTTACAGTGTGTGTGTGTACATACTACTTTACTTTGGAATGCAGTCTGTCTGCATAGCTCTCAATTGTAGGCCTATTCTCTTGGTGGCCAGAGGTATGCCTATCATGTGTTGTCTGTCCACCACACAGGTCTTGTGTCAGAGATTCCACTAGAAGTGTGTGTGTTGAGTGCTATCAGTACATGACCTACACATCAAGCTTTGCACATATGACATGCTGTGGGGGCATGTTCCATAGTGGGCTGAGTATATCACACTGCCACTGCTGCCATCAGTCCACTTCTGTTGTATCTCCCACACATATGGTGGGGCTGGAGCCATATATGTGTGGGCGTCACCTACACAATACATGCGTGCTCTTATGCACTCCAGAGGCCAGTGTATGTAACAGTGGTATATGACCCTGTATTACTGAGTCTGGGGGGGAGCACCATAAATGGCCTAGGCTGCTAAATATGGGGGTATCAGGGGTGAGCTGCTTTAAGGTATCTGGATGTAAAGTGCCATATACTTCACCTATATTTATATTACTTACATATATTCGGTTACTGCAAGCCTACTGCCTACTGCCTCCTGCCCGACAGAGTGTTCTGTTTGTCAGTATGCATGTGATGGTGTCAGTTATGCCTTGTTATGTCACAGTTACAACCCATTTGGTCACATGATGTCTTTACCACCCACTGCTGTTGTACAGAGTGTAGATAGAGGCTGCTGAACTATACACGTGCATTACATACTGTTGACTGTTTGGTATCCTGTGGCCCAGTCTGTCCTCACTATTGTACTGTTTTAAGGGCTTGGCCTGGATAGCAACAGTTGTGAACCTTTCCAGACTACTGTATTAGTATAACTGTTTCATGGTTGCATTCCTCTGTTTATGTAGATGTCAGTGTCTGAACAGCTATATGACATGGCATATAGAACTGTAATAGTACACAATGAAAGGTATTCCATTTTTGCAAGCCTGTGTGTGGTGTTTTCCCTATGACTTCTCTGTGGGTATATGTTGTAGGCAACAATTGTCATTTGTATGGGTGGCCCATGCAGTGTCCAGCTGTACAGGTGTTTACTGTAGACATTGTGGCTGTTCCATATTGTGTGCACCTTCTACATATGTATCTTACTGTACATATATCTGCATGTGCTTGTGTAGTCACGTGTATATCCATATATATATATATATATATATATATATATATATATATATATATGTGTGTGTGTGTGTGTGTGTACATATGTATATATGTATCTGCATATCTGTGTATCTGTATCCTGGGGATGTTGATGGCTACCACATTTCACATTAACTATGGGAGCCAGACTGTACTGCATGATATGTCACCAATACCAGCCTGACATCATACAGGTGGGATGTAGTACCATTAACTTCCTGTGCCCATGTCGTGTCAGGTCCCGGTTACGGGATCTGCAACACTTGGTAGTGTATTGAGGGGCTGATGTGTTTGGCCATGGGGGGGATGCCTAGTTGTACAAGACATATAGTGTGTGGGGCCTCTCAACCCCAGTAACGGTGTATGTGGACATATGTGTGTTTGTTAATCTGCCATTGCTCTCTACAGATTTATGGCCATATATACTAATACAGATATATATATATATGTATATATATATATATATATATATATATATATATATATATATATATATATATATATATATTTTTTTACTAATCTCACTCTCATACGTCTCTGGCTGCTGTCTACTCTTGCCCCAGCGTCTTGGCCTCTGAACCCAGCTCTGCATTGTCCTGAACTCGCCCAAGCCAAATCCTACCAGGGGATAAAAGAACCCTTACAATCTCCAGTGGCCTCTTCTATTTGACTCTTTCACACTGCACCTACCTTCAAGGAAGGAAGAAAAACCCAGCTCTGCATTGTCCTGAACTCGCCCAAGCCAAATCCTACCAGGGGATAAAAGAACCCTTACAATCTCCAGTGGCCTCTTCTATTTGACTCTTTCACACTGCACCTACCTTCAAGGAAGGAAGAAAAACCCAGCTCTGCATTGTCCTGAACTCGCCCAAGCCAAATCCTACCAGGGGATAAAAGAACCCTTACAATCTCCAGTGGCCTCTTCTATTTGACTCTTTCACACTGCACCTACCTTCAAGGAAGGAAGAAAAACCCAGCTCTGCATTGTCCTGAACTCGCCCAAGCCAAATCCTACCAGGGGATAAAAGAACCCTTACAATCTCCAGTGGCCTCTTCTATTTGACTCTTTCACACTGCACCTACCTTCAAGGAAGGAAGAAAGTATGTTATGGACTCAGTTATAATTGCATAATAGACCCCTATCTACTATTTTTATCAGGGCCCTTTAGTTAGCTACTAGCTTGAGTACACAGCAGCCTTAACTTTACCCTTCAAGCTGCCCTATAGCCAACACTCCTTGTTAATTACACTAACTTCCTTCTTACCCTGCATCTCACCATCCATATTTCTTCTCTAAACAGCTCTCTCACTCACTTTCCTACATTTACTAGATCTGCCCACTAGGTGGCACCCTTATTCTACTCCTTCTTTACCCCTCTACTCTGTCCTACCTCTGTATATGTAATATATTTCCTCCCACTTTCTATCTTCATCCTCATTCCATCCTCCTACACTGCCTCTCTCTGCCTTCCTACCCCTGCAATCTGTTCTATACTGTACTGTTCTTGACCTGCTCATCTTCCTACATCTACTCTGTGTTTAAACACTATTTTTCCCTACTCTACTACTCATTCCTTTGCTTCTGTACCATACTAAACTTCTCATACTCTCATACTTCTCATACTCACGCCTTACCTCTCTTACCTACAGTTACCTGTATCTCTGATTGTTTCTCCTCCTGCTTCTCCTCCAGTTGTTTCCAGTCAACATGGTTTTAGACCTCATCACAGTACTACCACTGCTCTCTTATCCTTTGTAGAAACCATCAATAAGAATCGCAATAACAACCTTCTCTCTTCTGCTCTCTTTATTGACCTCTCCAAAGCATTCGATATGGTCAACCATTCCACCTTAATTAACATACTTGAATCCCTCTCCTTTGACAACCTTGCCACTAAATGGTTCAAAGCATACCTAAGCAACAGGCAACAAGCAGTCCTATGGGGCAATCAACTCTCTTCTCTCCTACCCATAAACATTGGTGTCCCTCAAGGCTCTATTCTTGGGCCACTTCTATTCTCCCTTTTCATTAATGATCTCCACTCTGCTATCCCTCAAGCTACCTGCATCCAATATGCAGACGACTCTACCCTGATCTGCTCTGCTTCCTCTCCTTCTGAACTCTGCTCACGTACTTAAATGATCTTCAACGCAGTTGAAACATGGTTCTATAAACGTTCCCTCTTACTAAATGCCAAAAAAACTAAACTTCTACTCTTTACTCCCACCACCCGATCCCCTACCTTACACTTCACCATTTCCTCTAATAATGCTACGGTTATCACACCCGATCCTACAACAAAACTATTAGGAATAACCATTGACAATAATCTCTCTTTTGATCAACACATTAACAACACCATTAAATCAGTCAACAGAAAAATAGGATCCTTATACCGAATTAAACCCTTCCTAACTGAATCTGCTAGAGCCAAGATTGCCCACTCCCATCTATTGTCAACACTTCTCTAGGCTTCACCTATATTTACCAACCTTAAGAAAACAAACCTCAACAAACTCACCATATGCTATAATAGCATCAACCGCCACTAACAACCCCTTCAGAACCCACCACTGTAATAACCTGAAACAACTAGGCTGGCTGGAATTCCAAAACCTTCTGCTCATCACCCAACTGAACATTGCCCACAAAATATTGTACCAGCCTACAAACACCCCCATACTCTCAGAACTTTTAATACCTTACAATAATCTTAACTCCCTTCGCTCCTCTAGGAAACTTATGGCTAAATTAACAAAGTCCAATAACTCAGCTGGTGACTCTCTTTTTTCTAGTTCAGTAGGAAGGAACTGGAATCTACTACCCAGTGACATAACACTAATCTCATCACTGCCCCTCTTCAAACAAAGAATAAAAGAACACTTGAAAAATCACTGGCTCTGTTCCTGCACTAAACCTGACTAAATTTCTACCCCACTCTATCTCCTTACTTCCCCCACATCTCTCTCCCTCTTCCCTGAACAACTATCCTTTCTCTCACTTACTTCTTTTCCTCTTCTCTGAAACTTTGCTTAATCCTTTCTTATCCTTTCTTTTTTTACTAGACTCTTACTTTTTCTCCCACTTCCTCTCCCTACCACCTTTCCCTGATTTATGCTTCTCTGTAGTTTAGTTTGTTTATAGGAAATGATATCACTTCCTATTTGTAAATTGTTTTTGTACACTAACTTTTTTTTATTGTCTTTACATTTATCCTGGTGATTTTCTTGTATATTACTTCAAATGTATATTTTTTGTATATCTTGTGGAGCTTTTCTCCCCGGGCCTCTACTGAAAATGGAAATACTTCCAGCTAGACTAGCCCGGTCAACAAATGTAAAATAAAAAAATAAATAAAAATATATATATATATATATATATATATCTGCCGACATATATATAAGTATATCTGTATATACCTACATAGATGTATATCTGCATACACATATGTAACTTGCTGTGTATATGTAGACATATAGGTGTAGACACATATATGTGTCAATGTAGGCATTTGCATGTATAGGTTGCATAGGTTAGTACTAGGCTAACTGCCCTTGCAAGCCTAGCCAATTATCCCTTGTGAGGCTCAAACCCTGCACCTTGTCTTTGTAAGGCAAACACCTTAACCACTAGGCCACCCTCCCAACCCCCTAAATAAACAGCCTCTAGAAGCCTCGAACCCCGGACCCTGTACAGTATAGTCATAGTAGTTAACCACTATAGTAATATATATGTGTATATAGTGTTAGAAAGTATATATATATATATATATATATATATATATATATATATATATATATATATATAGATATATATATAGATATGTTGTATCAGTTTAGATATTACTATCTTTACACACAGATGCATCTAGGTGATGGTATACACTCTCTGGACTGGATGATGTGTTTCAGATATTGCCCTGACTTTATACAGTTGCATTGGCTTACTGTTACACCTTTGTAGCTATGTTGTGGAGGGTCCTGGGGTCAAGAACTAC
Source organism: Protopterus annectens (assembly GCF_019279795.1). Taxonomy (NCBI): domain Eukaryota; kingdom Metazoa; phylum Chordata; order Ceratodontiformes; family Protopteridae; genus Protopterus; species Protopterus annectens. Next base: position 963,071,418 of record NC_056728.1, read on the forward strand.
ATGTGCTGGATATTGCATTGCACAGAATATCTGCTATGGTTGGGGTGGGGGGGGGGGACATAGCAGTCATCACCAGGTACCCCTCATTTGAGCCCCCACCCCCATTAACTGTGCATAAGGACAGTTATTTTCTGGTGGAGGTTCTGGTTGGTATTCCTATTTGGTGCTGCAATTCACATATCCATCTATATATACATATATATATATATATATATATATATATATATATATATATATATATATGTATATGTATATGTATACCCATATATCTAAATATATGTGAACATATTTATCCATCTACCTATATACCACTGATGTGATATGACGTATGTGTGAGTCATACATTTATATGTTCCTGTGTATCTCTCTACATTTACAGATCTATAACTGTCCATATGTCCATGCATGATTGGCTCACAATATTTGCCTGTCCCACATTCGTCTGGCCAATTGACGTGGATGATGTCAGGCATGTGGTCACTCAGGAATGATGATACATTACAGTTTCAGACATCATATTGTTCAGATTATGTGTATTACAACAGATCACTGTTTAACTAGCAACGTTTTATATGTATATGAACAATATTTCACATTTATTCCAATTTGTACCCCACTTTCGTCACACAGTGTCCAGAATGTTTGCAATAAGAGGTTGAGTGTTATGATATTAAAACAATTCCCTTTATGCAGATTGACTGTGCTGCGTGATATGTCTGGGAATACTTGGGATTTATGTATATCCAACATGGTGTAGTGTTAATTCACTATGATTGTGGTATGCAGGGTTCGGGCCTTGCAGTGGCTGTCAATTATGTGGCAGGGTTGAACATGGGTGGTGGGATACAGGGTAATTAAGGCATTTGGAAGCAGTTGTAAGCATGTTTGCGCAACGGTAAGCATTGCCAACTGCAGGTAACATCCAGTTACACCAGGTTAGCCTCAAAACTGCTTACTTTGTGTACGCAGTGCTTACCGTCATGCAACCACAAACCTCCAGTTACATATACCTTCAGATAGTTTGCATCAGATTTGCTGAGCCTGTAAATGTAAACTCGCTTACTAGTGCTGACATATGCTTACTACAGCTTATTGCTGCTTAACCTAACTACTGCTGTATGCATTATGATACTGACTCCTTACATGTGCATTTCCTGCATTACTCCAGTTTATATATATATATATATATATATATATATATATATATATATATATGTTATCTCGTGGCCGCAGTACTGTACTTCATATACATATATATATATATATATATATATATATATATATATATATATATATGTTATTCCGTGGGTTATGCAACATACATATTACCCATAATGAGGTTTGCCATGGGAAATGGTATGTCTCAGTACCTTCCCTGTGTCCACCCCCTCCTTTCTCGCTGACATCCACAGGCCGGTCCCATTAGAACAGGTTCATCCAACCCCAGGACGCCTCGGTCCATAATGTCATACCCATCATTCCCTCCTCCCCATTCCTCCTCCACATCAATCATCCTTCCTACAGGTTCCCGCTGAATCCAACCACACCACCACACATTGCCCACTCTCAACTTCTCGGGACCGTTCTAGTATGTTGTTCCAACCCATGGATCTTCAGGCTTCCCACACATTTAGTCCGCGAACATACATTACCGTCTTTGCTTACCTTTAAGGCATGGTATGTTACCGCGAGGACTCTTTTTAGAAGAATTTTTGGGGTCGTCGACATGCATTTGTTTAAGAGTAGACATAGCAGGTTGACACTGTGTCTCCCACTGGTAGTATCCTGCTAGTAGTCTGGGAGCCAGTGCTGTGCTACGCTTAGCAGTGCATATTATTTGATTTGCATGATATTTGCCTTTTGGCATTGATTGCCCCTTCATCACTTGTTGTATATGTGTCTTGTATCCTTGAGACTTGTGTACGTACACTGTATGGGGTCCTGGGAACTTCTACACTTAATTACAATAACACCTCACATCTGGACTTACTGCAATACTCCAGTTCACATATGTATGTTCTGTAGTCAGTTATGGCACATATGACTGTATACTGACGCCTTTCACAGGTTCAGTTTGGTTATACTATGGTGAGGACATTTCCCTCTCTGCACATGTCGGTAATCCTCCATTATACTGTCGCGACCCAAGCTTCTGTAAGCTCTTCATCCATTTAGTTCATGTATGTACAAGCCTTCCCTTGATCCTCCTCCGATACTGGTGGAAACATCTATGTGACTCACAATTTTTGGTTCATCCCACCAGGGATGGACCTCTTGTTGTGTTAACAGTAGACTTAGCTGGTCTACACTGTTTCTCCCACTGGTAGCATCCTGCCAGGGGTTTGGGAAGCAGCAGTTTGCTCACAGACCTGGCCAGCCTCATCTCCCAGTTCTGCAGAACTGACACCCCAGTTGTGACATTCTGTGCATGAAGCATGCCCACATGCCCCCACAGCATGCACCGTCTTTCATTATTCTCTTCAGTATTATGCAAGACTACTGTTCTCATAGTATGACTGGACAGGCACTGTCCATTGATGCACATAGACTGCTTGGAATACTGTGACTGAACAATGTACACATGTTTGCTGGTATTAATCTACATACTTACATACATTTCCTATACTGTTGAATGACTGTGATGGATGATATATTTATGATAATAGCAGCTGAATGTGTATCTACCATGGCTTAGTGGTAACTCACTTAGGCTACAGTGTGCAGGGTCAGGGGGTTGCAACCTGGGAGTGCAGATTATTTTGTCAATGGGCACAACGAGAGCTGTTGGCTACAGAGTGACTAAGGCACTGTAGAGCAACTGTAGGCACTGTAGAGCAATTGTAGGTGGGTATGCGTTGGTTTGCATTTGGCTCAGCATTGCTGACCTCCGGTTATGGTGTCTTACACTGAGTTAGCTTCTACATTGCTTAACCAGTGTGGGCATTGCTTACCACCACCCAAGCAGGCTTAAACTTGCTTGCTCCCACATACCCCCGCCCTACGTCATGTATTTAGGTTACATTTTTTTACCATTTTTTTCTCCATTTACAGCGGTGGCCCGGGGAGTGGAGCTCCACAGTAAACCCCAGTTACACATTACAAGTAATACTGAGGTGTTCACATTCATAGAGAGTAACAGACTTAACATAGCTATTTACCACATTCTTCATGCTTATTTATCATTAACATGTCGGTATTATACATGCTTAGGTCAGGTTTACATCTCAGGTATGACTGTTGACAAAGGTCAGTTTAAGGTGTAGTTAGATTCCAGTTTAACAGTTCTGGATAGGTTACACTCAGGTATTTGGGGTAGGTTCAGTTATTCCATACCTGTATGGTAGAGTAGAAGAGAATATTGAAGGAGTAGGTAGGTAGGTAGAGGGGGTGACATTGTAACTGTAGAGTAGGCTGTTGGAATAACTGGCAGGGGAGCAATAGGGAAGGTTAGAAGGATGTTGGGATTTGTATGCGAGGCAGGACAAGAGGCGTTGGTTTCACTAGTTGATGTAGGGGTACAGAGTGTAAGTTTGGGGGGGGGGTTCACCAGGTGGTGAGCATGTGCTGATCCAAGTGTGCTTGAAGTGTTCCTTCATGTGTTATTTACATGTGTCCTGTGAGACAGCTGAGGTAATATATGTGGGTAAGGGGTTCCAGATTCTGCCAATATAGTTGGGGAAGAGGGTGTCACCTACTTGTAACTGTAAACATTAATAGAAATGAAAAAGGGGTTGATAGTTAAGTGGTGTTAATGGGGCACAAAGAGGGACAGATAGTAGGGGAAATATCCAGGGATGTGCAGGAAGGCTGAAGGGAAGGTCCACAGCTGGCCATTTTTTCTACAGCAACAGCTGTGCATATACACTGCATTTGGAGGTAGGTTTGGACACTCACACCCCTGGGTGGGGGTGAGGACAACAATAATAACTTGTGATGCCAGTTAGATCGACTTACATGCCTACAGTGGGGTGTTGCGACCATGTGTTCTTTGGTGTTATTTAGTGGGATTTGAAACAACACATCTGGTTATACCGTACTTTACCATGTAAAATAGACTGTGCTGTAGTGGGACTTGTACCAGGAATGGCTGATCATTAGGCGGCAGCTCTGCCCAATGCACACTATTGCTTACATTCCCAAGGCGGTCCGAATAGGACTGCTCCAGCCAACACCTGCAAGCCACGGCCCATAATTTCATACCCATAGTTCTGCTGCCCCTCCTTTACAGCACTCATCCTTACTCTGGGTGCAGGCCAGGTCTAACCACACCACTACACACTGCCCACTCTCTACTTCTCGGGACCTATCTCGTACATTGTCTCGACCCATGGGTCATCAGGCTTTCCCAACCTTGTAGTCTGAGTATATACACGCCCTGCCTTGAAAAGTCATTGCATGGATGGGACTCCAATGACAAGAAGTTTTTGGGGTGTCCTGCAAGGGAAGTTCCTCTCTCTGTTTCAAGATTAGACTTAGGGGGTCCACTATGTTCCCCTCACTGGTTGTCTCCTGCCTGTGGTTTGGGGAGTAGTGGATTATTTACTTTGTTTGTGTGTTTGTTTGTATGTTTCCCCTGTCTGGCTGGGGGGTAATGGTACATGTTACATGTATGTTGCTTGGGACACTCACCCCCATTAGCACAGCCGGTGATCATATGTCATTCTTATGTGCTGTATCATATCATAGATATATATCTGTGTATATATACACATACATACACACACACACACACACACACACATATATATATATATATATATATATATATATATATATATATATATATATACATATATTGTGTGTGTGTGTGTGTGTATAGTATGCATACATATATATCTAACGACATGTGCATGTATGGTTGTCTGCATATGTATATATCTATATGTGGGTATGTATATGGGGATGCACAAGCCAGTGCATTTCTTTGTGCCGGTCCTAAGCCCAGATAAATGGGGAGGGTTGCGTCAGGAAGGGCATCCGGTGTAAAATTGTGTCACATCACACATGCAGAAAACTGTACAGAAACTCATACCGGATCGGTCGAGGCCCGGGTTAACAACGACCGCCATCAGTACTGTTGGCCAACAGGGTGCTGGCGGAAATTGGGCTACTGTTGGCCGAAGGAGGAGAAGAGGTGGAAGGCATGCCCGAAGGCAGGTAAGGGCTAGGACTGTGATAGCGAGGGTCAGAACTTTGAATGTTGGCAGTATGACTGGTAGAGGGAGGGAGCTAGCTGATATGATGAACCGAAGGACGGTTGGTATATTGTGTGTGCAAGAGACCAGATGGAAGGGGAGCAAGGCTAGGTGTATCGGAGGCGGTTTCAAATTGTTTTATCATGGTGTGGATGGGAGGAAAAATGGCGTAGGCATTATCCTGAAGGAAGAGTATGCTAAGAGTGTTTTGGAGGTGAAAAGAGTGTCGGATAGAGTGATGTTTATGAAGCTGGAAATTGATGGTGTAATGATGAATTTTGTTAGTGCGTATGCTCCACAAGTTGGGTGTGTGATGGATGAGAAAGAAAAATTTTGGAGTGAGTTGGATGAAGTGGTGATGACTGTACCCAGGGGTGAGAGACTGGTGATTGGAGCAGATTTCAATGGGCATGTTGGTGAAGGGAACAGAGGAGATGAGGAAGTGATGGGTAGGTATGGTGTTAAGCAAAGGAATGCAGAAGGTCAGATGGTAGTGGATTTTGCGAAAAGGATGGACATGGCTGTGATGAATATGTATTTTAACAAGAGGGAGGAGCATAGGGTGACATACAAGAGTGGAGGACGATGCACACAGGTGGATTATATCTTATGTAAAAGGGCCAATCTGAAGGAGATTGGAGACTGTAAAGTGGTAGCAGGGGAAAGTGTAGTTAGGCAGCATAGGATGGTGGTTTGTAGGATGACATTGGTGATCAAGAAGAGGAGGATGAGTGTGAGGGCAGCACCAAGGATCAAATGGTGGAAATTGAAAAGGGGTAATTGTGAGGTGATGTTCAGGGAAGAGTTAAGACAGGCACTGGGTAGCAGTGAAGAATTACCAAATAGCTGGGTAACTACATCAGAGCTAGTAAGAGAGATGGCTAGCAAGGTGCTTGGTGTAACATCTGGAAAGAGGAAGGAGGACAAGGAGACCTGGTGGTGGAATGAAGAAGTACAGGAGAGTATACAGAGAAAGAGGTTGGTGAAGAAGAAGTGGGATTGTCAAAGAGATGAAGAAAGTAGACAAGAGTATAAGGAGATGAGGTGCATGGCAAAGAGAGAGGTGGCGAAGGCTAAGGATAAGGCGTATGAAGAGTTGTATAAAAGGTTGAACACTAAGGAGGGAGAAAAGGACCTGTACCGACTGGCTAGACAGAGGGACCGAGCTAGGAAAGATGTGCAGCAGGTAAAGGTGATAAAGGATAATGAAGGAAACATACTCACAAGTGAGGAGAGTGTGTTGAGCAGATGGAAAGAGTACTTTGAGGGGTTGATGAATGAAGAGAATGAGAGGGAGAGAAGGTTGGATGATGTGCAGATAGTGAATCATGAAATGCAGTGGATTACCAAGGAGGAAGTAAGGATAGCTATGAAGAGGATAAAGAACGGAAAGGCTGCTGGTCCAGATGACATATCAGTGGAAGCATGAAGGTGTTTAGGTGAAATGGCAGTGGAGTTTTTAACTAGATTGTTTAATGAAATCTTGGAAAGTGAGAGGATGCCTGAGGAATGGAGAAAAAGTGTTTTGGTACCGATTTTTAAGAATAAGGGTGATGTGCAGAGCTGTAGTAACTACAGAGGGATTAAACTGATCAGTCACAGCATGAAGTTATGGGAAAGAGTAGTGAAAGCTAGGTTAAGAAGGGAGATGATGATTAGTGATCAGCAGTATGGTTTCATGCCAGGATACGATATTTGCTCTGAGAGTGTTGATGGAGAAGTACAGAGAAGGACAGAAGGAGTTGTATTGTGTCTTTGTGGATTTAGAGAAAGCATATGACAGGGTGCCTAGAGAGGAGTTGTGGTATTATATGAGGAAGTCGGGAGTGTCAGAGAAGTATGTAAGAGTGGTACAGGATATGTACGAGGGTAGTGTGACAGCGGTGAGGTCTGCAGTGGGAGTGACGGATGCATTTAAGGTGGAGGTGGGATTACATCAAGGATCAGCTCTGAGCCCTTTCTTATTTGCAATGGTGATGGACAGGTTGACAGATGAGATCAGACAGGAGTCCCCATGGACTATGATGTTTGCAGATGACATTTTGATCTGTAGTGAGAGTAGGGAACAGGTGGAGGAGACCCTGGAGAGGTGGAGATATGCTCTACAGAGAAGAGGAATGAAGGTCAGCAGGACTAAGACAGAATATATGTGTGTGAATGAGAGGAAGGATAGAGGAATGGTGAGGATGCAGGGAGTAGCGAAGGTGAATGAGTTTAAGTACTTGGGATCAACAGTTCAGAGTAATGGTGAGTATGGAAGAGAGGTGAAGAAGAGAGTACAGGCAGGATGGAGTGAGTGGAGAAGAGTGTCAGGAGTAATTTGTGACAGACGAGTACCAGTAAGAGTGAAAGGGAAGGTCTACAAGAGGGTAGTGAGACCAGCTATGTTATACGGGTTGGAGACAGTGGCATTGACAAAAAGCCAGGAGTCAGAGCTTGATGTGGCAGAGTTGAAGATGTCAAGATTTGCACTGGGTGTGACGAGGATGGACAGGATTAGGAATAAGTATATTAGAAGGTCAGCCCAGGTTGGAAGGTTTGGAGACAAAGCCAGAGAGGCAAGATTACGCTGGTTTGGACATGTGCTGAGGAGGGATGCAGAGTATATTAGGAAAAAGATGCTAAGGATGAAGCTGCCAGGTAACAGGAAAAGAGGAAGGCCTAAGATAAGGTTTATGGATGTGGTGAGAGAGGATATGCAGGTGGTTGGTGTGACAGAGCAAGATGCAGAGGACAGGAGGAAATCTAAACAGTTGATCTGCTGTGGTGACCCCTAACGGGAGCAGCCGAAAGAAGAAGATATACATATATATATATATATATATATATATATATATATATATATATATATATATATATATATGTATATATGTATACATATGTACTACAGAGAGGGAGAGGTATATATCTATTTAGTTATGGGTATATATATATATATATATATATATATATATATACACACACACACACACACACACACACACACACACACACATACATCTACATATTTAGCTACATGTCCCGTAATGTAGACTGGTATTGCTGGATACTATGTTTCATGTGCATACCGGCCATCCTTGTGTACTATGTATGCTTTGCGATACCTACAAATAAAACCGTTCGTGTAAACAAAGTCACACGTGCAATCTATTGTTGGTACCAGGGAAACATTCGTCCCATGCGGGACAACCCAAATATTGGGTATTCAACTTTTGTCAAAAAAAGAGCTGCAAAGGTACCCATGGCTATGTGCATGGAATACGGCGTGTGGCAGACCTAGGATACTTGGGTCGGGACAACATACAGGATGGGTACTGAGGGGGGGTGGAGTGGGGGCAATGTGTGGTGGTGTGGTAGCTATGGGCCGGTAACCAGGGAAGGGATGGTGGCTACATGTATGCAGCAGGGGGGGGAGCAGAACTGTGGATAATGAATTTATGGGTCGAGGATGGCCTGGATTGGATGGGTGTGTACTGGTCGGCCCGCCTAGTGGGTGTGGGGAGAGGGGAATGTGATATCAATATGTGAAACATAAAAGGAGACTAATTTAAATCCCTACTTAAATGAAACACTTACAATAAAATGAGCTTGGTAGGATATTGCAGGATGGACGTCTTTGGCTGGAGGGGTATGCCAATTCGTACGAGACGTATATTGTTTGGGGCCTCTCAAGCCCATTAATGGTGCATGTGGACGTATATGTTTCAGTTAATCTACCACTACTATCTACAGATGTCTGGCCATATATACCTATATGGGTATATATATATATATATATATATATATATATATATATATATATATATTTGCTTACATATTTATACCTATATCCATATATACCTACGGAGATATATATCTGTGTACATATATGTAACGTGCTGTGTATATGTGGACGTATAGGTGTTTTCATATATATGTGTAGATGTCGGCATTTGCATGTATATATGTTCATATATTTTTATATATATGTATATATTTCTGGATATGTATAAATATATATATATATATATATATATATATATATATATATATATATATATGTAACTACAAATATAGATATGTTGTATCCATTTAGATAGTAATATATTTACACACACATACATCTAGATGTAGGTATACATTTTCTGTACTGTTGCATGACTGGGCTGGGGTTATGTTTCTGACAACATACGATTTATGTATATATGGCCTGGCTTAGTGGTAAATCATTTTGTGCATGGTCCTGGGTTTGAGCCTTGCAGAGGCTGTTTATTTTGTTGCTGGCCAGAACACCGGCCATTGGATACAGATTGATTAAAGTACTTTAAAGTAGTTGTAAGTGGATTTGTGTGGAGGTAAGCACTGCTAACTTCCGGTCACAGTTTCTTACATCCAGTTAGCTTCTCCTTTGCTTAATCTGTGTATGCGGTGCTTACCCCCACACAAACGCACTTGCACACACTTACTAGTGCTTACATATGCTTACTATTGCTTATCTGTGCTTACACTTGCTTACTGCTGCCTTATTAATTATGATACCGACTCTTCACGTGTGCATTTCCTGCAGTACTCCAGTTCATAAATATATGTTATTCAGTGGGTTTTGCAATACAAATATTGCTTATATCATGCTTTGCCATGTAAAATAGACTGTGCTGCACTGGGACTTGAACTGGGACTGCCTGCTCGTTAGACGAACGCTCTGCCCACTACACTATTGCTGAGATGCTTCATTTGCATATATCGTCTTTGTTATCCTCTTCAACCTTCTAGGCTGCTTTAACCATAGCTGAGCAATGGGCACACCCATGCACCTACAGTTAGCTGTACTCTGAGTTTTAGAAAACAATACAGGGGTTTCTTCTTTTGATTTTTTATGTCCTGTTGCTGGTGTACACATGGGGGACTGTTGGTGGGGATATGTGGACACCTGTGAGTGGTCTCGCTCATTTATTTCCACTTTCTGCTGTTCAACATTGCTGGGGCGTGTTTATTCTGAGAGCTCTACTCTCAGACACGCCCCCTGCACTCGTACACACTCTGTGTAAGACTGGGAGTTCGAGCAGCGTGCCTTCATTACTATGCATGGCACACTGCGGTCCTGCTCCTAAATGGGCGCTTCCGTGCAGAACTAGACTAGTCCTGCACGGAAGATTAGTAAATCCAGGGGCATGTTAAAGAAAGCAGAACATGTACAAAGTTCATTTTTTTTCTTTCTACAAGATTCTCCACTTCATCTTAATCCCCTGCTTTGAAGTTCTTTGTACAAGGTTCTCCACTTCTTCTTACTCACCTGCTATGAAATAATATATAATGACAACAAGGTACATGTCAAGGGAACACCAAATGATTAAATGCAGTGTACTGTTTAAACTGTAGTTGTAACCCCCAATGAAGATATAGTGAAGACAGTAAGACAAGTATTGCCGCATATAGTGCAACACTTCAGAGGTGCAGATAATAGGCTAAGGTTCAGTTGCACAGTACTTTCCATATTTTTGTGGTGGTGGTGAATACAGCAGTCAATGTTTGGTGCCTTGTATCAAATGTACCAAAATAATGTAGAAAAATGAAAGAAATTGTTACAAAGAAAAGAGACTTTGTGCTTATATAGGACACGCAACACCCAAATGTTACGAACAAGGAAACTGCACAGTGAAGGGCTCTTTAACTTATGTTACAAGTAATTTTCCCTGGGTATTGTTGAAAACCTGAAGTATGCATTTCAGTATTGTTTTTGTGTGTTGTTTTATATATTTTGTATGATTTTAACAACTTAAAAATAGGGCCAGATTTAATAAAGCCTACACTAAGTGCACACAATATGTATTCAAGAACATTCTTACCACATTTTTTGTGCTTTCTAATCACTCAGAAAGATTACACTAAGTGTACATGTAGTCTACACTTTGTGGTAACCTTTATGAATCCCTGTCAGCATGTTAATGCTGCAAGAATATTTGTAGGAAAACAAAAATTGTGAGAAAGAAGGTGTGAGTTATAGGTTCATAGGTCCATACTAGGCTATCTGCCCTAGGGCATTTATAAGCCTAGCCAGAGTGTGTTTGGCTTTCGCCACCCATTTTAAATTAATTTTGCTATTAAGAAGGGCAAAGTTATAATTAGAATGAATCTCTAAGAACTTTAGTATATAACCATTGCACAGTAACTGGACACCGATACAAACAACAGTTTAACTGTCAAAAAAATTTTAATGGGCTTAATAACAACCTGCAATTACCATGTTAGGTTGTTTTATACGGTGAGCAATATCTTGGTCACTTCTTAGGTGGTATCACCTAATTATAGTGAAGTAGTGTATTTCCAGTTTTGGTTGCTAACTGACTTAGTCACCCCACTGTACAAGATTATTTTTAAATGAAATCCTTTTAGAAGTTGGTTATTGCACACTTATATTATTCATAGTACTAAGTATTTGTATATTTCAACATATTTTTAACTTAGTAAGTATTTTTAATTGATAAGCATATTATTAATTAATTAATGTCCATAAAATTATAGCAACATTTTTAACTTGATTACATTCAATTGTATATTTTTCTATTTACTCAATAATTTAACAATTTACAATATCTATGTATCAATCATCCTTAAAAAACGTACATTCAGAGTAACAAGAATTAATTTATATATATTTTTTATTATATTGTGGTTAATTATTATTATGAATCTCTCAGCAGTCCTGCAAGTATATTGATTTATTATTTCCACGAAGTGAATTTAAATGAATGCAGAAAATATTCTGCAATTAGTGGGATTCGGTAATGTAATATAATAAGCATTTAACATTGCCTTTTTATATGCTTCGGCACTCCACCATCCACACTTTTATCATTAAATTTAATTGTACACAAAAACCATTTACTACTTTTTAATAGATTATTATTTTATAATACCTATTTATTCAACTGATATTTATTCAACATTCAGATTAAGAATATTAATAATTAATTTTATAAGCATATAATCTCATTATAGGTAGGGTTATGTACTGGCATTAATTATTCCGTGGACCTGTAAAAGTACTAGAATATACTTTGGTTAACGAAGTAACAACAACGGTAACACATAAAGTACTTTTTAACTAGAATAACCAAGTGTTGCAGAGTAAAAGGTATTTTATATAGTTCTTTTAAGCACTTTGGCACTTTTAACATTTACAACACTGTCACTACATTATTATTATGTCTTATTTTGGTTTTATTTAAACGTTGTATTCACTCACAGTAGTTATTTTCACAAAGTAAATATTGAAAAATCATGGCAACCGCGGGGTATGCAAACACCTAAACAATCCAGTTATGCATTCAATCCAATTTTAGGAGTTTTTAAATGTAGATTTTATTAGTTTTACTTTTTAGATTTTGGCATATAACACCAACAATTAAAAAAGTAAAAAAGAAAAAATGTAATGTTTTTTAATACACGTGCTTTGTTGTTTCTTTCTGTCAAAGAAGGTTCACTGCACGTATTAATTCTGAGCACTGACAACCATTGGTAATCGGATGTTGCTTTAAATCAGTCAAACAAAAAGTAATGCTTTGCACTTGAATTGTTACAACCTAATTTGTTACATTACTTTAATTGTATAATTGATTTTGATGCCTGCATATAAGCACACAATGTTTCCTTGGTGGTTCATCTTGAAAAAGCCCGTCATAGTCACGGGTGAAAGCGCTTGACTCATTTTGGTTTCCACTTGGATTTAAACTGTGTTTCGACCTTGTATTGTCTGTTCATGCATCTTTACAGCTGTGGTAAAGTAATAAAAGAATTTGTGTTTCAACTGAGACGAATTTGTTCCAGTCAAGAAGAGTTTATTGGACTTCAGTGCTTGTGCATACATTTTCTTTGCTTGGTGGGACTTAGTTCGTTTTTTGGCGTATGATTTTAACAACTTAAAAATAGGGCCAGATTCAATAAAGCCTACACTAAGTGCACACAATATGTATTCAAGAACATTCTTACCACATTTTTTGTGCTTTCTAATCACTCAGAAAGATTACACTAAGTGTACATGTAGTCTACACTTTGTGGTAACCTTTATGAATCCCTGTCAGCATTTTAATGCTGCAAGAATATCTGTAGGAAAACTAAAATTGTGAGAAAGAAGGTGTGAGTTATAGGTTCATAGGTTCATACTAGGCTATCTGCCCTAGGGCATTTATAAGCCTAGCCAGAGTGTGTTTGGCTTTCGCCACCCATTTTAAATTCATTTTGCTATGCCCTTTTTCGAGGTTAGTATACTGTGCCTCTGTCTAACAGTGACACAGAAGTGATACCCGGGGTAAACCTACGATCTCCCATCCACTCATCAAGATTCCTTTTGAAGAGAGTCAATGAGGGACTCTGCCTAACCTGGACTGGGATTTTATTCCAGAGTGAAGGGAGCCTCTGGGTTATGAATCTGTCCGTCCGGCATGTCCTATTTATTTCATAGGTTCATAGGTTCATAGGTTCATACTAGGCTATCTGCCCAAGGGCATTTATAAGCCTAGCCCAGAGTTTTGTGGCTTTCGCCACCCCTTTAGTTTGAAGGATACTATGCCCATTATTTTGCTGTGCCTCTGTCAAGCAGTGACACTGAGGTAATCCCTGGGGTATATCTGCGATCTCCCATCCATTGGTCAAGATTTCTCTTGAACAAAGCCAGCGAGGTGCTCTGCCTCACATGTACCGGGATTTTGTTCCACAGCATAGGGAGTCTCTGGGTGATGAATCTGTCCCTCCAGCACGTCCTATTAATAACCGTGTCAAGGTTTAAGTTTCCCGCCCTTGTAGTTCTGAGGGATCTAGATTTTTTGAGGTGAAGCATGTTCATCAATTCCGGGTTGGACATGGCCTTGTATGTCAGGCACAGGTCACCTCTGAGCAGACGGTAAGCGACTGAATAGAGCTGGAGTTCCTTCAGTCGGGCAGCATAAGACATATTTTTGAGACCCTTTATCCGTTTGGTGAGGAACTTTTGGGGCCTTTCCAGTTGCTGCAGGTGTCGGGTCAGATACATTCCGAATGGGGCATTTTACTCAATCATTGGTCTGATGAGTGATGAGTACAGGGGGACGATGACCCCCCTTGATCTAGATGTGAATCCCTTCATGATCAGGTGGGCAATGTAGAAGGTCTTCCTAACTACTTTGGCAACGTGAGTGTCAAACGAAAGGTTACTGTCAACCTGGGTCCCCAGATCCCTGATAACCTCTTCTGTGCTTAGTGGATTGCCACCTATATGGTAGCTAGGGGTAACCTTGTTTTTCCCGAAGGGTATGACTATGCATTTTTTGGCGTTTAACTTTAGGCCATGGCACTGGCACCAGTTATCCATTTCTATAAGACCCTTCTGAAGGATATCTGTGTCAGATGTGTTCTCGACTATGGCGCCCAGTTTGCAGTCATCTGCAAACTTTGTCAGCCATAACCCTCCTGTGTTTGCTTGTACTTCTGAAAAGTAGATGCTGAACAAGAGTGGACCCAGGACTGAGCCCTGTGGGACACCACTTGTGACAGGCTTTGAGTCTGACATGGCGCCAGCAACTCTGACCCTGTGGGTTCTGTCACTTAGCCAGTTTGCAACCCATCTTGTGACGTATGGGTTTACATTTAAGCTGATGAGTTTTTCAATGATACCTGAGTGGGGTATTGTGTCGAAAGCCTTTGCCAGGTCGAGGTAGGCTGTGTGGACTGCCTTTCCCTCATCAATGGCCTTGGTGACTGTTTCGAAAAAGTCAACCAAGTTTAAAAGGCATGATCTGCCTTTGACAAAGCCAAACTGGGTTGGATCCAAAGTCTGCAAGTCCCCTATGTCTTTATTTATGAGTTCCATTATGATCCTCTCCATTGCTTTGCAGATCAGGCTTGTCAAGCTGATGGGACGGTAATTTCCAGGGTCGGTGGAGGCACCGCCTTTGTGAAGTGGGACCACAGTTGCCGTACGCTACTCCTTGGACACGTATCCTGAGGTGAGGCTAAGATTAAACAGCTGCCCTAACTGCGGGTTTAATTCCTCATTGAGTTTGTGGAGCACACAACTGGGGACACCGTCTGGTCCCATGGATGCTGTGTTTTTCACCTTGGAGAGAGCAGTTCTCACCTGAGCGTTAGAGATGTTTGGGGGGCTACAATCCTCTGGTATAGATATCTCTCCTTTTGGGGGGAGGGGAGGGGAGAAGTTTGCACTGAACCTGTCAGCCAGTATGTTGGCAATGTCTGTAGGTTCAGTAATTTTTACATCATTTTGAACTAATTCTGAGCATATCTGGGAGTTTCCTCCCAGGTTTCTAACATAGCTAAAGAAGGCCTTATGATTGTCTTTTGAGTCCTTAGCGACTTTTCTCTCAAAATTTGCCTTGGATGATTTTATGAGAGATCTTAGTTTTTTACTTATAATGATCAAAGGTGTCTTCCCTTTTAAGGATTTTGCTCTGTCTTGTAGTAGCTTCCTCCTTTTGTTGTAGAGCTTGCTTATGGCTGGGGTCCACCAGACTGGACGCTTGCCTTTGGTACAAAGAGTCTTTGTTTTGTTTGGGATTGCCTGATCCATGCAGTCCTGTAGGTGCTGGTAGAAAGCATTTGTAAGTGATTCAGTGGCTTGAGTAATGGTTTCCGCAGGCTCGGGGGCCTTAAAAGAGACCACACTAGTCTTTAGAAGTGTGAAGTCGGCTTTTGAGACATTCTTCACTGTGGTCTGAGTGCTGAGGTTCAAGTCTCTCGAGCACATAGCTCGATGGGATTTGGATTTTCTGAGGTGCAGCATGTCCATTAATTCCAGGTTGGACATGGCTTTATACGTCAGGCACAGATCGCCTCTGAGAAGGCAGTATGCCACTGAGTAGAGCTGGAGTTTCTTTAACTGGGCAGCATATGGCATCTGTTTGAGCCCTTTGATCCTCTTGGTGAGGTACTTTTGGGGTCTTTCCAGTTGCTGCAGGTGTCTAGCAAGGTACATCCCAAAAGGGGCATTGTACTCAATTATGGGCCTGATGAGGGATGAGTAAAGAGGCACGATGACCTCCCCTGATCTAGATGTGAATCCCTTCATAATTAGGTGGGCTATATAAAATGTTTTTCTAACCACTTTGGCCACGTGGTTGTCAAATGAGAGATTGCTATCAACTTGGGTCGCCAGGTCTCTAATTACTTCTTCTGTACTTAATGGATTACCACCTGTGTGGTAATTTGTGGGCACTTCGTTTTTGCCAAAGGGGATGACTATACACTTTTTGGTGTTTAGCTTGAGGCCATTGCTCTGGCACCAGTTGTCTGTTTCTATGAGGCCCTTTTGGAGGATGCTTGTGTCGGCTGTAGAGTCGATTATGGTTCCCAGTTTGCAGTCATCTGCAAACTTGGTCAGCCACAGTCCTTCCGTGTTGGCCTGTACCTCCGAGAAATATATACCGAACAAGGGAGTTCCCAGGACTGAGCCTTGTGGGACGCCACTTGTAACTGGTTTGGAGTCTGACATGGCTCCAGCAATTCTAACCATGTGGGTTCTGTCCTTGAGCCAGTTTGCAACCCATCTAGTGACATAGGGGTTTATATTTAAGCTGGTGAGCTTATCTATAATGCCCGAGTGGGGTATTGTATCGAAGGCTTTTGTGAGGTCCTGGTAGGCTGTGTGGACCACCTTCCCCTCGTCAATGGCCTTGGTGACTGTTTCAAAGAAATCGACCAGGTTTAAGAGACAGGATCTGCCCTTAACAAAGGCGAACTGGGTAGGATCCAGTGTCTGTAGGTCCCCAATATCTTTATTTATGAGGTCCATGATGATCCTTTCCATAGCTTTGCAGACCAAGCTAGTCAGGCTTATGGGGCGATAGTTTCCAGGATCCGTTGAGGCACCACCTTTGTGGAGAGGGACCACTGTTGCTGTACGCCACTCTTTGGGTACATATCCTGCAGTAAGGCTGAGATTGAACAGTAGTTTTATGTTTGGGTTTAGCTCTTCTTGGAGTTCATGTAGGACACAGCCCAGGACACCGCCTGGTCCCATTGATGCTGTGTTTTTTGCTTTGGAGAGGGCGGCTCTTACCTGATCATCTGAGATGTCAGGGGGGCAGCACTCTGCTGGATAGATATTTGCCCTTTTGGTGGGGGGGGGGGTTTGCGCTGAACCTGTCAGCTAGGATGTTGGCAATGTCTGTGGGTTCGGTGTATTTTTTGTCATTTTGGACTAATTCTGAGCATATCTGGGAATTCCCACCCAGGTTCCTAACATAACTAAAGAAAGCCTTGTGATTATCCTTAGTGTCCTGTGCAATTTTTCTCTCGAAGCTGGCCTTAGACGATTTTATGAGTGCCCATAGTTTTTTGCTAATACTGATCAGAGATGCCTTCTCTTTTTGGGATTTTGCTCTATCATGTAGTAGCTTCCTCCTTCTATTGTATAGTTTGTTTATGGCTGGGGTCCACCAGACAGGACGCCTGCCTTTGGAGGATTGGGTCTTGGTTTTATTTGGGATTGCATGATCCATGCATTCTTGAAGGTGTTCATAGAATGCGTTTATAAAGGATTCTGCGGTCTGGGCCGTATTTTCCACAGGCCCGGGGGCTTTGAAGGATTCCACCTCGGTTTTGAGGAGTGTGAAATTTGCTTTAGAGAAGTTTTTCACTGTGGTTTTCTGGGCAGAGGGTGGGGTCAGGATGTGAATATCCAGTGAGATTAGTTTATGGTCTGATCTTACCAGTGAGGGATACACTTCTGGTCTGGAGCATAGAGTCCCCATGTTTGTGATGATCAGCTCCAGTATGTTTTCCCCTCTTGTGGGAGTGGTAACAAGTTGTTCCATAGCATATGAGTTTATAAATTCTAGGAACCTTTGGGCTAGGGTGTTGGAGCTAGAGTAATGCTCCCAGTCTATGTTTGGGTAGTTGAAGTCGCCCAATATAATGGTGTTTGGAGAGACCTTCATATTTTCCAGTGTTCTCAGGAAGGCCGAGTGAGGTTCCTAGGTTTGGGAGGGTGGTCTGTAGCAGGCTATAAACTGGAAGGCAGTTTTACCCACTGTTAGTTGCACATGGATAGTCTCCGATGCTTCGTGCTGTGCCTCCAAAGTGGAGGTCTGGGTATCTTTGACGAATATTGATACTCCCCCTCCTTTTGTGGTTCGGTCCAAGTTTTGGGGCCAAAAAGCATGGTATGAGGTATAACCTGGTAGTGCTGGGGTGCTCTCGGGAGCCTTGAACCAGGTTTCTGTTACTGCATAGATATCGATGTTCTCCATGCTAAGGAGAGTTTCGAGTGTGTGCATCTTGAGATTTAGACTTCTGGCATTGAGTAGCATTACTCTTAGTTTCTTATCCCTTGTGATACCTATGGAGGTGGGTTTGTCTTTTGAGCCTTGCTTAAGAAAGGTACTATGGGGGTAGCAAGAGCCTTTGCCAATATCCGAAAGCCCAGGGGTGACAGGTGCAAGCTGTCCCTAGCGAAGCATCGTGGCTTGTCAAGCATGTCATCCCAGGCTGACAGGCATTGGATCCCCTTTGAATGACACCAATACTTAAGCCAATTGTTGAAATTGATCATCTTGTCTTCATATTGTGGCATCATTCTTGGTGAGGGTAAGATGCTACTCAAGGTCAGGGTCATACCGGCCTGGGCTACATGCTCAGAGAGCTCCTCTATGTCTCTTTTCATGTAGTCCAGGGAGGTACGTCTCAGGTCATTCACACCAACATGGACAATGACTGAGTCATATTTGTACTTGCCTTGGAGTGACCTGAGTGCTTGTGTTATGTGGTGGATCCTAGCGCCCGACAGGCAGCTCACCATGACCTTCTCCTTGTTCAGCCTGGTGAGCGGGACGTCAGTGTGCATGATGATAGAGTCACCTATTACAAGTGTATCAGGTGTGTTGTTTAGCCTTAAGGGCTGTGACTGTTCAGCACACTGGCTTTGTGAGCTATGTGTTGCACGTGTTTTGTTTTGGGGTAGCAGTTGCTTGGGTATCTGCTTTGGAGGTCTATGCTGCTTAGGCAGATTTTTATTTAGAGCCTCCGAGTATGTTTTTGTGTGTTTATGTGTTTGGTTTGCTGTCGTGGTAGGTCTATGTGAGACTGGAATTGTAGTGAGTGTGGTTTCCTTCTCCTCCTGACTGGTTATGCCATTACTGAGTTGAGAGAGCTTAGCCTCCAGTTTGGCTATATGGTTGCATCTCTCACATGTGTTGGAATTTGTTGGGAGGAGGAGGGGGTTGTCTGTGTACATGAGGCAGTTATGTCTGTATTGTCTGTTCACCCAGAACAATGTACACCTAGTGTAGAAGTTAATGAATCCCAGGGACAATGTTTCATAGAATAATTACTCTTGAAATGAAACTGGATAAAAACATTGAGTTTTCACTATGTTGTTGTTTTTCTTTCGGCTTTTCCCAGTTATGAATCGCCAAAGCGGAACTCTGGTCCGCTGATGATTGGCAGTAGGTTCACTATAAATATTCCAAATAAAATTCAGAAAATAAAGCATAAATTCTTAAAACTGAGGCATCAGATATGAATATTAAACAAGACTGCAGAATCAACAACTTGTATTCACTGTATTGAAGTGATAAAACTAGAAATAAAAATTGGGTTTTGTTTTTGGAAATCTAATACAGTTGCTTGCTTAGGCAGTCATAGTATTAAATCATAAGGGCTTGTGGACATGACCTATTTAAAATGTAGCGAGATATTTGAAACAATGACAAAAGAAATTAATGAAAAACTAGGAAGGACCTTGAGAAGATCCCAAGATGATAGCTTAAATAAAACACTACACAGATAATAGAATATAGAGGGTTATAATAAAGAGTCCACTCAGGCAAAAAAAATGCACTAAGAACAGTAATTTCTAATATGAAATACCATTGCAGAATGTATAAAAGTAAATGTCTGTCATTTTTCTGATGTTAAAGTAATGAAACATGGACACAGAAGATGATGACTAACAGACCACATTTCTTTACAAAGGATTGTCTGCACCTGTCTCCATTAGGCTTCTGAATATTAGTTAAAACTTTATCCACCCCTTAGAGCCTTTTTTAGACAATGCCAAACTGACAAACCTACCAACATAGCAAATTAACACCCAAAAAACCTAAAGTTGTTACTACTCAATGCTAGGAACCTAAACAAGAAACTCAAAACCCTACAAGCTCTCCTCACTCTGGAGAATATAGACAGCTGTCCTATTACAGAGACATGATTTAAATTTGTAAAATGTACTCCATCAGTGCAAGGCTTTAGCACTGTCCACACATTTACATTTAGACCCTCAGCTGCACAGACAGGGACAGGAGGTGAAGGAGTTTTAATATGTATTAGCAACAAGCATAACTCTATGTTGATTAAATAGGATGATGCCCTGAAATTTATCCATGTGTAACTCACCATAGGTGAAGTCCCATACTATACCCTAGTAAGCTATAGGTCACCCCTATGTGTCCCGGGAATCCCATAGCTCATACCTAGACATACTGGAGACACTCACCATTAAACCAAATACCCTATTCATGGGAGGCTAACTACCCCTCTGTAGACTGGAAACCACACTTTGCCTTGTTCTCACAGGCATAGCTTATTCCTTAACTTTATTAACAAAAATACCCTTGAACAGATAATGCACATACCCACCACAGGCTCAAATATACTGGACCTGGTACTCACAAATATGGGAGATAATTGCACCCTCCCTATGGCACATCTTCACTAATAAGTTCAGATCATAAAGCTGTCGCCTTCAAAATAAAAGCTCAACTCTGTAACCCCAGCAAACTCTATATTGGTTAGAAACTATTCCAAAGCAAACTACATCCTATTAAGTGATTTGACTAAATTCAATGCCCCTCCCAATCCCAAGTTCACAGCAACCTATGCGGTATTGTTATTCTACCAAAAATAAACCACATTGGTAGAATCCTAACCTTAACAGGACATATAAAAGATATGGCTAATATCAGGAACAGCAACACCCATAATGATAGGAGCTCTCTAACTGAACTAAACAGGAAACTAGGCAGACTAATTAAGTCCAACAAAGTGAATTACAAGGTCAACATAGCCTCACAGGCTAAAGATAACCAAAAGGTTTCTACAGCTATGTCTAAAACCTCAAAGGCAGCACACCTCAAAGTGCCAAACTGGTGGTCAGTGAAGAAACCTTCACTGAGCAGAGTGACATAGCAAGTTTGCTGGCTAACAAATTCAGCTCAAACTTCACCCCCACTCCCATCTGCCTCCCTCCATGAAATACCTTCTAGCATAACTCCCCCCCAAATATTAACAGTGAGCAGGTCCTGACTGCACTCGCTATGGCCAAAAACACAGCCTCAAAGGACCTCCATCAATATCCCAGGATGTCTCCTAAATAGCTTAAAACATGACCTAGCAGGACCACTTCAGTCACATTGCAACTATAGCTATAAAACAGACCTTGTATCATGAGAATGGTGGACTGCAACAGTTATCCCACTTCACAAGGGTGGACCAATAACCAACCCCAAAAACTACATCTCTATTAGTCTGACTAGTCTAATGTGCAAAGCCATGGAATGAATCATCATGGAAATGATCAATAAAGGCATTGGCAATCTTCAGATACTGGATCCAACCCTGTTTGGCTTTGTCAAAGGAAGATCATGCCTACTAAGCAAGGTGGACTTCTTTGAGGTAGTCACCAATGCAATGGATGAGGGGAGAAAGGTACATACTGCCTACCCAGGCCTGGCAAAGGAATTTGATACAGTTTCCCCACTTGGGTATAACTGACAAACTTACTGATTTTTTTTTAAACAAGAAACATCTTTATTAAATTACCACTTATGACACAGGCAATCTTACATTTTTATATAAATGAAAACCAACCATATTGACACAGTTCCACTTGCAAACATTATACATTACAAACCATGTTGAAACAATTGCAGTTGCAACAAATAATCTATCCAGTCATTGTCAAACATTACATAGCACATTCAAATCCTGCCTTCTTTTAAACGTTGTTCCTCCTCTGCATGTATTTTTCCCACAATTCCCATTTTTCCTATGTAATATGCTCCTACCCTTTTCTAAAGATACCAATTCCAGTTGTTTTATCTCTGTTACTATACTAGTTGCTTCTAGTAAAGCTGGTTTAGACTATGATTTCCATTTTCTAACAATTGCTTTTTTGGCAGCCACCATAATTAGACTCAGCAAGGCCTTACTACATCTAGGGATTTCCTTAGTTACACCAATTTGCTCACCCAGTATCTCTAGCAGAGCAGTTTGCAGGGAATCTTTAAAGTCTGCCAACTTATTACACTCCTAGAAAATATGTTTCCAGTTACCTCTTTCTTTCCCATCACACCGCCAAGATTTGCTGTCCACCTCAGGAAAAATTCTTTAGAGTCTACTTGAGGTATAAAAATACCCATGTAAACACTTCCAGGCAAAGATCCTAAATGTTCTAGACTTTGTTGCATATTTGGGAGACATACATATATCCTCCCATTGTTTCTTTATGAATTGCTTATCCAATCTCTCTTCCAAATCCTTTCTAACCTCCTCTGACTGATTCTTATAGTTATCCTGCAATATTTTATATGCTGTACTAATTATTCCTTTTTTTAAGGCAGCTTCTTTTTTAGATTCTACTAAAAACTTTACAAGTGCTGGTCTTTTGTTTAGGACTCCCTATTTCTTTCTCTTTGACTATACTCTGATATCTATCTTTGATAGGGAAGGCGGTCTCTAACTTGCAGTCCAAATAAATTTTCAGCGTCTTCCCATTCTATTACCTTTTCCTCTCTAATTATTTGCTCCTAATACCTCGGTTCCTTTGCCACTTTTCTCCAATAAATTCCAATCCCCTCTTGCCTATTGTCTGTATCCCTAATTGCAGTCATCCCTATTGGCAGAATCTACATTCTCCATTCCCATGTTGGCTTAGTTTTTAGAATACTTTCTGCTACTTATGAATATAATATTCTGTATGATCATTGTTGTTCTCCTTAAAGGTCTGCATCCGAAATCCCAGTCTAACTTTGTTTCTTCACCCCCCCCCCCCGTTTCATCAGCCAAACTCAATGAATTGAGCATAAATCCCTACATAACTCACTGGACACCTGCTGGCTCACAGACAGGATCCAGGAAATCAGGATTGTTGATACCACCTCCACTAAGAGACCAGACACCAGGGCTCACTGCTGGGACCGCTCCTATCTGGCATCTACTTCTCAGAGGTAAAGGCTAAAGTAAAGGGCCTTTGACTGACCAAGTGTGCAGGTGACTGCAAATTGGGAGCTAACACAGCTTCCCCTATGACACAAACTTCTTACAAAAGTCATGGATTAAAACTCAGTGCCAAGAAATGCATTATAATGCCTTTTGGGAAATTGCCACTAATTACTCTGTCAATAAGACACACTAAGAATTGATCCAGTTGTTAAGGATCTGAGAACTCATGTAGACAGTAGTCTAGCCTTTGACCAACAAGTGGCCAAGGTAGTAAAAAAAATATTGATCATTATTAATCATAACCACCACCTCAGAAACTAAGTTACTAGACGTTATCATTGATAACAAATTGAAATTCGTCTATCAAAAAAAACTCATATCAAACTTGTCTGTCTCTACTGCATTAAGCCATTTCTTACAAATCAATCCATATTAGACATTAAGACTCATCTCCTATCTACTCTATTCTATGTCTCTCCTATCTTTATCACACTTAGCAAAACTGACCTTTCCAAACTTGAATCCTGTTATAATAAAATAGCCAAATTCGCCACTGACTCCCCTCACAGGTTGCACCACTGCTCCTCCCTCCAACAATTAAACTGGTTAGACCTCCCCCATTACCTAACCTATACTCAACTCATTTTCACCCACCACTTAGTAAACCAGCCTGACAGAATCCCAACATTACAGCACTTACTCAAGATATTATATAACACTCATCATCTCCGATCTACACATAAAACTCCTCTGCAAGTCTCCAAAAGTAACAACAGGGCTGGGGATTCCCTCTATTCCCACTAGATCTCTAAAATCTGGAATGCTATGCCCCAACATATATTAAATACCACTGATAAAACTCAATTCAAGAGATAACTAAAAGACTACTTATATAGTCACTGGATCTGCTTCTGTATCAGCCGAGGGTAATCTCTTTCCTATATGCCTTTTCCCCTATCTTGAACCCCCTACTTACATATCTGATTTATCTTCTTCTTCTAGCCCCCTTCTCTTTCACTTTCTAATTCACTTTCTTAACTAACCTGACTAATAACCTCACTTTCTCTCACTTTACCCTCTGTGAAATAACTCTTTCTTCCTAACAATTTGATGGTACTTTTGTATCAATGTCTAATATTTTTATCCTAGAGATTTGCTGTTACACCTAATGATGCTAATGTCTATTTATACTTACTTCAAAATATTACTGTATTTGTTCCCTTTATATTATTGTCTATGTAAGTATTGTTTTATGCAGCTTTTCTCCCTGGGCCTCCGCTGAAAATGGGGTCACACCCAGATGGACGATCCTGGTTAACAAATGTAAAACAAATAAATAAATAAATATTCTATGTCACCCAACTTATAAGTAAGTGCATGGCATCCTGGTCCAAGGACATCACAGCACGACTTTATTCAGCCCTTATCAAGCCCATCTTTGAGTATAATGCCCCCTACAACATGTACTTAGCCAGACATATACAACAGTTGGAATGTCCACAGAGGTTCCTTGCCAGGAGAATCCAGGGTATAAACACATTGTCATATACAGATCACCTTAAAGCCCTACCTCTAAACTCTGTCTCCTACACATCTTTGGACAGCTCTGATGGACCTTTTGCACATCCACAAGATGAACAGCATCAAAACCACTAGATCCAAGGATTTCAATTTTGCTTGTGACATAAGATATTTGGAGAGACAGATGGGTGTCTCAGAGACTCCCCATGCTCTGGAACAGACTCCTCATCCATGGGAACCAGAGTCCACCGCTAACCCTATTTAAGAAAATGGATGGGAAATTAGAAATTCACCCCACGTCTGTCCCCTATGTCTCTGACAGTCACAGACGCACAGTAATGTCCAAACTAACATACCCCCCCATAACCTCTGGAAACTTCTTAATATACCCCCTGCTAATAAACTCCCATGATAAATAATGGCACAGGTGGGTTGGACTATATGGCTAGGCTTATATAGTCCCTGGAGGACATTGGTCTAGTATATACATATGAACCTCCAAAAGAATAAGTACCGAATAAGTTACAGTCTTGGGAAGACTGAATAACTCATCTACAGCAAGGACAGTTTTAATACATTTAAATTAATTTCAGTGCAAAAATGCAAACTATCCCATGGAGATGCACATGACAATATTCCGTTTAGATTATTTAATGTGGTTCTCAGCATCTCAACCCCATAACGGCATAAACAAGAAATAGTCAGAGAATAAAATAAATATGATAAATGGTTAGCGTTGAAATCTAGAAGCGTTTAACATACAAAGCCTTCAAATGGAAAGACAGAGGGTGCATGATATAACATTTAAAGACCTCAGGCAAATGCATTTTATTACACTACATTTATCTGATAACAAAAGGAGACAATAGGCCTATCTAGTCTACTATTTAATTGCATTTTAACATTAAACTTCACCTCACCCTTTATTTTTTCTCTCATCATTTCTGCAACTGTCCCATGTCCCAAGTCCTCCTGAATGTCTATGAAATCCCCTATAAAAAAAATCCACTCTAGAAGCCCATGCAATGAATCCACATCCCCTTCTGTGATAAAAGTAACTTTAGACATTCAAGGAATAGTTAGTCTACAATCAGGTAACCGTTTCTTTTCTTCCCTTCTTTGTTCTTCATGTTTAGGATGACCACTTCACATTTTCCTGACATGAGCTGGTGTAACCATGCCCCCTTCTCACAATACCACACCTGCTTCCTAGTGCGTCACCTTCCCCTTGCTTTCCATCATGTGAAACAAAAAAGTGTTTTACAATAACTTGGAATTTTGCCACTCATCTCTGGTGGGCTTCCCATCTTTCCTAACCAGGTCTGTCCCTCTCATTATCCTTTATGTTATGTAACTAGAAGCCCATATGCAGTTTCCTCTCCCGTTTCTACACACATCATTCCTTTTAACTTGCTTTTTTGTTGACCTCACCACCTTTCCTTCCTTTCTACTAATTTCCTTGTAGTATAGCTCCTCCACTTCATCAGCTCTACTTTCTGCCTCTTGTAGGCCCTTTCTTGTATCCAGATTTTAAGCAATTACATTACTATACAACTGAGTCAGACTCCTCCTACTCTTTTTACGATTTAGCTCCTTCCTAAATTCTTTATTTATAGACATGAGTGCCCATATCCTACTTGTTTTCTTAGCCCGTTTACTCTTTCATTCTTCTCTCAGTCCCATAATTTATTTTCACTCTATTCCATCAAGCCCAGCATAACAACAACCTAAATCTTAGATTATTACATCTGTCTATGTGTTCTGAGCTTTCCAAACCACAAATTGCATTATCACAGCTGCAAATGGCAACTTCACCTGGACATACATGCCCCCCCCCCCCACCACCACCACCACTTTTGTTAGGACCTCCTCCAAACTTCTGTCATTACTGGTATAGGCCCACACCATGTGCCTGAATCCTTCTGGACCAGGACCTCAGCTAATTCCATACTCCATCACTAATATGGAGCTCACAATTTCCCACCCTGCTCTTGACAGAGTAAAATTCCCTGTAATTATTCTTCCTCACTGCCTTATTCTCTCCTCATAATCTCTATTTTTCCGCTTTGATGCATCAGGGAGGATGATACACTGTATTCACCTGCACGACTCCTTTCTCTCCTTTCAGTGCTATGGTTCTCGAAATCACATGCCGCCTTGCTCTTCATGGGATAATTTTGTTCCTTCTTCTCTTCTTTGACTTTGAAATTTTATGTCTCTATTTTTGTAGATTGGAACTACACATATACTTTTTAGTGTTGGAGATGTGTATATGCAAAGTTTATGTACACACAGAATTTGCAGGAACAGGAATATGCAAGTAGCAAATTAATATCTGCAATATTTTATTATCCGCAGGATGTAAAACTTCAATACATGTTAAATGTCTTATCTTTACATAAAGCTTTATGTATTTCTATCCATTTTGTAGCATATACCATGTCTAACTAGTAAGTTATCACTTTGAATGTAAAGGTCATAACAAGATTTAGCTCCCAAGTGTCCCAACCCCCAATTTTCACATGTTCTGATATGATGTTTGAAGGCAATTCTAGTTTTGTTTTGGTACAAAAAAAGTTGTAAATATAAAACTCAGATTAACATAAGATATAATACTTATCAACAATAGTATCATTTATTTTCAAACATATTTTATTCTAATTTAAGATCAGCCTCTTTCAAATCTTAGATAATAGTTTCATAAGTAACTTGAGGTTTTCCCCATGTTTTTATATGTCATTCCTAAGTATCTTTTTCTGTTTTTTGCTCCTTCTATCTTTTAATCATTAACCTTCTGCCAGATAAATCAGGCCATTTGTTTCCCATCAGCTGGGTGAGGGTTGACTGTGAGGGGCAATCATTTAGGCAGCCATCAGGGGTGGTTCAAGATTTTTCGTATACTGCCCTATTCTTGCATCTAGCCAACGGAGGGGACATGCAATGGGCTGTAGAGAGAAATTATTCCTAAATTCTACAAGGGATATTTACCCTCAAGCAGCCATAGCATGCCCTTGAAGCATGAGTGGTGTAGCCATCCCTCCTCACCCCATTAGAGAGGGGTGTGGCCCACACCTCTTCACTCTTCATCCTCCTTGTCTGACTCATCCAATGTCAGGACTATTAGTCAAACTCTGGTCATTGGAGTCACAGTCAGAACTCCATCCACTGCACCATGGAACCATGCATTCCTCTGTATTTTAATGTTTTACAATCCCAGTTATAAATTATTAGTCTTTTTCTGAAAGAATTTCCAGTGTATTGTCTACATATTGTGGAACAGTCATGTATAAACAACATTTCAGAAAATCACTTTTGAATTTGAAATCTTAAAAATTTTAGTTTATTAGCGTTTGCTAGTTCCATTACTAAAGCAAATAAAAGAGGACATCCTTGTTTAGCTCCTTTTATTGAGGTTATTCTCAACAAACATATAGTCCCTACTTAATACAATACGAAGAACTGTTTCACAATGTTTTTATGTAAATTTGTATAGCGATCTGGAAAACCAAGTATCTCAAAAACTCTATATTAAGTACTGTCAACTTAAAGAAAAGTCTTTTCAGCATCTGAACTAGCAATTTCCATATTAGTTAAAAACTGCGTGATGAATTACAGTAAGGAGTAGTTTTAATGTTATCTTGTATGTGTCTTCTTATAGTAAACTGTTTAGTTTTCATCTATTAGAAGCGGCAGTATAAAATTTATTTCGTTAGACGTGACTGACATACAAATGTAATAATCTATATTTAATAATGAAACTGGCCTGTAGCTGGCATATACGTTTGGATCTTTATTCTCTACAATATATTTCCAAGGAGGAGGAGGAATAATATTTTTGTATATTAACAAAGACTTTTTAAACAACTACATATCATTTTTAGAAATACTTTGTAAATGCACAAAAATAAGTACTCCAAGCATATAAAATCTAGGCCATATGAAAAAGGAGATAAAAAAATCTACCAGCACCAGATACTAAATGGACTATTGTCTATTAAAATAATAAAACATATATAAATTCATAATCTTTCGCATATTCCGTGCTTCATCAGATGAGGAAAATATTTGATGTATATGTCATTATTTTGTTTCAAACAATTCCATTAACAATGCCCCACTTGGAGAAATATGTTTATTTGCATGACCCTGCTATCAAACAACTGCAACTAATACTGAAGCGGTACAATATAGAAAATAAGTGTCCATGCAAAATTTATCTGGAATTATATAAGTTTCACATTTAATCATATTTCTACTTTATCAGCCAAACCTATAGAAAATTTCATTACCACAATTATTTTGACATTTCTGCCCCTGTAAAAAACTATATTAATACTACCCCCAGCTTCTTTGAAAAGCTAGGGTTATTATCTGTCAAGGTTTTCCAGTTCTTGGTCATAATATCTTTCACCTTGTTATAATTCCACGAATAAGATAAAATCATAGCCCTTGCAAACTTTGAATTACTGCAAGCACTCCCAAAAGGCACAAAATGTCAAAAATTTAATATGGGTTTGGCTGATAAGGTAAGTAGAAAGATAATGTCTGAGAAAAAGGATTTGTGAACATGTATTATTTATTTATTTTTAACGTTTGTTGACCCGATTTGTCTGACTGAGCTAAGTAGCCCTTTTTCAGAGGAGGCCTGGGGAGAAAACCTTCACATGTTCTACAGATTATAATTTACAAAAATAAGTAAACAATCAACAACTGGTTTACAGAAAATATTCAAAGCAACATATACACAAAAAACAAGAATTTACTACAGTAAACTAATCATTATGTCTGTTAGATTTAGAATCCTACATCATTCAGAACTAAATAGTTTTGTAACCAGACGTAAAATCTTACATTATGCAGATAAGAATTATGTAATGTGCTTAGGACAGAGAAGTTAATGTTAGTCAAGGTCAGGAGAGTTAGAGAAAGCTACATAGGTTGGGAGCAGATAGAGGTGTGCACTTAGGGATGATAAACTGTTTAAGGGGGGTGGGTACAGAGGCAGGTCCATTGGCTTAACAGGTATTCTTTAGTGGCTAGCTTGACTTGACTAAGTTGCTTGCTATTTCAAAAGGGATGGTAATAATGCACATTTTAAGTATCAAAAAAGTGTGAACTATTAAACGTTTATACTTTTTGTTATGGAAATGGTTGCACCATCTGACAGGAGTGGAGACTAGGAAAGTAGATTAGAGGCATGTGAAATATATTGGCACATTTTGCTCAGTGCTACTATTGATCCAGGTATCAATGAAAATGTTTTAATTTCTTCGGTTGACTACTCCCCCCACCTCTCCCACACCCCACCGTGTCTCTTTTTCCCTAACCCAGTCTCCCCCTCCTCTACTTTTTCTTTCTTAGTATCTACAGCACTCCTCCATTAACAGATATCTGTGCAAAAAGCATATCCTATCCTGCCTGCCTCCTCTCTTTCTTCCTAGCCAAAGACTCAGCTTCCAAACAATCTATGCCCCTGCACTCCTAGGCTCTCCCCTCCACACCCGATACTGCTCAAGACCCACTCATACTCTTAATTTTTTTTTTGCTGCAATCCATGAATCATAGGACTTTTACTTCTGCAGATATTGTGTATATTGACTGATATTGGTGGATTGTAATGACAGACATTTGAGTGGACTTTCGTGGTTGAAATTTTCTGTAATGGGTAGTTTTGTCATTATTGGTTCATACGTTTTGTTTCATTGTTTACTGGGAAAATGTTCAAATTTAAAACACACTAACAAGTGGTGCTGTATTATACAAGAATTATAATTTAATACAATCAGGATGATGCATTAAAGAACACATGCATGTATGCATGATCCTAAAAATGTGTGCAAGGGACCTATCGTTTGAAAACAACCCAAAGTTAAAGTTAATCCACCACTGGCAAGATGCATTTTCTTTGAATGTGAGTTTCAAAGACAAAGAAACTTTTAGTTCATACTAAGCCCATTTTCATTGTGAGATTGTGTTGTTTGGTTTAGGAAATGGCTATCAGTGTTTGTGCTATAAAATTTGAAATAAAAGTTTTAAATATCTCTAACCATTGTACAAGTAAAGAAAACTGTATGCACATTGACAGTGTTAAACAGTGTTTATGGTAAATGGGGAGAAATAGCCAATGGAATGGCTGGGGGGCCTGATCCATTACCCTGCCTAAGGCCCCATTTGACCATGTTCCGGCTGTGGTTGTAGTTATGTTTTCTAACAGTGCATTTTCATTTGTGGTTTCTTCGACAACCATGCAAGAATGAATTTGGTACTTGCAATAATGCAGTACCCCATAACATCAGTTTCAAGTTATTAATGCAAATATTAACATACACCAAATATTCATAACTGGGCAGAAACTATAATCTATAATCTCTTTTTCTGTGAATTCCTTTTGCATTGCACCATTTTCCTTTATCATGTACTATCTGGCATTCTGACGTGCAGTTCAACAATATTGTCTAATGGCCATTAATACATCCATTTGAATCCAATTCTTCTATTTCTCTTCATTCGGAATCCTATGTCCCATTAGTTGGATTCACCAATATCTGAAGAGTTTTAGGTACTTGCATATTATCGCAACCAGATTCCAAACTGGGCTAGGTTTCTAGCCTATTGGTTGTGCACTTCACAGCAGTTCCCAAAAGAGTTGAAGAACTGAAAATCGGGGGCACCTCACAGACAGAGAAAGAAGAGGACAGAAAAATTCCTGACAAGGGGCATGACTTAATTTTCACTTTGCTGGGACAGCTTTCTGAAAGCTGTTACTGACTCTGAAGGGAAACTCTAACCCTGGAGAGCCTTTGCAGAAAGGGAGGTGATCTTGGCCACTTTAAAGTCTGAGTAGGGCCTGAGGGCATTATTTCTGTCCCTGTAGGAAGGGTTTACACATTGCAAGACTGCTGTACTTCAAAGCAGAATAGGTAAAAATAAGTTGTGGTCACGATAACAACAGGGACTGAGCTAAACAGGAGAATGATGACTGTTAGAAGGCCTCGCCCTGATGAAGCTAACTGTCCCTTTGTCAATTACACAGGAATGTTGTTCCCTGAGCTAATTAAAACAAGGCCAGCAGTTATATTGAAGTAAAAAAACATAGAAAGGCACATTTGTGTCACATACCTTTGAACTTGCTGAGAACTGACACAAATGCAGCATTTATTAACGTCAGGCCATATGAAATAGCACGGATTTCATAAAACTAAATCATGATACAGTCAGCCCCCAATCTCACAGACACTTACTTAACGTAACAACCCCTGCACAGATACAATGACTCTTCTCCATAACATGAAGTAATAATGACACGTCTGGAATCTTGTTGCAATAATATGAAAGCACAGAGTTTTTCTGGCATAGTTTTGTAACATACACAGACATGCACACCTCAGTACATCTACTATGATCTTTAATATATCAGTCAGCTTGCTGTATACCTCACCTCTTAATTACAATATTAACATTTTCTGTCCTATCTAGTTCCTTCCCTTACCTCTATTTGTTTGAATTTCTGAGCACTAATCACATGATCTCTTACAACATTTTTCAGTCCTATCTAGTTCCTTTCCTTAACTCCATTAGTCTGAATTTCTGAGCACTAGTTACATGATCTATTTTGTCTGCGTGACAAACCAACCAACACACATCATCAAATGCTCAATGTTCAACATCTGGAATAAAGACAAATTATTAATCTCATTAGCAAATGAATGAATACTTGTTAAAGTATATTACATAATGTCTGTTCATGTATATAACTGAATGTCTTTTTAAAAATGCTTGGAATATGTTGGAGCTTTTCTCCCCAGACCTCTGATGAAAAGATCTTTGAACTGAACTCATTGAGACAAACATGATAAACAAAAGCAAAATAAACTATTATAACAATAATTCATAATTTTATTATGTTTACAGAATAACTATAAATAGCTCCTGCAAGCTGTGTTTCATGAAGGTATTATGATTTGTTTTTATCCATTCCAGTAATTCAAAGAGTAGTAATTTGACGGTACTTTTGCGTTATCGGGGCAATAGTTGTAACGCGGAAGCCCGCAAACGCAAAGATCGCATAGCTGTCAGCCCTGACGCAGCATCTTTGAAAAGAAAAGAAACGGATTTATGTGCTGCAGCATTTGTTTGCTTTTACAGAAATATCAGCTCATATAATGTATGTATTACAGAAGCAGAACATTTTACCAGTACAAACCAGACATAGTGCATCTGCCTGTCATATAGGTACCATACAAACAGCCTTTCACACCGAGATTGCATTACACCAACTTGAAAACTTGACAGACTTGGTTGACAAATTGGAACTGAGTAATGACTTCAATCACATCACTTTTGGAATCCACAGCAAGCACAGCACAGCAAGGAACAGTTAAGTAGCAGGCATAAAACTTGAAATGTCTGTCAACATACCGGAGAATAGGGCATTCTTGGTATTGACACGTCTCCACTCTTTCATTATGGAGAATTCCTTTCTCCTGGAATAACTGAATTGCTGAGTTTTCCACATTTGGCAATTGCCAGATAGTAAAATCCATGAGGCGCGGGAAAGAAGTACTGTGATTCTCACAGGAAAATAACTGTCTGTGGAGTACCCACTTAAGCATCAGCTGTGAAATCATTGCAAGCTCGTTCTAACATTCTAAGCACTCTTTAACAAGTGTTGCCCCGATAACGGAAAAGTACCAATTTGACCACTCAGTTCTGCGGTGGTGGTGCTGCTGTAGCGCTGTCGCCTCATAGTAAGACGTTGTCCTGTTCGATTCTCAGCTAAAGCGTCTTCGCTGTGGAGACATGCGTGAATGGGCGTTCGTTGAAGGTTGTGCTTCAGAGCTGGCAACTCGGTACGTACAAATCTGCTGCCAATCATTAGCGGACCGGAGTTCCGCTGTGGCGACCCCTAACCGGGAAAAGCCGAAAGGTACAACAAGTTATGCTGTCAGTAATGAAAACAGGATATGCAACACTGTTCATTTAAAAGAAAGCACAAAAGTCTCTGTAGCTGTACAAGTCCAACATTGCTATGTTCATTTACCATTATTTATGCCCAAACATGATACCGTCTAGTGCTATACAATGTATCATTTAAGTTATTTGAAAATATTCACAAACAGCATATATTTATAGCTGAGCTGACTGCAATATCAGTTGTTGTGCATGTTGACAATATATTGATTGGTCTTCTGATCTGCAGGTAAAACATGCTTCCTAATGTGGAATGGCATGTCTGTTGCCATCCATAATCTCTATTATTTATAGTTTTACTGTTGGAAAACAAATGAAATCATCATACAGCTGTGTACCACACAAATAATTTTAAATGCATCTTCCAACTGGCTGAAATAGTACTGCTGTGAATTTTCAATTATTCATACTGTACATCCAATTTGGTAATGTATTAGTAAGCATATTTACATAATCATTTAATCAAACGAGAATAATCACCTCTGCAGCTGTGCAACTGGAGGTAACGTAGCTGACTCAATCCAGACACAGAGGAAATGCCACCCTTCAGTGGAAACTGCCCACCTTGTTGAAATGTACCAAGAAATATACCTAACCCATAAGCAGGAAGGCTGCTGTCTCCAGTGGCAAAATCTGAAGCAGTGAATTACAAAATCAGTAATATATTGATAGTGGGAAATTTGAATGGGTGGGGACTTTGTCTCCAGACATCCCTAAAATATGGGGTCTGGTACTGTACCAGAAACAGAATCACAAAGGTATCCAAAAAAAAAATAACATGATGGGCATTATTAGTTAATCATTAAGTATAAGCTACAAGCAATCAAATGGAACAGGAAAACACTTTACGGCTGTATGAACAGCAAGTACAGTGTCTACAAAGTCACAGAGAAATGTAAATGCATGACACTGCCCCAAGAAAGCAACAAAACAAGTTGATGACCGTTAGGAATTCAAATATGACCAGCACACTAGATTAATAGTTAACATACACAAGGCAACATGTAGGGTCTATATTACATGATCGCATTAACACAATAGCGAACGCTGTTAAGAGTGAAAATGCAGCACATCAAAGTGCTTTTTGTGGGACCACAGTACAGTGAAGAACAGAATATTTGCCCTTTCCTCACTCTAGTGAGATCTCGGAGTTGGTGTGTGTATATATATATATATATATATATATATATATATATTTAGTGGGGGGTGTGGGGGCTAATAATGGTTTTGATGTGCTGCATTTTTGTTCTTTAGAGCGTTAGCTACTGTGATCATTCGATTACGTAATATAGACCCCAACTTGTATACTATCTACTTTGCTTGAACCTACCTATCTGGCTCCATTGTCTGCATTCTTCTGTATGGCAAATTAACAGTTCTACAGCCCATAAATGTGCAAACAATATTTTAGAGATGAAGTGACAGAAGGATTCCCTCACAGTTATGCGATGTGTATGTACATGGCTCAAAACAGAGGTACAGAACATGCACAAAAAAGTCCTATTCCACAGTGTATGACTGCTTCAGTCTGAGTATCTGACTAGTGTCCCTTAGGAGAATAAATGAGCAGATAGGCTGTCCCCCTTAAATGGGAAGGCTGGGAATTAATATAGCTGGGGCCTCTCCCTGAAAATGAATGAGTCTATAGTGTGACTGGGAAGGAAGTATGATGAACATGTGGGGGGTTAGGACACAAATAACTATAAAAAAGCAAGTATGGAATCAGCAGCTTCATGCCCCATAGTATAACAATAACTATATGCACAGCTATTTAATCATATGTGCAGCTAACTCTGTTGGAACTTGGGATTATTAACTAATTCACGGTCAGTGCTTACAAAGTTAAAGCAGCTTTGTTCTGGTTGCTGGCATAAACTCTTGCTGAGGTGGAGTACATTTCTAAACAGGTGTATTACAAGAGTCACTG
Source organism: Protopterus annectens (assembly GCF_019279795.1). Taxonomy (NCBI): domain Eukaryota; kingdom Metazoa; phylum Chordata; order Ceratodontiformes; family Protopteridae; genus Protopterus; species Protopterus annectens. The sequence goes on from NC_056728.1 coordinate 963,107,220, forward strand.
AGGTGCAACAACGAGATTCATATACTGCCCACTCACATTTCTACTATGATCTCATGCTTGCTTTTGGCTGGGCTGCATTTAGATTGCAGTTAAATATTCATGTCAAAATTGCACTTATAGCCACTAAAATCATACAGTTCTCATGACATTTTACATTGTGCATTCCTATTCTTTGAAAATGTAGTAAAACTATTCTTATCATTTTTTTTCTTATGTCATAACATGTCATGTCCACGTGGCATGGGACTTTTTTTTTACTTCTAAAACACCAGTTCCAACATTCCTTGTCATGTCACATTGAGACTATTGGTGTCCTGTCATTTGCTTCAAAGCCATACCTAAGATTTACAAGATCATTACCCTAACTCTCAATAAGTTTTTCCTGCTAGAGTTAGTTTATAAGGAACTGAACTGGCAAATGCTATTCCTGTAAGACTGACAGCATTAGGAAATATGCACAGCTGTCCACCACCACCCAGACTCACACACATACTCTCTTTGTTTTGCTGGAAAACAATGGATGTTACAATTTCTCTATTGTTATTGAATAATAAATCTCACACACAGTGTCTTTACTCTCAGACATGTGTACTTTGTTGTTTTGCTGCTGAGAGTTGTTGTTGTGTCTTTCGGCTTTTGCCAGTTAGGGGTCACCACAGCGAAACTCCGGTCCGCTAATGATTGGCAGTAGATTTTTACGTGTCGAGTTGCCAGCCCTGATGCACATCCTTCAATGAAGGTACGCCCATTCACGCATGTCTCCATGCAGAAGATGCTCTAGCTGAGAATCGAACTGGACAGTGTCTTACTGTGAGACGACAACACTACTGCAGCACCACCACCGCTGCTGAGAGTGAAAAATAGAATATTTTATAGGATACAAAAGCAGTAGCACTAGCTCACTGTGCCAGTAAAGTGGACTTCAGTTGCTTTCCTGAAACACTTGTGCTTGTCACATACTGTCCCATATTCTTTGCTGTTTGTATATTAATGACAGGTATCTGTGCAGCTAAAAAAAACACACACAGGAAGGACACGACTACTCAATATCACAGAATTTTAATGTTTCACAAAACTTTCAAACAAAACTATTCTTCAGTGTAAAAAGTCAAACAATTATTCAGGACCCTAATAAATACTCCAATTATCCAATCATCACATCTAATTAAAACCATTAATTATGCAAAAAGGTTCTTACATAATAAAAATAAATAAATAAAAACTGTAAGCACAGCCACAGAGCACCCAACGCATAAATATAATAATATATATTTAATTACTGCAGTCTATTAGATTTTAACTTCAACAGTGGCTTAATGCTAATGGTATCATTTAAGCCAGGTATACCATCAGCTCTCAATAAGAAAATCTATTTATACTCTATAAATTCCATTTGTATAACACTCTCTCCACCTCTTGGTGAGAGGTTTACTTTTTAAAGCACTCTAAATTTAAAAACATGATCCCTATCCACCATAGTTATATGTTTGAATAACAAGCATGCAAAGTCTGAAGGTAATGCCACTTACTCAATGCTAGAAGTCTAAACCTCAAAATGCACTCTCTCAAGGCACTCCTAAAAATGGAGAACATCGATATCTGTGCAGTAACTGAGACCTGGTTCAAGGCTCCAGAGAGCACGCCTGCAATATCAGGCTACAATTCTTACCACACTTTTTGGCCACCAAACCAAGGCCAAAACACTAAAGGTGGAGGAGTGTCCATATTCACACCTCCAGGCTAACTGCCCAACACAATGCATCTGAAATTCCCCAGGTGCAAGTAACACTAGGTAAGACTGCAATCCAAATTGTAGCTTGCTACAGATTCCCCCACCATGCGCCAAGATTCTCACTACACCTTTCTAAACATACTGGAAAATATTAAGATACAACCAAACACCCTAATACTGGGTGATTTCAACTACATTGCCATTAACTGGGAAAACTACTCGGGTACCAATACCTTTTCCCAACGGTTCTTGGAATTCATAAATTCCAACACCCTGGATCAACTAATCCATTGTCCTACCAGGGGCTCCAATATCTAGACCTGGTCATTACCAACGTGGGAGATAGATGCTCCAAACCAGTGGTCACCTCCTCATTGGTCAAATCTGACCGTAAGCTAATCACCCTTGACATCCACATCCCACCCCTACCCCCAGTAAGGAAACCTCCATAAAAAACGTCTCCAAAGCCAACTTCATGCTACTCAAGTCAGAAGTGACAAACTTCATGACACCCATGCACACGGGAACTGAAAGTTTGACTGCTGAATCCTACACTAAGGCACTATACGAGCACATCCACTCGTGCATTAATCGTGCCATCCCAAATAGAAGCAAGATGCTCTCCTCCAAAAAAAGGAAGCCAATCTGGTAGTCCCCTGCCATAAACAAACTATACAACAGAAGGAAGAAACTGTTGCAGAAAAGAGGAAAATCCCAGGATGCAAAAAACTCCATTACCAGCCTCAGTAAGAAGCTGAGATCCCTCATAAAATCCTCCAAAGCTAGTTACGAAAATAAAATTGCCAAAGATTCCAAAGACAACCACAAGGCATTCTATAGTTATGTCAAGAATCTAAATGGCAATGCTCAGATCTGCTCTGCGCTACAACAGAATGGCAATAAATATACTGATCCCAAGGATATTGTCAATATACTGGCAGATCAATTTAGTGCCAACTTCACCCCCCCCCTCACCCCGTAATGGGCCCATCTCAATACCAAAAGATTGCCAAATTCTGGTAATCACGGCCACACAGATAGAAACCGCACTCTCCAAAGCTAAGAATACAGCATCCATGGGACCAGATGACATCCCAGGCTGTGTACTACATGAACTACAAAATGAACTGGCACCTCACCTAAGTTCATAGGTTCATAGGTAGATACTAGGCTATCTGCCCTAGGGCATTTATAAGCCTAGCCAGAGTGTATTTGGCTTCCGCCTCCCTATTAGATTAGCCTACTGTGCCTCTGTAAAGTAGGTCACAGAAGGTACCCTTTAAGATTAGTTTACTGTGCCTCTGTCTAGCAGGGACACAGAAGCGATCCCAGGGGTGAATTTGCAATTTCCCATCCACATGTCCAGATTTCGCTTGAAGAGGGTCAGCGAGGGGCTATATCTAACATGAATTGGGATTCTATTCCAGAGTGAGTGGAGCCTCTGGGAAATGAATCTGTTCCTCCAGCATGTCCTATTTATTTTTGTGCTGAGGTTTAAATCCTTGGAGCATGTAACTCGAAGGGACTTGGATTTTTTGAGGTGGAGCACGTCCATTAATTCTGGGTTTGACATGGCTTTGTACGTCAGGCATAGATTGCCTCTGAGTAGGCGGTAAGCAACTGAGGAGAGCTGGAGTTTCTTTAGTCGAGCTGCATAGGACATCTGTTTGTAGCCCATGATCCTCTTGGTGAGGTACTTTTGGGGTCTTTCCAGTTGCTGTAGGTGTCAGGTAATGTACATCCCAAAAGGGGCATTGTATTCAATTATGGGCCTGATGAGTGATGAGTATAGGGGCACAATGACCTCTCTTGATCTAGATGCGAACCCTTTCGTGATAAGGTGGGCGATATAGAAGGTCTTTCTAACCACTTTGGCAACATGATTATCAAAGGAGAGATTACTATCTACATTGGTCCCCAAATCTCTAATTACTTCTTCCGTACTTAATGGATTACCACCTATGTGGTAATTTGTGGGCACCTTGTTTTTTCCAAAGGGGATGACTATGCACTTTTTAGCATTTAGCTTGAGGCCATGGCTCTGGCACCTAGCATCCGTCTCTGTGAGACCCTTTTGGAGGATGCTTGTGTAAGCTGGAGATTCAATTATGGCCCCCAGTTTGCAGTCATCTGCGAACTTTGTCAGCCATAATCCACCCGTGTTAGCCTGAACCTCAGAGAAGTATATACCAAACAAGAGAGGTCCCAGAACTGAGCCCTGTGGGTCACCACTTGTAACTGGTTTGGATTCAGACATGGCACCTGCGATTCTGACCATGTGGGTTCTATCCCTGAGCCAGTTTGCAACCCATCTTGTGATATAGGGGTTGATATTTAAGCTGGTAAGCTTATTTATGATGCCCGAGTGGGGTATTGCGTTGAAGGTTTTTGTGAGGTCCAGGTAAGCTGTGTGGACTACCTTGCCCTCATCTATGGCTTTGGTAACTGTTTCAAAGAAATCAACTAGGTTTAAGAGGCAAGATCTGCCCTTAACAAAGCCGAATTCGGTAGGGTCCAGTGTCTGGTGGCTCCCAATGTCTTTGTTTATGAGTTCCATGATAATACGCTCCATAGCTTTACAGACCAGACTAGTCAGGCTTATGGGGCGATAGTTCCTGGGGTCCGTTGTGGCACCACCTTTGTGGAGTGGGACCACTGTAGCTGTACACCATTCTTTGGGAACATAACCTGTAGTAAGGCTAAGTTTGAACAGTGACTTAATGTGAGGGTTCAGTTCTTCTTGAAGCTCGTGTAAGACACAGCCTGGGACACCGTCCGGTCCCATAGATGCTGTGTTTTTTGCTTTGGAGAGGGCAGCTTTCACCTGTGCATCTGTGATGTCAGGGAGGTTACATTCAGTTGGGATAGGCATTTGCTCCTTTGGGGGGGGAGGGGTGGAGAGGTTTGCGCTGAATCTGTCTGCCAGGATGTTGGCTATGTCTGTAGGTTCGGTATATTTTGTACCGTTATGTAATTCAGAGCATATCTGGGAGTTTCCGCCCATGTTCCTGACATAACTAAAGAAGGCCTTGTGATTATCTTTAGTGCCTAGGGCAATTTGTCTTTCGAAACTGGCCTTTGATGATTTTATGAGGGATCGAAGTTTCTTGCTAATACTGATCAGAGATGCCTTCCCTTTTTGGAATTTTCCTCTGTCATGTAGTAGCTTCCTCCTCCTGTTGTATAGCTTATTTATGACCAGGGTCCACCAGACAGGTCTTCTGTTTTTGGAGGAGTGAGTCTTGGTTTGATTTGGGATAGCACGATCCATGCATTCCTGCAGGTGCTCATAGAATGCATTTGTAAAGGATTCTGCGGATTGGGCTGTATTATCTTCTGGCCCGGGGGCTTTGAAGGATTCCACCTCAGTCTTGAGAAGTGCAAAGTTGGCTTTTGAGAAATTCTTTACCGTGATTTCCTTGGCTGGGGGTGGGGACGGGATATGGATGTCCAGGGAAACTTGTTTATGGTCTGATCTTACCAGTGAGGAGTTTACCTCTGGTGTGGAACATAGAGTCCTCATGTTGGTGATGACCAGGTCCAATATGTTGTTCCCTCTTGTGGGAGTGGTGACCAGTTGTTCCATTGCGTTAGAGTTTATAAATTCAAGGAACCATTGGGCGAGGGTGTTTGGGCTTGAGTAGTTTTCCCAGTCAATGTTTGGTTAGTTGAAGTCACCCAATAACATAGTGTTTGGAGAGACCTTCATATTCTCCAGTGTTCTCAGGAATGCCAAGTGGGGTTCCTGTAATAGGGCGGGTGTTCTGCAGCAGGCTACAAACTGAAAGGCAGTTTTGCCCTCTGTTAGTTGCACTTCGATGGTTTCTGATGCTTCGTGCAGTGCCACTAACCTGGAGATGTAGATGTCTTTGATGAATATAGATACTCCCCATCCTTTTGTGCTTCGGTCCAAGTTTTGGGGCTGAAACGCATGGCATGAGTTATAACCTGGTAGTGCTGGGGTGCTCTCAGGAGCCATGAACCAGGATTCTGTTACTGCACAGACACCGATTTTCTCCATACTGAGGAGAGCCTCGAGTGCGTGCATCTTGAGGTTTAGACTTCTGGCATTGAGTAGCATTACCTTTAGTTTTTTTATCCTTGGGTTGTCTATGGAGGTAGGTTTGTCCTTTGAGCCTTGCCTAAAAAAGGCACTATAGGGGTGGCAAGAGCCTTGGCCAGTATAAGAAAGCCTAAGGGTGACAGGTGCAAGCCGTCCCTAGCGAAGCAATGTGGCTTGTCGAGCATGTCATCCCAGGCTGACAGACACTGGATCCCCTTTGAATGACACCAATACTTTAGCCAATTGTTGAAACTGATCATTTTGTCTTTATACTGTGGCATCATTCTTGGTGAGGGCAAGATGCTACTCAAGGTCAGGTTCATACCAGCCTGGGCTACATGATCAGAGAGCTCCTCTATGTCTCTTTTCATGTAGTCCAGGGAGGTACGTCTCAGGTCATTCACACCAGCATGGACAATGATGGAGTCATACTTGTACTTGCTTTGGAGTGAACTGAGAGCTTGCATTATGTGGCAGATCCTGGCACCTGACAGGCAGCTTACAGTGACCTTCTCCTTGTTCAGTCTGGTGAGCAGGACGTCAGTGTGCCGGACAATAGAGTCCCCTATAACAAGTGTATTTGGTGTGTTGTTTGGCCTTATGGGCTGTGACGGTGAGGCACACTGATTTTGTGAGATATGTGATTTGTGGGTATTGTTGAGGGGTGGCTGTTGCTTGGATATCTGCTTAGGACGTCTTTGCTGTTTAGGCAGATTTTTATTTAGAGTCTCCGAGTATGTTTTTGTGTGTTTATGTGTTTGGTATGCAGATGCAATAGGTCTGTGTGAGACTGGATTTGTGGTGCGGGTGGTTACCTTTTCCTCCTGACTGACTGTGCCAGTCTTGGGTTGAGAGAGCTCTGCCTCCAGTTTGGCTGTGTAACTGCATCTCTCACATATATTAGAGTTTGTTGGAAGGAGGAGAGGGTTGTCTGTGTACATAAGGCAATTGTAACATTACCTCAAAATTCCCAGATTCACCAGCTGGACTGGAGAGTAACCCTGAAACTGACCCTTGGACATACCAGATTAGTATAGGGAACTGTTTTTTTACTGATCAGATTAGGGAAGGGAACTGAAGTGTCATGTTTAATCATAACCTTACCTCAGGATTCGTGCCCACTGAGTGGCACACAGCTACAGTTATTCTATTCCACAAGGGCAGATCCACCTTGCATCCTGGGAACTACTGTCCCATCAGTCTGACGAGCCTGATCTGCAAAGGCATGGAACGCATTATCATGGAACTTATAAACAAAGCTATTGGCAACCTTCAAATACTGGACCCCACCCAGTTTGGGTTCGTGAAGGGCCGATCCTGTCTCCTGAACCTGATTGACTTCTTCAAATCAGTCTGCAGAGCTGTGGACGAGGGTAAGGCGGTCCACACCGCCTATCTGGACCTCGCCATGGCCTTTGACACCACCCCCCACTCTGGAATCATTGATAAACTTACTACGCTGGGCATAAATCCCTACATCACTCGATGGGTTGCCAACTGGCTTACTGACAGAACTCAAACTGTAAAAGTAGCCTACTCCAAATCCAGCTCCAGACAAGTGACAAGTGGAGTACCTCAGGGTTCAGTCCTGGGACCGCTCTTGTTTGGCATCTACTTCTCTGAAGTACATGCTAACACTAAGGGACTCTGGATAACAAAGTTCACAGATGACTGCAAACTGGGAGCCATTAGTGAATCCCCAAATTATGTAGATATTCTACAAAAGGGCCTTACAGAAACAGATGCTTGGTGCCAGAGCCATGGGCTCAAGCTTAATGCCAAGAAATGTATAGTTATCGCCTTTGGGAAAAAAACATGTACCCATGAATTACCACATAGGTGGTAGTACACTAAACACCGAAAGTGTGATGAGAGACTTAGGGACACAGGTGGACAGTGGTCTCACCTTTGATAACCACATCGCCACAACAGTCAGGAAACCCTTCTATGTGGCACACCTCATCACTAAGGGCTTTTCATCCAGGAAAAAAGGAGGTCATTGTCCCACTGTACTCATCCCTCATTAGACCCATTACAGAGTACAACATCCCATTTGGTATGTACCTCACAAGACAACTGTAACAGCTGGAAAGGCCACAGAAATACCTCACTAAAAGAATCACAGGCCTAAAGCAGATGCCCTATGCTGACCGTCTAAAAAAAACCTCCAGCTATACTCTGTGGCATATCATCTAGTCAGAGGTGATCTTTGCTTAACATACAAAGCCATGTCAAACCCTGAGCTGTTGGACATGCTCCACTTAAAGAAATTACAATCCCTCAGAGCCACATGCTCCAGGGATCTAAACCTTGTCATCACAATGAACAAAACATGCTGGAGGGATAGGTTCCTGACCCAGAGACTCCCCATATTCTGGAACAGACCATAGGCTGGTACTAGGTAGTCGGCCCTAGGGCTTATACAAGCCTAGCCATAACAATTCCCTGTATATTTCTTCCCACAGTATTTACTTCCCTGCGGTACCACAAAAAGCACTTTGATGTGCTGCATTTTCGCTCTTTACAGCATTCGCTATTGTGTTAATGCGATCATGTAATATAGACCCTACATGTTGCCTTGTGTATGTTAACTATTAATCTAGTGTGCTGGTCATATTTGAACTCCTAACGGTCATCAAATTGTTTAGTTGCCGATACATGTCAAGCAGAGCGCCTCCTTGGCCCTCTTCAAAAGGAACCTTGACGATTGGATGGGAGATAGGAAATTCATCCCGGGGATCATGTCAATTGCCCTGCTAGACAGGGGTCCAGGGAAGTAAATAATGTGGGAAGAAATATACAGGGAATTGTTATGGCTAGGCTTGTATAAGCCCTAGGGCCGACTACCTAGTACCAACCTATGAACCTATGTTTGTATTTAAAAATATGTATTACCTGATACAATCTTCTACTATATTTCAAAAAATATTTCATCCCCAACTTAGTATTCTTAGATCTCTTATATACGTTATGGGAGAAATACGGTGCTCCCATGGTCTCACATTCAAATTCAACATTTGTCTTATTCATTTGCAAATTTTCTAACACAATCTCTATCCATGAATTCTTTCATCACTTCAGTAATATGACCCAGAAAATTAATCTCCTCAGAATTCAGCCTACTTGCTCTTTGGAATTGCCCAGGTACAATTCCATTAAATATGTAGTCCAGGTGCATACTTGTTCTATGTAGGTATTTATTCCTCTGTACATCTTTTTATATATCTCAGTATGCAAAATATTGTCCACTTTATAAATAGAAACATCTAAGAAATGTAATTGTGTAAATGAAAAATTCAGTTTAAACCTTAAAAACATACTATTACTACGCAAATATTCTATAAAGCTTCAAATTCTAATTGTTCACCTGCCCAAATTAAGGAGAGATCATCCACAAATCATTTGTAAAACAAAACAGATGATGCATAAGAGCCATTGTAAACATATTGTTCTCCCCATAAAGACAAAGTTAGATTGGCATACATATTTACTACTGAGGTCCCCATGGTGACTCCCTTTCACTGCAAATATATATGTTGGCCAAACATGAAACGATTATTACTTAATTCTATGTCCAACAACCAACAGACAGTGTCTATCTGTCTACAAATCTTATCACTCTTGTTATATAAGCATTATCTAACCATTTGTACCACCGTCATTAGGAATGACTGTAAATAGGGAAGTTACATCTAATGTAACAAAAGTAAACAGTCCATTACATCAAATTCCTCATACCATGAATACAACTGTTGTAAAAAGTCATTGGTATCCATGATATAGCTTTTAATTAATTTAAGCATAGGTCTTAGCTCCATCCTCAAATAAAATGGTGACTGGTTCAGTAATCCATCCATTACCTGACACTATAGTCACATGGGTGGGTTATATTTATCCTTATGTATTTTAGGTACAACATATAAAACAGGTATAACAGGTTTATCTACATTCATATAATGATCTTCCAATGCATTATCAAAACTGACCTGTAAATCAAAGATAACATTTTTCACTCTGTAAATAAGTTGTTCAACATATATCTGATTAACCTTAATACACAAGTCAATATCATTTAAAAATTCTAACATAGCTTTATCATAAACATTTTTATCCATAAGTACAATGGTTCCACCTTTATCATCTTCTTTAGTAACTAATTCATCATTCCTATATAACATAAGAGCTCACATTTCATCTTTAGCCATATTATAAAAATCTTTTTTCTCTCTCTGTCTAAAAATATCGCATTTATTTACTGCGCACACAGCTGGTAAAAAGTATTCACAATTGGTTGACTGACAAGTATAAAAGTACTATTACATTTCAAAACAGCATTTACTTCATCCATATTATTACCAAATAATAATTTTAAGTTAACATTCCTAACAAACAAACAGAATTTTTAAACATTCATTCAACTCACCACCAGCTGAAGGAACAAACATCAGACTTTTATTAAGAACATTTAATTCACTTTCAGAAATGGGAAAGCTAGATAAATTTACTTCTGAACAGTTCTCTTTTGGTTTACCGATCTGTTGGACTTGCTTTCTCGTTTCTGGTCCTGTGTAGACTTGAATCCGTCATTGTTTCCTAGCCTGACTTCTTCCTCTTGTGTGCAATGTTTCTCTTCTGGCAGTGGACACCATCTCCAGTAATTAAGTTCATAGGTTAGTACTAGGCTAACTGCCCCTCTGAGCCATTTCAAGCTTAGCTGATTACCCTATGTGTGACTCAAACCCTGCACCTTATATCTGTAAGGTAAATACCTTAATCATTATGCCAACCTCCCAGCCACAATGTGTGCAAATCCACAAATGGCTGGTTCTATAAAAAAACAGATTAAGTGGAAGCAAAAGCAACAGTTAAAACACCACTATAGTTATCTATCTCAATGTAGACACAAGGTTCAGGTTAAATTCCCAATTCACCCACATTTCCTGATGCTATAGTTTGGTGTGTCTGTGTGGCTCACATTGGGGCTGGTTGAAACACCACTTTGCTGAAGAAATAAGACTGGAATAATGGCTACCTCTACTAAAAGTACATAAATAATATATCTGGTGTGTGTTACAATGCTAAACTAATAGCAAAATCAGATAAAGTACTAGCCTGGTTCCAATGTGATTAGTACTGCTGAGTGCAGGATATGTTTATGAGGATCATGGTGGGGCAGCCAGTTAAATGTAAGAGTGACTGGGTTGTTTTCATTAAAAAATGAATTGGGCTGGCATAGCTTCTTTGGAGAAAGTTACCTGTGCATAAAGATGAGACTTAACGACCATGACAGTGCATCTGTAAATAGTAAAACAGAAGTACAAAAGCTATCCAGTTGCTGCAGTGCATATAGCTTGTAAGACCATACACTTGCCTATGGTCATTTTATCTGCTTACAGAAAGGTAGTCCTCAGCTGAACATCCTCCCACATTACTGGTACAATAGGCACCATTCTGAGAATTCACAATCATGTCATAAAGGAATCAATGGTTGTGGAACAGAATTCCAAGATTCTCATTCTTCTTACACTCCAGGAAGGTAGTCCCGTGGAATCAACTCCAAAATAAGAAACAGACAAGAAGCTGATGATAATTAACTCAGTACAAACAGTGTCTGTTAACATTCCTGTAAACAGAATTTAACAGTGTAAGAAAGCAAGGGCATTTTTACTTTCTAACATGTCGGCCTATAAAATGTCCTTGCAGTGCTCTCATTTTAAGACAAGTAAGGTAGGTATGTAAAGCAAGCAGAGAAGAAATTAGAGTGTTTTATCAAATAATGACTTAAGGAGGGTAACTTTAGTTTTATCTTCAGAATCCAGTACCACTTTCCTGTCCTATTGAAAACTGTGATATTACTTCATGAAGCAAACATTTTCAGTGTACATTCGCTATGCATTGTGCTATCATTTATTCCTATCTTACAAAAACAAGGGTATGGGAATATTTCAGTTATCATTTTTGCTGGATGTCTTTTGCTATTCCTTGATGACAACTGTTGTAGCAGACTGTTACTGACAATGACACTGGCTCAACAGATTATTTTTGGGAAGGGAAGAGTCATTTCTCAGTTAAGCTGCGCTAAGCAAGACTACCAGTCCCTGCTTGAAAGTTCCATTAGTGGGCATTCTTTGCCCTTTCTCCTTGATGAGTGCTTGTTTTGAAACATTTTATTGAAAACTGCTCCTTGGCACTTGCATTGTACCTGCATACCAGAAGGTTAGTCCTGGGGTGCATGTGTGATGTTTCAGAATTACATGATTTGTAGCAACAATAATTACATTTTTAAAGATTATCGAACTGCTAGTTTTCTTCTGCTGTTAATTCTTATTTGTAACTGTTTACTCTGTACTGCAAGAATTATTATAACCTAAATTAACCTATGCATGATACCAAGGCTTACTCTCTTTAGGTATGATCCAAATGTCTTCTCTGATTTATATTAGGCAACTGAAATGGAATACTCTATGGTTTGCTTCAAGTGGTTATATGTAGCAACTGAAGGAACTGTGTATCTCAGTGTTATCTGTTTGCACAAGCATCACTGTAAAAGAATTCTCAGTTGTTTCCTGCTTGTAGTAGGACCCCATGGTTGACAGACTTATTGTTTGTTGTTGTTAAATGTCAGCTTGTGAACTTGAGGACCCTGTTTCAAAAAGTAAAAATGACCAGAAAGAATTGAGTTAAATGTTAGCAACCTAAAACAGCAGCCTAGCATCTATGTGTTCTTTACATGTTACTATATTATGCACATAAGCTGTTTCTATCACATAGCATACTTGTAAAACACATGATATCATTTTAATCCTGGGGCCTTGTAGTATGGGCCAGATATTAGTGTGTATATTTGTGTACATTCTTTAGTATTCATTGTATATCCTGTTGGTTTCAATGACAAAAAGAGGTACTGACAGACCAGCACAGCTAGCTGGAATTTTGTAAATACTTGTATGTCATTTCTGAATATCAAACTAATTTGTAAAAGATGCTTGTGTCACAAATGTATTAATACTGTATGATATGTGTATCAAACTCCTTTGTACAGATGGACCTTTAAAAGGCAACACGGCAAACGAAAAACTTGTAGAATTTGTCCAACAACACTAAGAAAGCACGGACACCAAAACAAGTGGTTTCATTCACTTTATTTCTCATGAACTTCCTCAGAAAACTTGAACTCCACCCACAAGACCATGGGTGGCCTAATGGTTAAGTAGTTTGCCTTATAAACACAAGGTGCAGGGTTTGAGTCTCACAAGGGATAATTGGCTAGGCTTAAAATGGCTTGCAAGGGCAGTTAGCCTAGTACTAACCTATGAACATTTCTATGAACAAATACCTTATCACATGATAAATTATGTCATAAAATCTAAAAGCTTCACATTACAAATATTTAAAAATATATAAATGTAAATATGCCACTATGTTTTGTATAAAACTATATATATATATATATATATATAAACAAATACATTATTTAAATGTCAATGCTTCATCTGCAAAAAACACTTAATGTTTATAGTATCATTCAAACGGGGTGCATTGTCTGCCCCAAGGTGAATTTGCCAGAGATTCTTTACATTCCAAAAGTGTCTTACAGTCACCCATAAACACCTCTTGAACAACACTTTCTATAACCGAAAAAGTACATTTCTTGAAATCAACACATACAATGGAATGCCTTGCTAGAGCATTGGTTTGTTCTTTCTTCCTAATGGCGAAAAGATGTTCACATATCCTTCTTTTTAAACATCTAGTTGTCATTCCAATATAATAACTGGGACATGAAAGGCACTGTGCAACATACACAACCATCTCACTATTATATGTGTAATAACGTTTTAACCAATAAGTCCTTTTAATATGATTAAACTTTACTCATGAAGAATTATTAATGTATCTGCATTGTCTGCAGTTGTTATAGGCATAAGTCCCTTTAGTTAAAATAAAATTACCTAAAGTGTCCTCCTTTATATTGGCTCCATGTTCTAATAAACTTTTGATATTCTTGGTTTTTTGAAAGTGAAATTAGGTCGCATACCTATCACTTTCACAAGGTCTTGGTTACCCAGTATTTTCCAGTTGCCCACTATAATGTTTTTAATGGACCACATTTCATTAGTAATAGGCAAAGTAAATGCACAAGAAAAATTATTGTTGTTGTTAAATACATGTTTGTCATGTCCAATACTCTGTAATGAAACCTGGACCTGACCCAGCAGAATAGGGCAAGCCTTTCCCTCTCTTAAGACAAGAACCTCATTTTTAATAAGTTTAAGCCATGACCTATCATAACCTCTTGCCTCAAAAAATAACCTTAAGGTCTCCATTTCTTTAGTAAAATAGCATCTAATGATGTTAACCTACTAAGTCTAATCAGCTGCCCCTTAACTACTCCTTTTTTTTTTATGTGAAATGGGTGTAGGCTGTCCTTGTTTAGGTATTGATTGACAAATACAAATAATTTCCTAAAAATGTTACTAATGAACCTACTGGATTCAAAGTCATAAGTCAAATTTAGGTCCTAAAAGTTCAATCTGTGACCAAAACTGCCTATTGTGAATCTCAAAAAATCTGTAGAGCCATTTAGGTAGGACACACAATCACTTCAACTCCTCAAAGGTACCATTCCATAGAAAAAAACAAGTCATTGATGTAGCGACAATAAACCAGAAACAATATGGTTTGCTTCAAGTGGTTATATGTAGCAACTGAAGGAACTGTGTATCTCAGTGTTATCTGTTTGCACAAGCATCACTGTAAAAGATTTCTCAGTTGTTTCCTGCTTGTAGTAGGACCCCATGGTTGACAGACTTATTTTTTGTTGTTGTTAAATGTCAGCTCGTGAACTTGAGGACCCTGTTTCAAAAAGTAAAAATGACCAGAAAAAATGGAGTTAAATATTAGCAACCTAAAACAGCAGGCTAGCATCTGTGTGTTCTGTACATGTTACTATATTATGCACATAAGCTGTTTCTATCACATAGCATACTTGTAAAATACATGATATAATTTTAATCCTGGTACCTTGTAGTATGGGCCACATATTAGTGTGTATATTAGTGTAGATTCTTTAGTATTCAGTGCATATCCTGTTGGTGTCAGTGACAAAAGGAGGTACTGCCAGGCCAGCACAGCTAGCTGGAATTTTGTAACTACTTGTATGTCATTTCTGAATATCAAACTAATTTATACAAGATGCTTGTGTTACAAATGTATTAGTATTGTATGATATGTGTATCAAACTGCTTTGTACAGATGTCTGTGTTGAAAAGGTATTTGTAAAGCGCTTGTGCTTAAAATGTATCCACAGTGTGTCCTACTGGAAGAGAACAGAAATGTACATGCTGCACTATTGTAACTGTTTAAATGTATATGATAACAGGGGAAATTGGAGGGTTACCCTCAGTCCAGCAAACTTTAGAAAAATATTTGAAATTAAATCACTTTATAGGCCAGGCCATAACAAAGCCATCTCTCAGGTTACAATGTAGCTGAGGACACAACGTCTGTATTAGGAAGCTTTCTGTATTGTCTTTGGGGTGAACTAATCGCTACTCTAGAAGCATGAAGGAATGCAATTGTTTCATGACTTCCAGCACCTGCCAAAGATTTGAGCAGAAGCCATTGTCTGCGTATTTTTACTGATAGATGTTAAATGCTGCCAGCAATGGGGTTTTGCCTGGGAACTAGAAGTCAGATGATCAGAAATTATGTCATTCTGCAAGCTACCCCAGCAGTAATATTTTAGATATTTTTTTGAGAAGTCTCTCAGTGAGAAAGAGCATCCTGCATTCTTTCTTGGACCCGACAACAAGAACCATTCAACACATCATACCTGCTCTATGAAGTAAGTTTCTAGGGAACAGTATAATTCTCTTAAATTCAGTCAGGAATATACTGAAGCTTAGTTTAGATATTTTTCTTTATTTGTCTGAGCCTGTCCTGCAATGTTGTTTTAAATATTTCCTGTGATTCTGAATTTTGTCACTGTCAATATATATCTACTATTGCCTTGTTATTTTATTATTTATTATTAAATATATTTAAACCTTTCATTGTGGCTGATCTTTGTAGAGGTATTTAAGTTTTGAGAGTACTTGCATATTTATTTGGTGACACTGTGTGGAACACTCCTAACAGCCTTGCTCTTGGTCAAACTACCATTTGTATTAATATTAACATTACACAATAAAAGTGGTCATCCTTAGTTAAGAGCCTTAACGTAGCTGGCATGAGTGACCGGTGGCAATGGCAACTACCTTATACTCTGGGCAGAAGGGGGCATAGGTAGTAAACCTGTGGCAGCCTTTCCCAGGGGGGGGTGTGAATCAAACCTCAAAGCGTGTGTGTGTTAGCTACTTGGGCAGGGATGTAAAGCACTGGTTGGACAGAGAGGGTGCTGGATATCTTGGCTTGGTCGCTCAGCTGAAATCTCAACTCTACAGCTGTGCCAGTGGGGAGTCTTACTGGGGATATAGAAGGAGAGGGAGAAACCAGCCCCGGACTGACTGTGTGCTCTTAAGGGAACTTGCACTTGATGCAGTGAGCTGCATCTGGAAATACTGTGCTTATACCTGTTATCCTCCCAGTGAACACTACTCCCCACAGGTGCCAGTGGTGAGGACTGAGGCTGCTTGATTACTGGTCCAGTGGTGGATCGTCACAGTGTTCATAGTTTAATAGGTGATTACTAGCCTAACAACAAATAGAAAATGGGCAAACAACACAGACAGTGAAGACGTTTAATGTACAAAATAAAATAAATGTGAGCACTTTCGTATATACAATACTTCTTCTGACCAACTAATGAACACATTAAGCTGCATCAATAAATAGGCAAGTCAGTTTGCAAGTCAAACCCTCATCACTGTTACCATAACAACTAATTAGTGTTTAAGCTTCCTTGAAAGCAAGTAAGGTTGAAGTGAAATATTATCATTCAGGCCAAAGCCTCTATCTGCTTGCAGGGTGGTGATCAATTTCAATTCATTGTTCTCTGTTTTAACAACACATCCTCCCCTAATATTCTTAGAAGTTAACTGCACCACTGCAAAGAGGAAAGTATGATTAATATTCAACGCAACATGTTTACTCGGTGCAGTCATTCTAACCTTCCTTCTAATTTCATCAGATGTTCCAGAATTCTTTCTTTTAGACTACGATTAGTCTTTTCAACATAAAAACATGGACAGTCCTTACAGTGGCAAGGTACACCAGCTCTTTACTTTTGCAATCAGCATAGAATCTGAAATCATACTTAATATTAGTAATGGGATGTACAAAGAATGGAGTATCTATGATATAATCACAGGCCTTAAACCACAGCAAGGATAGGTACCTAACCTAGAAGATAATTGTTCAACACATAAAAAATTATGTTTGAAGCAAAGTCTCCACTTAAGATTCCTTGCATTTT
Organism: Protopterus annectens; assembly: GCF_019279795.1. Lineage (NCBI taxonomy): Eukaryota > Metazoa > Chordata > Ceratodontiformes > Protopteridae > Protopterus > Protopterus annectens. The sequence goes on from NC_056728.1 coordinate 963,124,431, forward strand.
TAAAACAGAAGCTTGGTTGCATCCCTACGATCTTTCTTAGCCCTTCATCAATCAGTAGAATGGGCCACTTTCTTTTTATAACCATACAAACATCCCTCACATTGCTAGAAAAGGTAAGACCTATTCTGGGTTGTCTACAACTTATATGTTTAACAGTATCAATCCTCTCCTTCCTCTCAGAAAAATAGGACCTCCCTTGTGTTTCCCTCAGTTCCATAACCTCTGTGGCAACAATGTTAACTTCTTTATAACCATAGCCTCTCTCATGTAACTCAGTACTGAGGTTATCAAAACACTTTGCAGACCATTATCATCAGTACATAACCTAGATACCCACAGAAAGTGTCCTTTCAATATGCTCTTATATATATATAATTTGGATGCATGCTAGATAAGGGTCAAATGTGGCTCACACTAGCTCAACTTTGCCTATTAGATATATGTACGTACATGTACATATATTCAGATATACATATATGTGTGTGTGTTTGTGTATGCAGGGATGGACAAGACAGCATTCATATGTATGGGATTGACAAGCTAGCATTCATAGAGTTTACCATTCAGTAAATAATAGAACTTTCTATGCATCCTGAGTATTAATACATATTTGTGTGTGTGTGCATGTCTATGTACAGTGGATTTGCACTGCATCCAGGATTAGTTTTCTGCTTTGCATGGATCGGAAGATAAGCATATATAAGCTCTAGCTCCCCACTGACTCTTAACAGACGCAGCAAAAATGAATGAATCAGTATGAATGAAATGAAAATACTAAACTCCTGATGGGATTATTCTCATGCCCATGAACATAATTTTACATTGGCCTGTGAAGTTCTGGCACAAGCCATGTTTAGGAAACTGGACATGAGCCCCACCAATATTATTAAAACTTTATTGAAGATGAAAAATCCTTTCATCTCCCAAACCCTGAGTAAAACGATCTCACCACCTAGTTAACAAAAGTTTTTTTTTTTTAATAAATGTGTCTATGGGGCGAGCAATACTGAAAGAAGTGTTAAGCAAGCATACAGTTTCAAACTGCACTGACATGAATAAAGATATTAGTCACTTCTGTGTACAGAGGAGCAGCTTGGCTGAAAGTTTCTATGACCAAAACAGCACCTGCATGTAGCATTCTCTTATCTGTATGGCAAGTTGCAATTCAGGATACTGTGAGAGAACCACAATGCTTCTAAATCATTTATTATTTCAGCAACAAATATATTGACATTTTGAATTTAAATTAAAAAAATATATCAATGAAATTAAAAGTGAAAAAAATGCAACTGTGCAAGTGTAAAGTGGATTTCTATGGGCAACAATTGCCTGATTTTTAAACAAAAAAGTAACTGCTGCTGCAGTGATGGTAGATTATTTTCTCAAATGATGGAGGATACCAGGTAATAATTAATAGGGTGACGCTAACACTAAATGTATTTATTTATTTTACATTTGTTAACCGGGCTAGTCTAACTGGATATATTTCCATTTTCAGTAGAGGCCCGGGGAGAAAAGCTCCGGCAATTATAGAACTTAAAAATGAAAAATTAACAGAAAGGATTATAATAAAAGTACAACAAGAAATACTACCTAGAAAGAAAAAGTATGCTGTACAACAAGTAATAATAATATAGAGTAGGAAATTACTCTAATAAGTTTAATACTTATACTAGAGAGAGTTTATCAGCATATTAATTTAGGAGCATCAGTTAGTCTATCTTACAAGGAATTAGCATGTAACAATCCATTACGAGTGTTAGTAATTTAAGTAATTAGCATGTAACAATCCATTACGAGTGTTAGTAATTTAAGTAATTAGCATGTAACAATCCATTACGAGTGTTAGTAATTTAAGGAATTAGCATGTAACAATCCATTACGAGTGTTAGTAATTTAAGTAATTAGCATGTAACAATCCATTACGAGTGTTAGTAATTTAAGGAATTAGCATGTAACAATCCATTACGAGTGTTAGTAATTTAAGTAAGAATAGGAGGAATAAGAAGTAAAAGGAGCTACAATTAGTACAAAGCAAACGATTAGTCAGGGTTGCTGCAGGGGCATAACCAGTGTGTTTTGAGGTGTTTTTTGAGGTTGTTTAAAGAGAGGCAAGGAAGAAAGTAATGTTAGTTCATCGGGCAGTAGGTTCCAGTTTTTTCCCACTGTGTTAGAAAAAAGAGAGTCTCCAACCAGGTTGTTAGACTTGCATATGCAAGCAAGCAGTTTTTTAGAAGAGCACAGGGAATTCAGATTTTTGTAAGGGAGAATGAGATTGGAAAGTATAGGAGTGCTGTTGGGTTGGTAGAAGATATTGTGGGCAATGGTGAGTTGGGATGCTATCAGTTGGTTTTGATGTTCAAGCCAGCCTAGTTGCCTTAGATTCAGTCAGTGGTGGGTTCTAAAGGGATTGCCAGTTGCAAATCTGGCGATGTTATTATAAGAATTTGTTAGTTTGGTAAGGTTATTTTTCTTTAGGCTAGTATATATGGGTGAGGCGTACAGAAGCGTTGAGATTAAGTGGGAGTGAGCAATTATGGTTCTAGCTATAGGAGTTAGTTTGATCCTATATAAGGAGCCTATTTTTCTGTTGGCAGTTTTGATAGTGTTATTTATATGGCTGTCAAAAGTAAGGTTATTGTCAATAGTTATTCCTAACAGTTTAGTGGTTGTGTCAGGAAGTATAATAGTGCCATTACTGGAAAAAAAAAACTGAGAAATCTATGGGCGAGGATTTGTTGGTGGGTGTAAAGAGAAGGAGCTTAGTTTTTTTAGCATTGAGAAGGAGGCATCTATTTGTAAACCATGTTTCTACTATGTTAAATACATTCTGGGTTAGAGAATGTAGTTCTGAAGGGGAGTTTGCTGAGCATACTAGTGTAGAATCATCTGCGTATTGTATGCAGGTGGCTTGAGGGATTGCTATGTGGAGGTCATTGATAAATAGTGAAAAGAGAAGTGGTCCTAGAATACAGCCTTGAGGGACTCCGAGGGTAACTGGCTGAAGGGATGATATGATATATTGTTTTGCCAGAGAACTGCTTGTTGCCTATTGCTAAGGTAGGACCTGAACCATTTAATAGTCTGACAGTCAAAAGAAAGGGATTCTAGAATGTTGATGAGAAGGGCATGGTTGATCATGTCAAAAGCTTTTGAGAGGTCAGTAAAGAGAGCAGATGAGAGGTTATTGTTATTGCGGTTTCTATTGATGGTATCTATAAAAGAAAGTAGGGCAGTTGTGGTACTGTGTGATGGCCTAAAGCCATGTTGACAGTTAGCTAGAATGTTGTGTTGAGATAAATGATATAGTAGTTGTTGGTGCATGCATTTTTCCATTATTTTGGCTAAAGGAGATAATAGTGCTATTGGCCCGTAGTTAGAGTAATCATTTGAATTGCCACCTTTATGAAGGGGAATAATATGGGAGATTTTCCAAATATCTGGAATGGTTCCTTCCTTAATGGTTCTGTAAATGAGGATGGATACAGGGTATGCAATTACCTTAGCTGCTTTTTGCAAGTATTCTGATGGTATTTGGCCAGCAGAAGGAGTACAAGGCTTAAGTTTTTGGATGAGTTTACAGATGAGAGTAGTAGAGATGGGTTGCAGTTTAAATGTTGGTAGAGAAGCTGATACGGTGGTGAGAAGGCTTGAGTTGTCTGGGATTAGTTGACTGGCTAGTGATTGAATGGTCTCTGTGAAGAAAGTATTAAAGATATTGGCAGTTTGAAGGGGGGTATTAGGATCAGCCTCAAGAGGGGTAGGTGTGTGAGAGTGTCCTGGGGAAAGGAGTTTGTTTATACTGGACCAAAATTTTGGGGATTGTTCTGATGAGTTTGCTGTAGTTTACAGTAATAGTTCTTTTTATCCATAAGTATTGCCTTTTTTGTACTATTTCTCAGTTGCCTAAAGTTTTGTTGATCAGAGATATTTTTGTTAGCCCTCCACTTAGCCCAAGATTTGTTCCTCAGTAAAATGTTCTGTCTGATTTCTTTAGAAAGCCAGGGGGCTGGTTTGGATTTCATTCGGATAGACCGTTTAGGTGCATGTTTATCAAGGATGGATTAAAAAAAAAGTAGAGTTTAGATATTTTATAGACTCTTCAAGTGGTAGAGTTTTTAAAGGGTTCCAGTTACAGGCACCAAGTTCATTTTGGAATGATTCTGGGCTAAAGTGTTTATTGGACCGTGCAATCCTAAAAGTGGAGGGTTTAGGCAGATCATGTTTTTGTTTTATGATGTAGGTCAAAATATGATCACTTAAATCATCTGGGAGAGTGCCTACCTTATAAGCTTGCTCATGTCTATTTATAAGTATCCAGTCTAAGGTACTCTCTTTTTTGTTTGGTTTGTTAATTCTTGTTGTGGAGGTGATAGTTTGACTAAAGCCATGGAGGTTAATGTGAGAGGTGGGGTTATCTGCATTGACACTTTTCCAGTCAGTATTAAAATCACCTAGTATTACTGTTTCTTGGGGGTAAGTTGAGGATACCCAGTTTAATATAGCTTCGATTGTGCTGATGTTATTACCGGGTGGTAGGTAGATACAGATGATGTATAAAGCTTTGTTTGGGTTAATTTGGAGTTTGCTAACCAGGACTTCTGCATTACTATCCTGAGGAGGGTTCAATGGTAGTGTGGAGATGTAAAATCCATCTTTGAATAGAACTGCTACACCCCCTCCCTTATGTTTTATCCGGTCTTGTCTAACTATATTATATCCTTGGGGGATAATTTTGTTGTCTTTGGTCCCTGGTTTCAACCAAGTTTCTGTCAGGCAAAGGATATCAAAGGAGTGAATATCTAAAAGGGCATGGAGATGGGCTACTTTATTGTTAAGACTGCGGATATTCAGATGTCCTATTAGGAGTGAGTTGGGGAGTTTAGGCTGGGTAGTTAGGGTAGCAGGATTGGCAGGGCCAGGGTTAGGGTGGATGTCACCATCTAGTAAGGAGAGATTGAGAGGTTTTGTTGCTGAATTGTATTTTAGGTTAAGTAGATATTTCTCTCTTTTTACAGTATGATTATTATATTTAAAGTGGGAGAGTCTGTGGTATTTGGGTAGTATAGCTGGGAATGGAAGTGATATTAGTCTGATTGCAAGTAAGTATAGAAGTGTGTATTGCTATTTGTTTTCGAGAGTGGTTGAAATGGTAATAGTGCAGTTTTTCAAAGGAAGTGAGGAGGTAGGTAGAGGTAAGGATTGTAAGAGGTGGAAGTAGATAGGAAGGGTGTATAAAGGAGGGAATTAGTTCTTGTTAGGCAGTAGAAGAGGGATATGGTAAAGTAGTCAAAAGAGTGGTGTATTGTAATTGGTTGAATGACTAAGGGTGTGTCTAATTGGTTTAAATGGAAGGTAAGTGTGATTGGATGGAAGAGGGAGTGGCTGAAGAAGTATAAGTTTAGGACCACTGGGGGTGGGTGGGAATTGGGGGTAGGGTAGGGGAGCGGAGTGAGCCCATAGGGCGAACAGAGCGGGTAGGCACAAGGAAGATGACAGCAGGACAGTGAAAGGAAACAATCAGTCAGGAGAAATGTAAGTACAGAGGGAGCTAGGTAGGAAGGTTAAAGTGATATTAGGTGTAAGTGTAAGGGAGCAGACAAGTATCGAGAACTGGCTGGAGGGTAGGACTGAGAGTAAGTAGAGAAAGAGGAGGTGTTCTATTGAGATGTTATAGTAAGTGGGAAGGAGAGAGGTAGTAGTTGGGGGGAATACTGCCACCTAGTGGCCAATCCTTGTAGTAATTGGGAGTGGAACCACTAAAACAGTTAAATAGATGAGCAGGCAGCTCAGCTATATGGAAGAAAAAAGCCCGGGTGAGGTAGGAAAAGGGGATTTACAACTATAAGGTTAGGGGAAAGGCTGCTGGGTATTCTGTCTGGAATCCTACACTAACACCAGGTAAGTGGTAGAGTAAATTCACAAGCAGAGTTACATTAGGTATTGCAGCATATTACTTACTTTCTTTCACCCTTTTATTTCACTTCTGGGAGAAAGGTAGGACTGCTCCTGTATGGTGTCAGGCAGAGAGGGAAGGCGAGATGACTTGAAAGTCGTTTTGAATCCAGTAGGGCTGGGCCAGTACACCAGTTTAATCTGGGTAAATAGGGTTGTAGAGTTTCTTTCACCCTTTTATTTCACTTCTGGGAGAAAGGTAGGACTGCTCCTGTATGGTGTCAGGCAGAGAGGGAAGGCGAGATGACTTGAAAGTGGTCTTGAAAATCCAGTAGGGCTGGGCCAGTACACCAGTTTAATCTGGGTAAGTAGGGTTGCAGAGTGGGAGTGAGGGACGGCACGGCCAGGAGCACACAGCAGCCATGAGAGGATCCAGAGCTAGCAATATTAAAACTTGCATGCAGAGAATTTAAGTCCTTAAAGTACTTCAGCGTAGGTTTATCTACACAGTGCCAAAACACAATTCTGCATTAGCATATAGGTACAAACCTACGTAAAAATGTAATTCAGTAAATGGACTGTATGCCAGCATGAAAAGGAAACATTACAACAGTTTGTAAATGGCAGGTAAATTGTTTCAGACCCAATCTTTAAGATAAACAAAGGCTTGTGAAAATGTATGCTGCATTATATTGCACAAATGCATTTGCTATTTCTATTATCAAGAGGTCTTTCTTTTAGTGTTTAAATCTTTTGATGAAACTGCTTTCTGTTAAAACATTTCTGTTTAAATACAAATAAAGGAATGATCATTTCTGCACTATTTTCCTTGCAGCCTGTTTGACAAGGTTGGGGTATTTCTAACAACCTAACCTTCTTAAGAGGCAGTACATTCATTTAAACATTTGTTTATTTAAAGAAGAAATACAAAAAATATCTTCCCTTGTATGCTTGGAGGGGAGTGCAAAACCAACAGAAAGAAAACAGTTCAGCTGCATTGCTGTATTAGTACACAGGCTCCAAACAAACCAAAATGCTTCCCAAACTATAGGAGACTACAAGTCTAGAAAAGTAACACTGCTTACAGTTATGTTTTTTTTTCTTGTTTTCTTCTAAGCAGTAATAGTCCAAAAAGATGTGCAATGCTTTAGAACACTAATGTAGTCATAGCAAGGTGTCTTTTCAAACAGCATGTTGCATCCTTCAGGCGAGTACTCTTTACAAGCCAGGTCCTAGGGACTCCTCTCTATTTCCCTTTGCTCTTTTATGTCAGGTCCAGGCCTTCTCTCTAGGCAAGTTTCCAGGGCTTTTTTTCTAGCCCCTGCCTGTGTCTCTTGAGCCATTTTCTGATTTCTGCCAGTAATTCTGTTCAGTCTTACGTTGATTCTTTATGTGAGTTTCTCTGTCAACCCCACAGAAGACTCCATCTCCTAGAGTGCTACTCCATTCCTAACTCCACCTCTACTTTGAATACTTATCATATCACCTATTTCAGCTCCACCTCCACTCAGAACTGGTGTCATGTAACTGGAAAACTGTACTGTACCTGCCAGACTACATAATTCTGAAAAGTAACTAAAATATCTTTTTACCTGTTTGTTGATTTTATTGGTAAAATCAAACTGTACTTTTCCATTAACAGGGCAACAGTTTCTTGGCCTCGTTAAAGGTGTTGTCGAAATGACAGGTGTATTTTAATTGTATTTTTAACTCTCCCTGCAGCTACTGCTTCCGTACCTATAAAACTGGATAAGTATGTTCATCATTTCAGAACTGAGCAGGCTACAGTTTGCAGAAGTGCTGTGTGTGTAACTGGCATACCTCTCAAACATCCCTGAATTTCAGTGAAGCCCCTGATTTACGCTCAAAGTTTTAGCTCTGTCCCTCATAAATCCCCCCCCCCCCCAGAAATTATGACTTTTGGAGAAACGGTTTTAATTCACTTCGTCTTATTCTGTCAATATCTCAGTACCTGAAGTTAAGAGTAGTAATATTTTAAAACTCTCCCCGATTACTTCCGCATTTGTTTGAAATTCTTGTGAGATTTCTCTGTCAGTGGTTGATTGCCAGTCTATTTTTTTTTTCTCTCGAAAGCCTTCTATTGCTGTAACTCTGGCCTGCATATTAACAGTCTGCCTGCATGTATCAATATAACTGGGTGTTATATGTTAAAAGTTTATCACACAATCACTCTCATACAGGGTGCACTGTAATTTTGTTTTATGTCCAGCACCATGAATCCTGCATGCTGATTGGCTGCCTGATTCAAAGCATTCTACTGGAAAAAATCTGAATGTTTTAAAGATTGTGTCCAGATGGCTTAACAGTAAGATCAGCAGTTGTAATTTGACATCTAAGCATGTGCAGCGAAAATAAGTCTGTAGAAGCTAATTTTGTTTTATTAGCTTGTTTTATTAATTCAACAATGTTGTTTTAACCACATCCACTGAAACAATGTAATTAATGGATCACAATGAGTAAAACAAGGCCATTAAGGAGGCCAAGAAAGCTGTTCCCCCATTAACTGAAAAGTACCAATCAAACTCATATTTACAATTTATAAGGTTAAGGAGCATGGCACAATGCATTGTTTCCTGTTAATAGTCATAGCTGGATGAATTTTTACATTGTCTAGTTTTCCACCCATTTTACAGAATGGCTTTAGCTATTAATTACTGCGGTCACTCACAACTTTTTCTAGTTGCTTTATTATGGTAAAATCAGAAGGTTAGACTATTGTTCTGGCAATGTAGGATTATGTCTATGTGCTGTTAATAAGCTGCTTCCTGTAGTCAAGGGTTTGAGTCCCTCAGCCTCTATTTTTGCCTACTGTGTGACTTTGAGCAAGTCACTTAACGAAAACAGTGTACTGGGTCAAGTAGAAAACTTGGCTAGGCTCCGCAAGGTTCTCCTGGATATCATGACTAGTGACTAACTACAAACCTTTAAGTACTGTCATCTTTTATGTATGTTAGATCTCAGAAAAATGCTACAATATTATGAGTTAAGAAAAGGCAGAACATGTGTCAGCCATAGAAATTGAACATATTCTCAGACTACTAATTAATCTTGGTGGACTTTTTGTATTTAATCACTCATTCATTCACTGTATAATCAAGGTATAAGAATTTGACCAAAGCAGCCTTTTCAGTCACAACCCAGGTCAAAGATGAACAAAGTGTACCACAGCTACGGAACTATTTTCTCTCTTCTGGCTTTTCCTTCTCATATGCTCAAAATAATATATGAGAGACACAGAAGATGATTTATAGACATCATTTTGTTGCATCTTCCATACAAGCACAACAAAGAATGTGGAAACCTCAAAGGGTTATTAACAGGACCATTCCCCTTAATGACAATGTTCACAAGAGAAACATTTCAAAGTCCCAAAGCCAAATACAGGAATTATTTCAGCAAATCGATTTATTGCTACCACAAGTTCAGATTGTGAAGAAGTCTTCTTCATTACAGTACACTGCTGCAGACTCCAGGAAATATTCATGTGACAAGTCATGCAGAATTCATGGATATTAATCAGTTCAGAATCCATGTCTGAAGTAGCAGAAAATGAAATGTCCCATTAGTCATGGTAATGGAAGGTAAACAGAATCCTCATAAACAGGTCACTAGACTAGAGTCATTGTCATCAGATGCTGTCAGAATGTGACCATCACCAGTGATAATCATCACAGGAGCTTTAAATCCTGACCGTTGTTGATCAACATGAGGACTCCAAGAGACATCGTCCTTAACTTGCACAATGTAGGAAACATGACCAGTCATCTACACTAACATTGCGTCAGTATCCATTTAGTTCCAGAAGTGTAATTATGAGCTAGGACTGACTGACCAGTATTGGATGCTCTTAGGTTAACGTGGCCGTCCACTGGCATTTTATCAATTATTATATTATTATTTGTTTCAACAGGTCAAAAAAGAAGTTATGTTCTTACCATAACATTCCACTTCATTTCATTAACCTGTAAGATTATGGTTCTGAGGCTTGGAACTGACCGGCTGCCTTCTTCCAGCTTGAGATTCCTGACTTGAGCTCCTCCTCCCTTACCCATAATGCCCTACCCCCCCCCCACAATACCTCAAATTGAGTTTGCCAAAGAAAACGCATAACAGCTAACAAACATTAAACTATCCTACAAAAATCATGCAGATTAAATGTGTGTACGACACCAGAAAGAATACATCAGTAGATCAACTGAAGGAATGGAGATTACTTACAAATTCTACCAGGTTTCCCAAAGACTTGGATAGGCAGAAGGGGGGGGAGGTTAATGGAAATGAAGTGGGACAACACAGATGGAATGTTATAGTAAGAACATAACTTCTTTAGCTGATGATGTCCATTCCATTAACATGTGGGACAGAGCCCCCAGCTTTAATAAGCCAGGGTGGCCATCAAGGAAGGATAGTTCAGAGTACAGCAGAAACAAAGGCACTAATGCTCTTGGATATGAGATCCAATTTGTAATGCATAATGAAAGTTATGGGGGTTTGACCAAGTAGCAGCAGCACACATGTCTTCTATAGAAACTCTAGACCAAAATGCCTGAGCTGTAGCCATAGACCTTGTAGAATGGGCCCTTACGGGACCTGATAAGGGAATACCTTTTGAAGAGTAAATGAAGGCAATGCAGTGTTTCAACCATCTTGCTAGCATAACTTTGGTAACCGCTGTAACTCTCTTTGCATTCGAAAAAAAGAAATAACTGATCAGACTTCCTGAAGGACTTGGTTCTATGAATATAAAAATGAAGCTGTCTGTGTACATCAACCAAATGAAAAATGCATTCCCCCATATTTTGATAATCAGGAAAAAAGACCGGAAGATTGAGTGACTGATTAATGCTACTCTCCTTAGCCTTCTTGGGTAAAAAAAAGAAGGTACCCAGGGTCACCCTGTCTGTGGAAAACCAAATATTGGAATTTTGCAGAAAGGACTTAACGTTACAACACCCTCCTGCCTAAAGTAATAGCTACTAAAAACAGAGTCTTCCAGGAAAGAAATTTCAAATCCACTTTAGCTAAGGGTTTGAAACGGCGATGGACCAAAGCTTGCAGAATCATAGTTAAATCCCACGGAGGAGTAGGATTTTTTTTTCACCAAAGAAAAGCTTTATACAGTTTTGAAGACGCAAGAGATAAGGAATCAAGCCCCACGTGAAAATTGGAAATAGCAGCCAGCTAAACTTTGACAGCAGAGTAACTAGCTAATCCTTAAAAAGGGAAGCCAAAAAGACTAACATGACTGTTACCGGGGCTGTAAAGGGATCAGGGATCTATCTGTTTTTGTTCAGCCCAAACAGAAAATCTCTTCCATTTGCTCTTGTAAATTTTGCATGTGGAAGACCTATGAGATGAAATAAAGATTTCTCGAATGAGGGGGGGGGGGGGTCAGATCAAAGATAAGTTGTAAGTCCCCTGTTTTCTTGGGTACTAAAAAGAATCTGGAGTAAATGCTGGATCCGATTTGATCAGGGGGACCTCTTGGATGACTGTTTTTTGCAGTAACTTTTTTACTTCCTGGGCCACGTCCCCCCTCTGATTGGGTGGAACATCGGGGAGGCGATGTTTTTGTTTGCAGATTTCAGAAAAGGGAATGAAGTATCCTCTGGATAAGATCCTTAGCACCCATCTGTCTTCTGGGATGGCCTCCCAGGCTTCTGAGTGCAAGGAGAAACATCCCCCGACTGCTTCCAGAGGAGAGCAGTCGGGCAACAGTTCAGTAACTCCTGATTTTGCGCACCCCTTCAGATGTGTGGCTGGTGTCTCCCATTCTGACTATACCCCCCTCTGCATTGGGGGAGAAGTCTCCTTGAGCTTCCTGGAAAGGACCCTGTGAGTTCTGAAACCATGTCTTCTTACTTCCATGCTGGTTCCTGAAGAAGGCTCATTGTGGATTACAAAAACAGATTCCGATGGCAGACAGGGTCTTACTGTCCTTCTCACTCTGGGATAAAGTGTCACATACCGTGGGTCCAAACAAGGTGGAGCCATCTAAAGGGGCATTAATAAAGGACTGTTTGAAAGTCTCCACAAAATCACACAGCCTCATCCAGGCATGGCGCTATATGCCAATGCCGGAACCGGCCACCCTTAAGATACCCTCCACAGTGTGAGAGATTAACCTCATGTTCACATTGGCTAAGGAGTGTAGGGTGGCCAGCCTAAGGGAGAGGGACTCCCTTCCTGAGTAGACATGGACCCCAGGACCGAGCTAGAAAAATTAGTTGACTAAGTCCCTTTGTAGCAGTGTAAAATTTGACAGTTCCAAAGCCTTAAGCACAATGGTAGATGAGGTATAGACTCTTTTGCCAAATCTGTCCAACACTTGGGATTCTCTATTACAGGAGGTAGACAGAGGAGCTTTCCTGAACCAAGTCCTTTTGGTGGATGCCACCACAAAAAAGGCATCTATGGGGATTTCTTTGGTCCAGAAATATTTATCAACTGGGGTACTTAAAATTTTGTTGGCATATTGTTCCACTGTATCCAGCTCCTTCCAAACTCTCAAAGACACCAGCTGGATGAGCCGGACAGCCAGGGGGACACCAGGTGGTAGATGGGCTGGACCCGAAAGCCCAGCCACAGTACCAATTCCTCTGGGGAAGGGTTTTGGGCAGAAGAACCACCTCTTTGGTGAAGGAGCTCAAGGATGTCTCTGAAGGAGACCTCATCAGGTGGTGATTTAAGAGACCCTTCACCTTCCTTGAAATCAGTATCCACAGTGATGGATTCTGTAGGGGAATCCATGTGCCTCCTTTTACACAATCTCTTCTGAAGGACCTCCTGGGGGGATGCTCCGGGGCAGTGTCAGAAGAAGCCTGGGGATCCACTGTGGGAAGGGTGTGGAGGCTTTGTAGGACTGGCTGTCCATGCGGCAGCTCAGAGGCCTTAAGCACAGGTCTAGTATGAGGAGGGGGAAGTTCTGTAGAGACAAGTGCCGAGGCTCACCTAGGAATGCAGAGAACCCTCTCCAGAACGTTGAATGTGGAAGGACTCCAAACCACCTGGAGCTGTCCCACCAGGGCTGAGACCACTGAAGCAGACACCTACTGGATAGCATGGGCTTCCTGCTTCAAGAGGGGAGTTAGAGCCAAGCTGACAAAGGCTGAGGAACTGAGGAGAAATCTGAAAGCTTTGGAGTCAATGTCAACCCCCCCAACCAACTTCAACTCTATGACTCCAAGAAACACTGGCACCAGGACCTAACAGAACTACAAAACCACATCAAATCAGAGAAGGAACACTCAAGGATCCAGATGCAGATGGGGTGAACTCAAGCCCCATCTCCATCTGTGTATCAAGAAATTGCCTCATAAGCTTACTGACATCCTTGGAGGTCAGACTTCAGGAAGACCCAGAAGAAGGTATCGGAAGGGGATCTGGAAGATCTCCGCAGGGAATGAAAAGGAGACCTCCATGCATATGTGGGCAGAGTCGACCCTGGCACCGAAACTGTGGGAGCCGACGCCTTGGGAGCACCACTCAGCCCATTAGCAACAGAGGGTGATCAGGGCAGAGGAGAAGCGGTGGCTACTGAACTCTGAGCCGAGCAAGTCAGTTCTGCAGACTTCACCTTTTTCCTAGGGGGTTCGCAGAAAGGTCACACAGAAAAAGGTCTCCTGGACTCCTTGGGCTTTTTAGGAGGGGTTGAGCCCCTGATGTAGAAGTCATCCCCGAGGTGGAGGAAGGAGGAAGCAAACCTTTTAAAATCAGTTTGCTCCTCCTATCCACCACAGCCCAAGGATGAAAAGCCCTACAAATATCATAAGGGGAATCCAAATGATTGCACCCCAAACAGTAAATGCACTCCCCGGGTGTCAGATTAGGGAATCTTTCGCCCTCACAAAGTGCACTTTTTAAACAGCTTTTGATCAGCCATAAGGAAAGGAGAGAAGAAAGAGGCAAAGAGAAACTTAAAAAGATCTGATGGACAGAAACATGAGACTATATAGAGAAACTAGAGAGCAGATAGAGTGACAGGTAGGGAAGAAAAAACAGTAAAAACTTACAAATCACTCGGAGACGCTCAAGAGCGAGGAATTCGATATGAACTAAAAGCATGGCAAATGAAATCAGAGGTATTGTGGGAAAGCAGGGCATTATGGATAGGGAGGAAGAGCTCAAATCAGGAGTCTCGAGCTGGAAGAAGGCAGCTGGGTGGTTCCAAGCCATGGAACCATAATCCCACAGGTTAATGGAATGAAGTGGACAACATCATATCAAGTATTCAACTTTCTTCCAATCATGATGCCAGGGTAGTATCTAGGTATTATAACATGATATGTTTCTGTAAGACATAATAAAATCATCCTAGTTTTCAAAGCTTGTTTCATAGGCAGAAATAACCTTTTGGCTAATACAACTGGTGTAAGATGAAATGTGGCAAATGTAATACATTGTCACTCATGTTTAGAAACTTTCAAACACTGTCTTTATAATGTTTGCACTACTTCACTGTTCCTTTATATATCCTACAGCTCCCCCATCCTTCAAGAAAGACAAGGTATTATCAAACTCCATGAAGTTTCATACAATATGCCACCTGGCACTTCTAGACCAATTGTGGGTTCTCAGTCTGTCTCTACTACATCTACTGCCAAACTTCCAGTACTAGACACCCTAGCACAGTGTATAAACTGTGACATGCTTACTGATAATCATTTGCTGTTACCACAGAATGAGCCCACATTAGAGATATAAATACTTATTTCAACTAGAGGCTAACCTGGAACACAAACTGCTCATCAGTACCTGTACTAAATTGAAGTGATGCAAAAATCCTTCTCAATAAAGCATGTTAGACAAACGCAGTGCAGCCAGACCTTAGCAACAATTTCATACCATATATATCTTCTTCAGCCACCATCATGGATAAGAGTCACAGGCTCAGAATATGGTTGCAGTCCACTTTCCATGGTGATGCATTTGCTATAAAGGATTCTACTGGTCATCCCAAAAAGATGCCATCTACAATGCTGAGTAAAGACAGGGCAATAGTCAGGTGCATCCCAGGTGGTAGAATCCATCAAATCATCAGGGCACTGAAGTCTGTTCACCTCCAGTATGAATATGGAAAGACCATTGTTCATGTGGGCATAAACAACTTGCAATGTACCCTATTAGACTATATGAATAAGGAAATAATGAAGCTCTCTAGGTATGTTTCTAAGGCAGAAAGGAACCAGTCTTGATCAGTATCCTACCATTCCCAAGAATGAAGCTACAAAATAAGCAGATGATGATCAGCTTCAAATATTTGCTTAGTTAATTCTGAGGGGGCCCAATCTGTGTCAGCCATGAGGGAGAAAGAAGACATTCTAAAGACAGCCAAGCTCTGCACCTATCACATCAGGGCTTTTGCACATGGGCTAAGACTTATTCTACCCACATAGGGCTTTTTTGGCAGTTTTAGTATTCTTAGGCCTTCCTAACAATTCAAAATGTGGATAGCTGTGTTGTTACTGAAACCTGGTTCCAGAACATTGACAGAACTCCCTCCTTACCTGTCATCTCTACCTACTACTTGTTTAAGCCCACAAGTGTTGATAGCTGTAACACTTGTGATGGAATGTCTGTCCTTATCCACAACACCATTGCTTCTAGACTAATCAGTCAGGACAATAACCTCAAACTCATTCATCCACTAATAGCACTGGGCAAGACCTCACAACACATCTTAGCCAGCTTAGAACCCCATCCATGACACTGGCAAATTGTGCAATACATCTTAATAGAGTCTCTTTCCATTAACCCAAACATCTTTCTAAGAGATTTTAATTACCACTCCATGAATTAGCAGACCTACACCACTATAAATGAGTATGGTTATTGCTTCCTTCACTTTATCATAACAAACTCACTTGACCAAATAGTCCATTAGAGGCACCCGCCTCACTCACTGTCAAATGCTCACTAGTCAAATCAGATCAGAAGGGGTTCTAACATTATAGATTTAGAGCAGCTGAACTCATGATGCTTGAGTGATGGTCTGGAATAAGGGCTTTGGGTGATGCAGCTGCAGCAAAGAGGGAATGTTCATGGATCACTCGTGGAAAAACCTGGATATCTTCCTAAAAGGGAATCCAATGGAGCCTGAGGAAAGGAGATTCTTCCTTGGAGCACTTGTTTGTTGTGGGTATAATTACTGTCTCTTGCTGAAGCAGAGGGGAATTATTGGACTTTTCTGTGATGGCTATTGGGCTTTGACCCAAAAGGTACTGGGAGACGAGTAGTGTTGCTTGTTTGGTGCAAAAGTTGTTGCCAAGATTTCATTTAACTGTGTTAGAAAATAATGCATTACTTAAGTTGTAGTTCTGCAATAAAACTGCATATATTTTTTAAACTCAGGATATCAGTGCATTTCATATCATACTAAATCCTTATGGCACACCTATGTTAACTTGCATGAATAAAGAAATACAGCTATTCCACCTAACAACCCATTTTCCTTGGTCAGCTAATGAAAGAATCATCTTTTGACATGAAGTGCGACACAGATAATGGCAAGTAAATCTGAACGCATTCTGTAATGTACTACAAAAAAAGCATTGGACTGGTCAAGAAACAGTATCAACTATGTAACATTTATCTAAGTGACAATAAATATATGCAACATGGCCCAAAAGTGTAGTCATTGCCATGGTAAGGACTGAAACCATGCTGCATTTTAGAGCTTAGGTTAGAGTGAATAAAATAATTCTGTTGTTGTTTTAAGGACAGAAGGGCTATAGATCTCTTCAGACCAGTAGACTGCCATCTTTCTTAATGAGGTGCAATAACCAGCTACCTCTGTTCCCATAGAGGAATAAACCCTGATTTTGACCCACATGACCTGAACTTGTTTAATAGTGTGGGCAACCACTGGAACTGGTACAGGATAAGACAGGAATGATAATGTGTAGCCTCCTTGCCTGTCTTCAGGGAGGGGGGAAATGAGGGTATGTTTCTCTTCAGATTCTTCATGGCAGAATCCCATAGAGTTCCTGTCTGAAAGGAGGTAGATTCATTTGAGTACACACAGAGGCATGGTATATACGTTGTGGTGGCCCAGTCCATGACAGAATCTTGGATGCTTTGGCCAAGTGCAGGGGGGGATATCTTAAACTAAACCAACATAAGTGAAGAAGAGGTACAAATCAGCACATGATTTCAGTAAGATGCGACTCAGACTTCTTTTATGGATCTGTTAAAAAGTACTGTGGCTGCATGGATAACAACATGAGCATTAGTTATAATGTTTGATAGCAGAAGACTACCAAGTAACTGAGCCAGGCTGTAGTGTTTTGAGGAACTTGAGTAGCTATTGCTAGTTAACAGTTGTGTCTTTCGGCTTTTCCCGGTTAGGGGTTGCCACAGCAGAACTCCGGTCCACTAATGATTGGCAGTACATTTTTATGTGCCAAGTTGCAGCCCTGACACACAACCTTCAATGAAGGTACACCCATTCACGCATGACTCCACACTAAACATTAGAATGATGAAGTTGTGGGAGTGTACATGGAGAAGTATTGCAGGCAGACTGAACATGAATTGGAGATGGCGTGTTAAAAAGCAAAGAAAAACAACATTTTAAGTTAATGACATTGG
Organism: Protopterus annectens; assembly: GCF_019279795.1. Lineage (NCBI taxonomy): Eukaryota > Metazoa > Chordata > Ceratodontiformes > Protopteridae > Protopterus > Protopterus annectens. The sequence continues at coordinate 963,141,936 of NC_056728.1, forward strand.
TACATATTTAAGTCAGTAAGCTGTCTGCATGGCACAGAAGCATTAGGTAGCAACCCGCATGGTGGGGAAGCTCAGAGAAGAGGATGGGACTGATTAACACTACCTCGTTCATCCTGGGGAAAGGAAATGGTCCTGCCTGCTGTAATGCCAGCAGTTATTTATTTAGTTAGCTAGTTATGTGAATTTGTTAAACAGGAAAGAACACTAATCACAAATGACCAACTGCATTCTCATCTTGGGGAGATGTACCACAATAAAGTATACAGCACAGAGACAGTGTCAATGCAATACAATGGGTATAACAAAGATGGCGTAATTACTCAGTTGATTGAAGTATAAATCATCTTATGCAGAATGGAGAAGTTAAATACACTATATACAAGAGAGTCAATGTTAAGGTGTGATATACAATCAGAGGGGCATAGAGATGTAAGAAAAGTAGAGAATATTGCAACAATCTATGGTCACACCAGCCCTCCCTTACAGCAAGTCTCCTCATTCAAGTTATCTAGGTCTCAGGTTATATCCCCTCACACAATGTTCCACTGCAGCTTGGCAATAGACATAATAGTATTAATCCCATGCTTTTCTGGGCACAGAAAATTAGAATTTATGTACTTACCACAACTTGGCATCTGTCTTGTCAATTTTAATTCTTTCTCACAAATGGATCTAGGATCCAGTCCTTGGCTCCAACTAGGTGGCATTTATAAGACTTTGGATCTAAATCTTGAGCTCTTCCCTCTACCCATAATGCTCTATTCATCCCCAACTCCTCAGATCGAGTTTGCTGCCTTATTGCCTACTGTGTTATAGAGACAAACAGAAACAAAAGGTTGATGAAGTTCAGACCAGGAACATGAGAGTTCCCATAACATCCAAAGGGCCTTCAAGGAGTGACAGGGCCAGAGGATGGTTTGGAGGGAAGGTGAGGAAGAATGAAAATGGTTAACACAGATGCCGAGTTATGGTAAGCACTTAACTTCTAAATCTGTAATCCATTTGTCCAGAGTAATTTTGGATACTGCCTGACCCAAGCAGTTAGGGAAAAAGGATACAAACAGCTGATCAGACTTCCTGTACAGTTTCATTCTTTGAAGATAAAAATGTAATTGACTGAGGGCATCTAGAAGGTGCAGCATATATTCACCTTTGTTAGTAAAGTTTGGAAAGAAAACTGGTAATTGTATGGACTGGTTACTGTTAGTCTATGTGGCCACTTTAGGAAGGAAGGGTTGGTTCATACAGACACCCTATCTATATGAAAAATAATGTTAGGACGCCTAGCTGATGAGGCCTGGAGTTCAGAAATTATTTTTGCTGAAGTGATAGCTACTAAAACGATTATTTTCCAAGAAAGAAACTTCATGTTGCATTTGTCCACTGTTTCAAATGGTTTCTGAGTTAAACCCTGAAGGACCACTGCCAAATCCCAAGGAGAACAGGGATCCTTTATTGGAGATCTAAGAAGGAAAATTCCCACCATGAAAGCTTTAATTTGGAAGATGTTAGAGAGAATGACTAGTTTCCAGCATGGAAGTTGGATTTGGCTGCTAAGTGAACTTTAATAGTAGAAAAACTAGCCCTTTCCCTAAAAAGAGTATGGAGAAAAACAGGAATGGCCGAAGCAGGTGTTGAAAAAGGGTAAATATCCTGATTGTCACTGCTGAAATGACACCCCGACCCCACATGCAAAATGGGAAAAGGGGTTGAGGATGGATGGATGGATTCTGCTTGGAAGCCCATATGGAAAATCTTTCCCATTTGCTTCTGTAGACTTTATCGAAGGAGGCCTTCTGGGAGGCCAAGATAATGTAACAGACTGGGTAACAGAGTCTGTACCATCTTACTAGCACTAAAAGGGGAGAAACCATGTGGTCAGTTTTAGGACATAGAGGCTGGGATGTTAAATTCCTGATGGATAATATAAGAGATCATGACTGGGCTCCAATATTCATGGAGGATATTTCAAGTGAGACTAGAGGAAGGTAAACCATACCTGTTGAGGCCAGAAGGGGACAATGAGGATGACTTGCTTTCTGTAAAACCTTTGGGATCAGCGGAAGGGGGGTAATAATAGACGAGACTGGGGGGGGGTGCAATCATGAATCAGAGCATCCATCGGTGACTCCCATGGAAAGGGTTTTACAGCGAAGTACTTGCTGCACTTGAGGGAAGAGACAAGGCTGGCTCAGTGGCTGAAGATCATATTTGCTACTGTTTGATTGAGGGACCACTTGTGAGGAATAAGGATGGACCTGCTGAGTCTGTCTGCCAGTGCACTGGTTTTCCCCGGTATGTGCATTGCAATAAGAAAGTGATCTGAACAGATTGCCCATTTCCAGACCCTCATGGCCCCTCTGTGCAACAGGTAGGAATAGGTTCCTTCTTGCTTGTTGATGTACCAGACTACTGACATGTTGTTTGCATGAATTGCAATAGTCCCTACAGGGAGAATGTCCTGAAAGGCTTGCAATGTCAGGAGAACTGCTCTCATTTCTAAGACATTAATATGTAACTTGGTCTCTGAGGAGGACCACATGCCTTAGACCATCTTTCTCATGAAATGCCAACCCCACCCCATTTGGGAAGCATCCATGGTCAGAGTGGCTATTGGGGGAAGAAGACAGAATGGTCTGCACAGAAAGAGGTCATCTGACTGCATCCAATAGCGGACATGACATTTGCAAACTGAAGCGAGTTTTATGGGGAATGATACAAGCTGGCAAAGAATGGACCATTGAACTGCCTGTGCCCACTGAAGGATTTGCATAAAGAATCTTGCTAAAGGGACTAGAAAAATGGCTGCTGACATTTATCCAAGAGCTTGCAACACTAGTTCTGCTGGAGAGGATGGAAGAGACAGTAAGTACCACTCCTGATTTCTCAATGATGTGATCCAATGAAGAGGTAATGATGCCACTTGAGTCATAGTATCCAACTGAGTTCCTATAAATTCCAGAGTCTGTACTGGAGTCAGCTTCAATTTGGCAAAGTTTACTGCAATACCTAGGGAGTTGGAGATCTGAAGCCAGTAAACCCTTGCTTGTAGAAGTTGATTCCTGGTTGGGGTGGTGAGGAGCCAACCATCAAGGCAGGGAAACACCTGGAATCTTTTGAGTCTCAAGTGAGCTGCCACAACTGCCATGCATTTGGTGAACCCTGGGGGCTGTGGTGAGTCCAAAGGGCAGGGCTTTGAATTGGTAGTGATTGGCTCCCAGCTGAAAACAATGGTGTCTCCAGGAGCACCTACTTCAGAAATCTATAGAGCAAATCCAATCATCCTTGTGTAAAAGAGGCAGGATGGACTGAACCATAACCATTCAGAATTTTGACTTTTTTATATAGAGATTCAAATTGCTTAGATCCAGAATTGGTCTCAGGTCCCCTATTTTCTTTGGCACTAAAAAGAAGCAGGAATAAGTTCTGAATCCTATCTATTCAGTTGGTGCCTCCTGGATGACTCGTTTTTTGCAGCAGCTTTCGAATTTCTTCAGCTGCAAGTTCCCTCTGACTACGTGGAATGCTGAGGAGTTTCTTACTTTGGACAGGGGGTGGAAGGGAAAAGAGTATGTAGTAACCGCTGGATATGATTCTTAACACCCACGCATTTCTTGTGATATTTGTCCAGGTACAAGGAGAAATAAACGACTGCTTCCAGAGATGGACAGTCAGGCAATGCTGCAGGAGCACTGATAGGGCCTATCAGAGAAGTCATCTCTGAAGCCCTGGTTTTGAGGACCCCCCCCCCTGCCTCTGGGGCAACATTTGCCATTGAAACCTCTTCCTCTGCAGAAAGTATCCCTATGAGAGTCCTGAAAAGGTCCCTGAGACTTCCAGAACCACATTTTGTTACCACCTTGCTGGTTCGTACAGAATGAACATTGAGGGGTAGAAAACGTGATTCCAATGGCAAACAGGGTCTTTTCCTCCTGCTTGCTGAGGGTGAGCATGTCTTTCACTGATGGTCTGAACAAGGAGGAGGCATCAAAGGGGGCATTAAGAAAAGATACCTTTGAAGGGTTCCGCAAAGTCGCATAGCCTCATCCAGGCATGTCTCCTAATGGCTATGCCTGAACCAACTGTTTGTGAGCTGCCCTCCATTGTACGGGAGATCAGCCTCATTGATGAATTTGCAATGGAAAAATGAGTAGCCAGCTGAGAAGAAACCTTCTTGAGATGCTCTGCCAACATGGTCTCAGCAAGAGAGTTTGAAAGCTCCTTGATCAAATCTCTCTGTAAGTGAGTAAAATGTGCCAGGTAAATTCAAATGACTTCAGTGTGAATGTGACTGAGGCATAAATGCCCTTTCCAAATCTATCCATCACTCTGGACTCCCTGTTCCACTAGTTCCTTCATAGTGGCCGCCACCACAACTATGGCATCAACTGGGATTCCCTTGCTCCAGTGAGGTCTCTCTGAAGGGGAACTAAAAACCTATCTGGGCACTTGGGAATGGGCTCAACAGTGTCTGGTTCCTTCCAAGCATGTTGGTAAACCAGGACAGTATCAATAAAACCATCCACTGGGGGAGTCACCCAAAATATAGATGAACCAGCCCTGAAAGCTCCAGGAACACCTATGCCTCAGGAGAAGGATTTTGGGAGGACCAGCCACCTTTCTGTTTGAGGATTTCCAGAATATCCCCAAAGGAGACACTGTCACGTGGCGATCAGGGGGCTCCTTCCCCCTCATCAAAATCAGTGTCCTCCATAAGAGACTCCACAGGGGAATCTATTTGCCTGCTCTTGCATGTTCTCTTCTGAGGTACCTCTATTGCGGATTACTCCAGACAAGTGTCTGAAGAAAGGGGGAATCTGTCTGGGGAACATGTGTGGAAGTTTCCCTAGCCTGCCTCACCCTGGGGAGCAGAAATGATGGCCTCAGAGCTCAGACCGTATTGAGGGCAAGGAACAGGATCTGAGATGAGAGAGGTCAGCTGTCTATCCAAAGAGAAGGCCTTTTCTACTACCTGAAAGGTTGATGAACCTGGGAAAACCTCTCCCACCTTCCTCGGAGCTGAAGCAGATGAAAAAGGGAGGTTGAGGCCAGTGCCAACCCTGGATCTGAGCCGTTCATACAGAATTGGACCTGGGGCTGTCCAGGGCTGGGGCACCAAGGGGGAGGGAAGTATCAGACAGAGTGGGAACCAAACCCAATTCCTTGGACCCAGTGCTGACCTCTCAGATCCACAGCCCACTCTGGTTAGAAGCCGCAGGTTGGATCACAGAAGGAAACAGTATCGGTTGGACAGGTATGCTCACAGATCCGGTAGGGGATGGAGCTGGCAGGACCCACATCTGAATCTGAGCCTTAAGGAATCTCTTATACTCGAGACTGGATTTTTCTATTTTGCAGCTATGCCAGCAAATGAGATCCAAAGAGCTGGGGATGGAATAGAGCATTATGGGTAGAGGTAGGAGGTAGAGATTTGGATCTGAAGTCTTGTATATGTGTCCAAATGTCATCTGAGATCAGATTCTAGACCCACTCATGAGGAAGAATGAAAAGGAGAACATCAGATTATTACCTTTTCTCTCACACTCAATCTGCGATAGGGAAAAAAATCCTACTCCCCCAACGTGAATTTAGCCTCCCTCTTATATCAACAGCCTCTACTAAAAACCCCAACACTATTCAAACACTATAAAATAAAATATGTAGATTATTACAAATTCCCAGGAAATGAACACTATATAATACTAAAAAAGTCAAAGTGTCTCCCAGTTAAAACACAGCTGTTCAAACTCCTACATGAACATACTCTCCCTCCTTTAAACTCAGAAGTAATAAGACATATCCCCAAATATAACTTAAGAAACATGAACTACTCAGGCCCTAAAACAAAAATTCCACACTCCAAGCCGCATATCTCTAACTATGCTCTTTCAGTTCTTGGGCACTATCTGTGGGAATCTCTCCCACAGGATATTAAAGACAAATCCTCTTATTCCAAGTTTTGATTTCAACTAAAATAACATTTAGTTTTACAAAGCAGAATGTGCTCGTTACCCAGAGGTCATATCACTTGTGTATTATCTGCATTTGACAATATTTTTCTCTTTACACATAGTTCTGTCAGCAAAGATTTATTTTCATCTTCTCATCTTGTGTTGTTGACATAGCCTCACTACTGTCATTTGAAAAACTTCACATCTGTTTATGATTCTTTTCCAATCAGACTTCCTCATTTTAGCAAAATTACCAACATTTCCTGGTGGTATAAACCTTGGCTCTAGATGATTGTCACTGTTGCAGTGACATCCTAACCCCATGTGCAAAAATTGAAAAAAGGGGATGTGGATGGATGGGCCAACATTTCCATATTTGGCAAATCCCCCAAGACAGTTTTCCTTTCATGACTATATCCACATCTCAAACACATAGGATGCACTTAGTTATTTTTTTTTTAGTTTCAACTATTTCTTCATTCATGATCATGATGTTTAGCATCCTTTACACTTTTATATACACACACTATTTTATAAACTCATTTTCACACTTTTTTTAATGTGCTACTCACTTCCATCTCTTCAGTCTATTGCATGTCAGTTGATTCACTTCTTCTCTACGCTTATCGCTTTTTCCAGTATCAAGTGCTTTTACATCAATAACTTACTCCTCACATTATGTCATGTACAGTTCTATCTCTACCCAATGATTAATGCAGGTTTCCAAACTCACAGCTACAGCCTTCATTTTATGTGGCCCTGGTTTCTTTAAGAACACTCTTCAAACTTCTATTTAAAACTGATAAATCATTTTCCTTCTCTAAAAGCCCATATAGACTTGAATTGCTTCTTTTCTTGCTTTCTGCTTTCTGCTTGGTTACCTTTTAGTTTGCAGGAGAAATCAGGAAATACTGTTGCTAACATGTGTGTGGTCATGTTATTGTTTTTATGGATATTATAAAATAATAAAGAATGATTCGTATGAACAAGAGAGGAATATGTTTGCGCTATTTCTGTTTGATACTATGTGGTATCACTAAACATTAGATGCACTTTAAACCATAGAAGTAAAAAAGAGGCTGAAACCCAAAGATGATCTGAAGAATCTTTTTTCTGGAGACCACTCGCATCTTCAGAAAGCATGCTTTTTGATAACACAAGCTTTGTTAAAGTCACACTGCCCCACTTAACTTCATGATTCTTGGATCACTTGGCACTTCTAGATACTGCTCAATTTGTGTTTATTTTTTTACAGAAAAATATGGACTGATTATATCTTCACCTACTCTTTAATTTACCAACTACAATATGAATTTATACAATTTTTGGGGGAAAAACTTGTTGAGATATTTGTTGTTTTACATGGGTGGATGATTTCAAAATCACAGCCCATGGTATGCTCTTTTCATAACATTATAGTGCTGTTCACTCCAATGGACGACTGTAAGTGTGATTTTCAGACTTCCTATTTGTACTTTTAGGACCAGAAAGACTTCTACAGAATGCATTTCTATTTGAATACCTTTAGAGTGGATAATATGAAACCAGATAAAAGCTTTGTCTACATAAGTCATTGGCAAGGGGCAACAAAGCATTGCATTTAATTTGAAAAAAAGATGAAACACTGCAGGAGAACTATTTGTCCAACAAAAATTAAAACAAAAACAGAGAATAAAAATAGTACACAACAATGAAATTTAATAAATATGAGAAATGCTTTTGAATTGAAACACTTTTCAAGTGAATATAAAATTTAAAACCTCCACATACAAACCTATATACATATACACACACACACACTTTCCCAGTTGTGTGTGTGTGTGTATGTATGTGTATATATATATATATATATATATATATATATATATATATATATATATATATATATAAAATGTGTGTGCATGTATATATGTATATATATATATAATATATATATATATATATATATATATATATATATATATATATATACACACATACATACACACACACACACACAAATAATAATACAATTAAGCCAAGTTCAAATAGTAAATCAATGACGTAACCCCATTTGTTTCAAACTGGTTTAAAGGGGTAGTAATCACTTATACCTGGTTCACTAGCAGCATTAAGCCTAGTAATCAATTCTTATTCATATACCTCAGTCATTTATTTATTATTTATTTTACATTTGTTGACTTGGAAAGTCTGATTAGATGCATGTCCATTTTCAGCGGAGGCCCGGAGAGAAAAGCTCCACAGTTACATTTTAAGCAAAATATAAGGTGTATATAGAAGCACTCGAATTTACATAGTACCAAACTTAACACTGACTAGTAACATAACATTGAAGGTTAATATTTAACATATTTACATAGACTGAACACATCTTTTACAGTTTTAGCTTGAGGCATTACATAATGGTGAACATTGTTAGTAGGGGGTACATTTTTTGCTTTATACAGTTGGCCTGTGAGCAAGTTAGACACAGTAGTGAGTATAGCAACAGAGAGCAAAGATTAGACATAGTACAGAGTATAGTAGCAAGAGAAGAGAGAGATGGGAAATTGGATAACATGCTAAGTAAAAAAAAAAAGCAGAAGGAGTAAGTAGCTTAAGTATACAATAAGAGTTGACATGTAAAGAGAAAAGTGAAGTGGATAGATAACACAGTGTCCTAGCAGTGACATATGTGGACAGGGAATGCTCCTTGGCTGACCATTTCTCTTTGGCTATTAATGACAAAGACACTTTTAAGACAGATCTACCCTACAATGTGAATATGTAAACTTGTTTTGATAAATAACAAATTTAAAGAAGTTGCAAGATATTGCTGCATTATTTATGGAGGAGACATTAAACCAAGACCCGTCTACATAAGCTCGTGATAGCTCAGGTAGATGTAAAAAATCTCACAGCACTTAATGAAAAGAGTAGAGGATATTCACTGATGCCCTGTCCAAATTTCTCCTAGTCAGTATAACACTTTGGGTCTCACCTGGAAAAAGTCTACTGGGACTAACCCAGCCAAAGTGTAAATAAATAAAAAATTAAATTAAAATGTACATTATCCTATAATAAGTATCTGTTGCTTTAAAAATTATTTTTTCTATACTGAAGTTAGGATACAGGTCAATACTGTGCATACTAGACATCTTTGACTATGTAACAATGTATCTTACATGAACATGTTCTTCTGATACTCCAAGGACTATTAAGGAAAGCAACTCAAAATGATAAAAGATTTGTGTCAAGTGTAACAAGCCCTGAAATTGTGTCTAACAACACAGGCACAAGGAAACCAGAAATAAAAACAGTTGATACATGCCATCAGCCTAGCAAGATAAAAAGAATGATCACACAATGAGGAATTTGGACACTCTTCTATTTAAATGAATTGAAAACACTTGATTTATTATAAGTATTTCACCATTGCTCATTGTATATAGTTTAGTTACATATTTTTTTATATATTTAATATTTATTTTTTTATATATTTAATATTTATTAACTAGGTGAATTAGCCAAGATAGAAAACTCCTAACAACAGTGTATGCACAGAAAGCAATCCAATCACTTACTTAAAACATTGGAGCATTCACCAACAAAGAAACAGTGAAAATCAGTATATAGCTAAATATTAATTTATTCTTGCAAAAGGTCCATGAAAGTATACACTGATTTTGGTCTGCTTTTTTTTCCTCATAAGACTCAAGGCCCATAAAAACTACAAGCATTGCTGGTGAGAAAAGTAAATTTTTGTCTATGATCTGCTTAAAATGATAGAGCTGCTTTCTGTTTTACCTGCTCCAGTTTTTTTCTATTTTCAGAAATCTGCCAGGTCTGGTGTTTTTCTTTTTTTTTTAATTACCCAGGCTACATATGTTGTATGTTTTTTTTTCCATTGGTTCAATTGCTTAAGTGATATTTACATACATAAATTGTATCTGTGGCCTTGTCTTTTCTGATAAGACTGGAGGCCTGCAAAAACTACAAGCACTGCTAGAGACTCCCTGCTGGTGAGTAAAGTCATCTCTTTTTTGTCATTGATGTGCTTAAACTGATAAAGCTGCTTTCTAATTTACCTGCTCCATTTTGTTTTCTCCTTTGATATATCTGCTTGGTCTGGTGTTTTTTTTTTTTTTTTTTTTCTATGTGGCAGATATACAGTTAAGTTTCCCAGGATGCACATTTTACATGCTTTTTTTATTGCTTAATTTCTTTCTTTCTTGAGTGACACTTAAATACCTAGAGTAATCCATGGCCTTGTCTTTTCTGATGTGATTCAACACCTGCAGACTTTCAAGATGGCTGCACATTGAGTAACAGCTTAATTTCACCTCTCCCAGTGTGAAAACAGAAACTCAGAAGAGAGAGTCAGTAAACTCATATTTTTGGGTACAGTTCAGTAACTGGCTGGTTTGGGAAGAATTCTGCAGCTGCTTAGCAAAAAACTGTGGTGCAAGATAAGACTTCAAGTAACCTAGAGGAAAAAATAAGTCAAATATACTCAGAGCTGATTAAAATAAACAAAACAATGATGGAATATATCAAACTCAAATAACGAAAGTTTAGATCAAATGGAAGAAGCTTTAAGCAGATATTCAGATGTGGTGATAAAATTACAAAAATCAAAAGTCAAAGTGAAGAAAAGGCTAGCCAAATATGAGACTGCTTAATAAGAGATGTTTGAAAATATAACAGAATTAGAAGACAGCGCACATAGGGAAAAACTGAGATTTTCTGCTATATGAGAGAAGCTGGAAATAACAGACTATAAACGCACAAATAAGCAAATGGACTAGTATTCCACACCAAGAGTTGTTAATTGAAATGACGCATCATGTGTAAGCTTCAAACATAGCTATGAGAATGCAACCTAGACCTTTAATACTAAAGATGCAATGCTACCAGCAGGAGGAGATGATTCTGATAAAACTGTGGCAGAAGGACAAAGTGCTAAAAGTGGGAGACAGCAGTGTGTTTGTGGAAAATGATTACTCTCTGTATACCTGGCAGAAGAGAAGTAAATTTAATCCACTAATCAGGGAATCTCGAGGAGCAGGTGCAATATTTAAACTGCTGTACCCAGCTATTTTCACTCCTGTGCCCCTCCATCAGTAAATCAGGACATCCGCAGCACCTGCCCACCTCCCCTTATCTTTAGGGAGCAAGTCATCACTGGCCTCTCAAAGGCAAATAATGCAGCCTCCATGGGACCCGATAACATCCCAAGCTGCATCCTGCATGAACTCAGGCAGGAACTTGCAGCACCATTAGGCACCCTATTCAACCAAAGCCTGAGTACCAGCTTTGTCCTAACCGAGTGGAGGACAGCCACTGTCATCCCTTTGCACAAAGGTGGAGCATCCACTGATCCAGGAAATTATAGACCCATCAGCCTAACTAGCCTGATCTGCAAGGTCATGGAATGGATTATCATTGACCTCATTAACAAGGACACTGGCAACCTCCAAACATTAGATCCGACACAGTTTGGTTTCATCAAGGGAATGTCATGCCTGTTATATCTGGTCAACTTCTTTGAGACAGTCACCAAAGCCATGGACGAGGGGAAGATGGTGCACACTACCTACCAAGACCTGGTCAAAGCCTTTGATACTATTCCCCACTCAGGTATAATAGATAAACTCTCTCAACTAGGCATCAATCCATATGTTACCAGATGGGTAGCAAACTGGCTCACTGATAGAACCCACCTAGTCAAAATAGGAGAAGCAACCTGAAACAGTAGATCATAATGAGCAGAGTACCCCTGGGATCGGTCTTGGGGACTTTGTTGTTTGGGATATACTTTTCCGAGGTGCAGGCCAAAACAAGTGGGCTATGGCTGATCAAGCTTGCAGATGCCTGCAAGCTGAGCACTGTCATCAATTCCCCTAGTGATGTGGACATCCTCAAAGAGGGTCTCACCTAAACAAATGACTGGTGCCAGAAACATGGCCTCAAACTGAATGCCAAAAAATGCCTCATCATCCCCTTTGGGGAGAGTGGCCTCCCCACAAATTATCACATTAATAACAATGTCCTAAACATGTAATCAGTCATGAGGAATTTAGGCACCCAAGTTGATAGCAACCTGACTTTTGACCACCATATTGCCTCCATTGTAAGGAAAGCTTTCTACATGCCACACCTCATTAGGAAGGGCATCACATCCAGGGACAAGGAGATCATAACATCCCTGTACACTTCCCTTATAAGACCCAATATTGAGTATAATGCCCCTTTCAGTATGTACCTCACAAAGCACATGCAGCAGCTGGAGAGACCACAGAGTTTCCTCACCAGGAGGATCCAGGGCCTGAAACATCTACCCTACACAGATAGGCTAAATGCCCTGTCTTTCTACTTAGTCTCATACTGACTCCTCAGAGGTGACCTCTGTCTGGCATACAAAGCAATCTCAGACCTCACCGTGATAGGGCTGCTGCATATCTGCAAGTCTAGCTCCACTTAAGTAACCCACACACACAACCTCAACCTCAACCTCATCTCTGACATAGATGGATAAATGTGTGTCCCAGAGACCCCCCTTCTGTGGAATAAATTCCCTCGCCACATCAAGCAGAGTACCTCATCATCCCTTTTTAAGTGTAACCTGGATAACTGGATGGAGAACAGAAAATAGACCTCTGGGATTCCACCTGTGTCCCTGATGGACAGGAGCATCGGCTGCTGACTTTTCGGAACATGGGGTAATTTCTTGGCTCGGCTTGTAAGGGCCTCAGGGCCAATAACCTAGTATCCTATGATCCTGTGGTCTTCAGAATACTCTTTCCTGGAGGGACAAAATCATTTTTTGATATAGGACATGATAACAAGGAAATACAAAAGTTTGTCCAACAAAACATGACCTGTGAAAAAAGAAGAAGATTCTGGTTCCTGTTCTTCTGATAATAAAGACCTCAGAGAGATTGTGCCAGTGAAAACTTTTCCAATGTTTCAATGGAAAATGCTTGACAAACAAAAAACAGAAGTGTTACCAGATGAATTAAGAATACATTGGAAATAAAGCAGAGACTGGGTTTGGGAGATGGAGATAAAGAGGAATAAAACCAGCAACTTTGAAACGGACAAGTAAATGTGGGATTACAAAGCATTAATTATATTTTTTCAACATGACAGAACAAGAAAACCTAGAAATATTGGGATTTTCTGTCTTTGTTAAAATTATAGCTGTCTCTAAAGCATAAGCCCTATTCATTCCTGTAATATTTGCAAGAACATTTAGGAGGGGGAAGAAGAAAAGAGTTAAGTGCAAGTAAAACAAAATGTTGTTCTTAACAGTAGTATTATAATACATTACATAACCTGTATTTATTTTTATTTTACATTTGTTTACTGGGAAAGTCTGACTGGAACGAGGCCCATTTACAGAAGAGGCCCGGGGAGAAAAGCTCCACATCAAACAATATGTACAGTGGTAAATGTACAATTAAAAAAGATATATCATATAGTGGTTTGTTCCAAGCAAGCTTCATTTACACATAGTAGACTCTGGATGGCAGTATTTGTGAGAAAAGACTTACATTAACTGATTTAATCAAAAGACACATCACACAAGACATAATAATTTACACATAGTAGGCCCTGTATGGGAATATTTGAGTACTGTATAATAGAGATAGTAAGCAGTGAGGAGAGGAAAGCAGCAAGAATTGGAGGATCGCAGGAAGCATTTACGTGATGCAAGGACAGAGCCAGGATTGCAAGAGGTGTGACTTAAGTAACTTTTTGAACAGTGAGATAGATGGTGCTGAAGAGATATTTTGGGGGAGGTTATTCCATTTCCTAGCAATGGTATGAGAGAAGACAGCTTTCCCTGCAGTATTGCTGGCTTTGGATATACAGAGCAGGGTTTTGTTGGATGAGCGTAAAGGACAGTTTGCTGAATATTGATTTAGTAGTTGGTTTAGGGCTGGAGTTTTGTGGGGCTTCTTTAGTATATTGAAGGTGAGCACTAGTTTAATTGTGGGAGTTCTAACCACTGTAGCTCCTTTAGGGCAAGACAGTGATGGCTTCTAAAAGTGGAGTTATTAGCAAATTTTGCAATTTTATTGTAACATGATTCTAGTTTGTTTAGGTCTGTTTTCCTGATGTGGGTTAGGATTGGTGATGCATACATTAGGGTAGACAAAAGGTGGGTTTGGGCTAGGGTGATTTGTGCTTGGTCTGATAGGAACTGTTGTGTCCGTATAAAGTTTCTAATTTTTTATGTACCTTTTTAATGGTTTGAGAGATATGGACATCAAAGTTAAGATCCTTATCTAATTCAACACTGAGGAGCTTAGTATGGGGGGAGGGAGAGATTGTGGTGCCATCTTTGAAGGTGATAGTGAAGGAAGGAGGCGTAGTTCTGGATTTGTTGGGGGTGAAAAGAAGTAATTTGGTTGTGTTGGGGTTTAGAATCAGTTGGATATCAGTAATCCATTTTTCCACGGAGCAGAAGGATTCTTGGGTAAGTTTTTGAAGAGTGGTTATAGATAGGGCTGAGCATATTAGGGTTGAGTCATTTGTGTATTATACAAGTGATGCATGCAGGGTGGTGGTATGTGGTTCGTTGGTGAAAATGGTGAATAGTAGAGGACCCAGTATTGATCCTTGTTGAATGCCTATAGTAGTTGGTAGTAGAGGTGATAGAAAACAATCAGTCAAATGGCAAGGTGTACTATCAGAGAGAGAGTGTCTGAACCAGGAAGTAGAGGAGGGGGCAAAGGACATGGTGGATAGAGTGTCTAAAAGTAGGTTATGCAAGACCATGTCAAATGCTTTAGATAGATCTAAGAATATGGCTGATATGAAGTTGTCATTTCTGAGTTGGTTAACCTGGGTGGTAAAGGAGAGATCAATAGTTGTACTATGGTTTGGGCGGAAGCCATGCTGTGTGAAGGAGAGGAGATTATGTGAGGTTAAGAAGTGCATCACTTGGGTGTGAATAGATTTCTCCAGAAGCTTGGAAAGGTGGGACAGGAGAGCAATGGGGCAGCAGTTTGATAGCTCATAGGAGTTGCCGGCTTTGTGTAGGGGAATAATATATGACACTTTCCATAGTTTGGGGATGTAAGCTTTTTTTACGGAGTGGTTTATAAAACTTGAGACAGGGTAGGCTAGGGACTTTGCAGCTAATTTAAGACGTTAGTGGGTAGACCATCTGCTGTGAGATTGGTGGGTTTTAGTTTTGAGAGTAGTTATTTAACTGTGGAGGTTGGTACAGGTGAGAGTGTAAAAGGAGGGTATATTATTGTATTGTCTATAGTTGGGGTGAATATAGAGTTACTGTTAGATAGCTGGGTAGATAATGAGAGAATAGATTCTCTGGCTCAAGTGCTGGCTCAGTTGAGAAGCTATGCTGTCATTATTAGTATTGGTGTTGGGAGCTGGGGTGGTAGATTTGCCTGGTTTCAGAAGGGAATTGGTAGCTTGCCAGAACTTTTGGGTTTTTTTTAGAATGCTTGTTATGGATACCTGGGTAGTAGTTTTGCTTATCCATTTTTTTGTTTGTTTTTTGGCCTGATTCCAAAGTTGTTGACATTTTTGTCTATCTTGGCTAGTGTTATTCTTTTTCCAGATCTTCCAGGCATCGTCTCTGGCTTTTAGTAAGGCTTTTGTGGTCCTATTTATCCAAGGGGCATAGTTAACTTATGTTCTAAGTTTCCTGATGGGAGCTACTTTATTTAGAATATTCATAAAAGTACTATTGAAAAACTCAACTGACTGATCTAATGCTAGAGTTTGTAGTGGGTGCCAGTTACATTGTTGTTAACATGCTATTAAGAATTTGTGGATTTACCTTGTGTTCATCTCTAGTTTCCTTATACAATATGGGATTGGGTATGTTTACCTGTTTACAAAAGAGAAATGTGGGGTAGTGGTCACTCAGTTCATTAGTAGGCAGCCCACATGATAATTTTCTTTGGGGAAATTAACTAAAGTCCAACTGAGAATGGAATGTTTTTTGGATTTTTTGTCAACTCTGGTGGGTTCTTGGATTAGTTGTGAGAATCAAAATAAGTTAATATGGTTTGAGGGATTGTTGGAGTTGCAGGCTAGCCAGTCTAGGTCACCGAGCAGGATAGTTTCTTGGGGCAGGTTGATTGTAGCCCATTCTAACATTTCCTCTATTATAGGCGTTTTATTTCCTGAAGGAATATAACTGCAGAGGATGTTGATTCGCTTTTTGATTTTGAGGGACATAACGGAGCCTAATGTTTCTGCATTCTGAAATTTGGGAAGTGGGGCTTTCAGAGGCTGGAGGTTAAGTGTGTTTTTGAATAAAATTGCAACACCGCCTCCCTTTTTGGTATCTCTGTCTTGCCTTAGGATGCTATAACCTGGGGGGAGAATTTCTTCATTTTGGGTGGTGGACTTTAGCCAAGTCTCAGTAATAGTTAGTATATCAGGTGAGTAGTGGGCTATGAATGCATGTAGGTCATGTTGTTTGTTGGATATACTTCTTGAGTTTAGGTTAATAAGTAGGTCTGATTTTTGTCTGAAAGAGTTTTGTTGCATGGACTTGGCTTGGGGTGCATGTCTCCTGAGATTAGTAGCCATTTTTTTAAAGCATAGTTTGGGTTTTATAGCGTGAGCTATGTCTGTATTTACTCTAGATGCTGTTTGCCTATTGAGAGGTAGTGTGGTGTGAGTTTTGTGTATATATAATAATCACATATTATTAAATAGTGCGGAGCAGATTACAATATTTTTGTGTGTGTGTGTGTGTGTGTGTGTGTGTGTGTGTGTGTGTGTGTGTGCGATATGTGTTATGTGGAAGGTACTGTTTAATGGTATGTTAGTGTGTAAGGATGTGGCGTAGGCTAGAGTAGTGAGAGTTAGTAGTAGTGGTAAGTATGTCTTGCATGATTTGTCTGGGTTTTAGGAGTGGGAAAGTTGTAAATAGGAGGGTGTGGTGTGGAAGTGGGGAGTGGACTTGATACCTCAGGGATGGTGATAAGCTGTTGTAGGAGGGGGTGTGACTATGTGGACTATAAGTGTAGGAGCACTGGGGGTGGATGAGATTTGGGTGCAGGGTAGGAGAGCGGAGTGAGCCTGAAGGGCAAACAGAGCGGGTAGAGCCAAGTGAAGGAAGAATCCAAGTCAAGAAAAAAACAATCAGAGGAGTTGAAAGGTAGGTTTGTAGAAGACAGTATGCAGAAGGGGAGAAAGACAGTTATAGTGGTGGGTGATAGGGAGAAGGATAAGGAGATGTAGGGAGGTAAAGGACTATAGATGCCAGGCTATAGCATAATAGTCAAGGTGGTATAAATAATTACAGCTAAAGGGAATATTAAAAGTGAATACAGGCTGCCATCTAGTGGACAAATCTGTATATGCAGTACTGACCACAGTGCGCGTTCCCAAGACAGGGGAGAAAACAGAGGGAGGAAATGTTTGGCTTACTATTAAAAGCTTAGGATAAGGGGTAAGTGGGAGGGCATTGTTAGGAGGGTTTGGCTGCTGGCTGTCCTGATGGGATGTGTGCACTAACCAGCTAGTAGGGATAAGGCACAATTCATTATTCAAATTAATTAGGGCAAGCAAGTTTCAAACACACGTAGTTTCTTGAGTCCCTTATTGGAGGAGATAAAAAAAAAAATCAGGGAGTAGTTTGGTTCTTTCCTGTACTGGGGATGAGGTGTAGAGTTCTTTTAGGGAGAGGCTTATTCCCTTTCATGTCCAACAGGGCACGGATAGGAGATAGGTGTAACACAAAAGGCTGTAGAAAGGCTACGGAAACTATAGAGAGGGAGGAAAAAAAGTAAAGGGGTGAATTTGCAAGTTATAGATGACCAAACAGTGATGCAGCAACAGCAAGGCATATTCACTATTTAAACTGACTGTATTAGCACACTAACTATGTGAAATTCAGCTGCGTTGGAAGCACCAAGCTGAAAACAAGCAGTACATAACAAGCAATAAATACCACTTTAGACAAGTTAAATAAAGCTAAAAAGACTGCTAGGCACACTAACATGCTAGTGAAGACTAACATTCCATCATCAGATTTAGTGCTAGCCCAAGCTTAATATTAAGCGTTTAAAATAACAACCGCCAACACATATATGATTGTACAGGAGTATGCAATGATTAACATTACTAAAACAAGGAGCTATAATGCGTTTCAATAGTAAAACAGGCTACTGTTTGGTATAAAAACTGTATGGTATAAAGTACAGCTTTCTCAGTTATTTTTTAGTATAATAGGGGTATTACTTTAACCCGTGGCACTGTTTTTGTTTTTCTTTCTTCTCTCTTTCACCTTGTTCAGTTATAAGAAATGTAGGTACTGCACCATTAAAAAAAAGAAAAGTCTTGTCAAAAGAGCATGATATAAGAAACATCGATGTGCTTTTTCTCATTCTTGCATGGAATGACTAGATTATGGACTTTGGCTTGAGCTAGTAAAAAGTTTTAAGAGAAAGCAAATAAATAAAAAACACTGAATATAATAAAGTATTCCTCTAGCAGATAATTAAATGCTTTTAGAAGTAACTCTGTATCTGGTTCTCATGTCTCCCTGGAGGCAATCTGATAAAGAGCAATAAAAACAGAATACTTCTTTTTTTGAATGGCTTGGACATGTTTTCTGAAAGCATTCAAGTGTTTTCCCAATCTGGGAGAGCAATAAAGATGAGACAAAACCAGACAGCAATTAGTAGAAGCACAGGCTATAGCATGCAACTTGGCATAGATAACCTTTCTTTTTGGTTAACCCAAGCCTGTGAGTGTGGCTGTCATTTTGGGAAAATTGTTCCAGTTAGGAGGGTATAGTTTGTGTGTTAGTATTAAAAGGTTTTAGGTATGTATTTGTGTGTTTTGTTTGAAGGCTTTCAATAAAACAAAAAGTTTTGTAAGGTGTGACACAGGCTCAAATGGATATGAGAAGAAACAACTGTATAAAAGATAACCTGTGAAGCTTTAGTGTATACATGTAACACAAAAGCTGGAACTAGATACTTAACGAAAAAGCTATTACACATAAAAGATGGGAATAAGAACTTTTTAACATAATGACATAAAGACAATAGAGTGCAACTTGCTTTTTTCTGATCCTATATAATCCTTGTGCATCTGTTGAATTCCACTCCCTAGAAGTATTTACCCTAGAGAATGCTAATATCTGTGCGGTCACGGAGACATGGTTTAAAGCCGTGGAGAGCACATCAACAGTGCAGGGTTATAATGCCTTCTGCACATTTAGACCAGCTACTTCACAGGCAGGGACTAAAGGTGAAGGTCTCTGTATTTACATAAAAATAAATATACTTCAAGGCTGGTCAAACAGGACAATGCACTTGAGTGGCTCCATGTTCAAATCACCATGGGTAAAATCAATACCACTTCCTTGCAAGCTATAGGTCCTGCTCTATGACCCAAGAAACCCATACCATGTATTTAAACTTATTAGAAACACTAACCATTCAACCCAATACCATATTCATGGGTGACTTTAATTACTCCACTATTAACTGAGAATCCTATAGGACATCAAACATACATGCACAGAAATTCCTGGATTTTGTAAACACAAACTCCCTGGACCAGATAGTCAATACACCAACCAGGGGTGCAACTATACTGGATCTGGTCCTCAGTAATATGGTAGACTGCTGCACACTCCATACTGTAATGCCTTCCCTGGTAAGGTCAGACCACAAAATGGCCTCCTTTGAAGTAAAAATAAAACCTGGACCCCCCAACCTAAACTGGGAATATTTAGGAACTATTCTAAGGCTAACCTCCTGCTATTAAGTGAGAACCTGGAAAAATTTCAAGCCCCCATAAACCCTGAGAACACTTCTGCCTATGAATAACTGTTCACAGAAACCCTGTACAAGCATGTTAATAGCTGCATAGAGGCAGGTGTACCCACCAGGAAGAAGTACAGAACTCGAAATCAAGCCACCCTGGTGGAATCACAAAATTAATCAGCTGTACAACAGGAGGAAGAAAATCATGGCAAAATAAATTAGTGCAGCTCCCAGCAGGATAAAAGTACTCTCAAACTAAGCAAACAACTCAGAGGACAAATAAAGTCTACCAAAGCCAAATGTGAGGTAAGTTTGGCCTCCCAGACCAAGGACAACCACAAATCATTCTTTAGCTATGTCCACAACTTCAAAGGTAATACAGAATTGTGTGCGGAGCTCATTGTAAATGGAACCACCTATACTGAGGCAGAAGATATAGCAAACCTCCTGGCTGATAAATCCAGCTCCAACTTTACTCCTCTCTCCCCCTCAACCATCCCTCAGGAAATATCAAATATAACTCCCCCTATCACTAGAGAACAGGTCCTTAATGCTCTCTCTAAGACCAAGAACACTGCATCAGTGGGCCCAGACAATATCCCACGATGCCTTCTAAATAGCATGAAACATGACCTATCAGGGCCTCTGGAATTACTATTTAATTGTAGCTTCCAAACAGGCTTCATGCCTCATGAATGTTGAAAGGCAACAGTCATCCCTCTGCATAAAGGTGGGCCATCTACAGACCCTGGAAACTACAGATCCATAAGGCTTACTAGTCTTGTATGTAAAACCATGGAAAGAATTATCATTGAGATGATCAACAGAGATGTAGTAAATCTCCAGACACTGGACCCAACCCAGTTTGGTTTCATCAATGGCGGATCATGCCTACTCAACCTGGTGCAATTATTTGAGAAGGTCACCAAAGCAATGGATGAAGACAAAATTGTTCACACTGCCTACCTTGACCTGGCCAAAGCATTTGACACATTACCCCACTCGGGCATTGTTGACAAACTCAAGAGGTTAGGTACAAACCCATATGTCACCCGGTGGATAGCCAAATGGCTCACAGACAGGACTCAAGAAGTTAGAATTGTGGAGTCCACCTCTACAAACATGCCAGTCACAAGTGGAGTCCCTCAGGGATCAGTCCTTGGACCACTCCTTTTTGCAATTTACTTCTCAAAAGTCAAGGCCAATGTCAATGGTCTCTGGCTGACTAAATTTACATATTCCCATACTCTGGAATAGAATACCCATACATGTCAAGCAGAGCGCCTCCTTGGCCCTCTGCAAAAGGAACCTTGACAATTGGATGGGAAATAGGAAATTCACCAGGGGGATCACGTCAGTCACCCTGCTAAACAGGGGTCCAGGGAAGTAAATATTGTGGGAAGAAATATCCAGGGAATTGTTATGGCTAGACTTGTATAGGCCCTAGGGCAGATAGCCTAGTACCAACCTATGAATGCAAATTAGGAGCTGTCATGGAGTCTCACACTGACACAAATGTTCTCCAGGAGGGGCTGACACAGACAAACTGGTGTCAGAGCCATGGACTAAAACTAAATGCCAAGATAATAATATCCTTTGGGAGGTCATCCATCACTGGTAACTATCATTTTGACAACACACCCCTTAGAGTTGACCCAGTAGTCAGGGACTTACGGACACACACAGATAGTAATCCAGCCTTTGATCATCACATGTCTACAGCAGTGAGGAAATCATTCTATGTTGTGCAGCTCATAATCAAAGGTATGGCATCCAAGTCCAAGGAAGTCATTGTTCCACTGTAGTCGGCATTCAGACCTATCATAGAGTACAATGCCCCCTTTGGTATGTACCTAACCAAGCATATCCAAAAATTGGAACATCCACAGAGGTTCCAAACTAAAAGAATACAGGGCGTAAGTAATATGTCCTATGCAGACCACCTCAAAGCCCTTGTCCCTGTATTCTGTCTCCTACAGGCTTTTGAGGGGAGATCTATGCGTGGCATACAGGACATTGGCAGACCCCACTCTGACGGACCGGCTGCATATCCACAAAAGAAACCGTACCAGAATTACCCATTCTAAAGACTTAAACCTTGCCTGTGATATAAATAGGACCTGCTGGAGAGATAGGTATGTATCCCAGAGACTACCAGGCTCCCCATCCATATGAAGCAGAGTTCCTCACTAACCCAATTCAAGTGCAATTGGATGGGAAAATGGAAATTCAGCCCTGGTTTGGCACCTAGGTCTCTAATGCAATCAGGTAACCTATAAATGGTTCATCTCCCAGGCCCTTTCTTACACTTATCAAGGGTATCAGAACTTGTCAGAAATTTGGGATGCATGGCTAGGCTTAAAAAGGGCCTTGTGGTGGTTAGCTTAGTAAACACCTATAAACATATGCTCTTCATGCAGAGTTGGTTACTGGTGCCTTGTATATATGCACTCACCAGAAGTTGAAATTTCTCTATAAAAAAACACCTCAGAACTTTACCTCAGTCTCATGTTACTCCCATGGCAACTAATTTGCACAATGAGCAGCATTTACACATTTAGTTACAAGTATTTTAGTCTATCTATTTTATCTATTTAGCACCCAGGACTATCACCACTCTGACAGCATCTGGTTTGGGCACTGGGCAGCATCACTGGTTAGGTTAGCTACAGGTTACACCAAGTAAGCACCCTTTCCTTGGCTGGTTACAAATACCTTCCACTCCTATCCCTTGCAAGTCCACCTTAGTACCCACAGCCATGGATGGGCACTTTCCTGCTCTTTATCTAGCCTGGTGAACATGGACATCCTGAAGCAATGTAGCAATTGCCCTATGTACTCTGACAACAGCTGAATTCTCAGATAGACAAATACAGTGGAGGCTACACTCACATAGAGAGAGAAGTTGTCAAGGACTGACATGCATCACTCACTGCAGCCACAAAGGACCACACCCATAGATCTACATATGGGGAGGTGCTCATATGCAACTTACCCAAACCTCAAAGGCCTCTCAGGCACACCCCTCAGAAACTCTGCATGCACATTAACAAGACAATTTCAATCACAGCACATAAGGTCACATCTCATTGTGTCTCAACTACCAAACCCATAAGGCAAAAAGCTCCACAACCCAATATTCCAATCATAGGAAACCCCATTCTTAGACAAACTGATGTCACTCTTACTAGGGTGCATAAGGAGAAAGTTACAGTTAGTTGCCAGCAACTGACAGATCATGCAAGCACACAGGTCACTTACCCTCAAGTACCAGTATGACTAAGTCATAGTCCATGTGGGCATGAAAGATGCGAGATGCACCTCTTTGGATTACATGAAGAGAGACATGACTGAGCTCTCACAATGTGTGTCAAAGGCAAGTAGGACAAGAGCACTGAGCAGCATTCTACCATTTCCAAGGGTGATGCCAAAATACCAGCAGAAAATGATCAACTTTAACAATTGGCTTAGCTACTGGTGTCAATTCAAATAGCTCCAGTACTTGTCAGCCTGGGAGGACATGGTTGACAGGCCACACTGTTTTGCCAGCGATGGTCTTCAACTATCACCTCTTGGCTTTCAGATATTAGCCAAAACATTAACCACCCCTATAGTGCCTTTTTTAGGCATTGCCAAACAGGCACATCTTTCAACATAACAAAAGCTACTCAGGACAAGCTAAAGGTGTTACTGCTCAATGCTAGGAGCTTCAACAAGAAACTGCACTCCCTAGAAGCTCTCTTCACCCTGGAGAATGCTGACATCTCTGCAGTTATTGAAACACTCTGGCGGTGCATGACTATAATGCTTTTTATATGTTCTGATCAGCCATGGAACATGAAAGAACCAAAGGCTGAAGTGCATCTATACCATATTTTTGCTAACTGCAGACCCACCATCACTAATCAAGAAACCCATACATCATGCCTGAAATTACTAGAATCGCCATACAGCCTAAAAACATACTCAGGGGTAATTTTCACTACCCCTCCATTAATTGATAGGCATAAACGAACACCAAAGATTTCCGGACTTTGTAAACTGAAATGCCCTGGGGTAGCTAGGCTGCACACCCACTAGGGGAAACATATCCTAGATCTGGTCTCACAAATATGGGCAGCTCTGCACCCCCCCCCACCCCACCCCCCGTGTGATATCCTCACTGGTAAGATCAGATCAAAAAGCAGTCTCCCTTGAAATAAAGGTAAAAATAGTTCCTTCCACCTAACCGCAAAAACATTTAAGAACTTCTCCAAGGTAAATTAGTCCCTATTAAGAGACAGCATAACTAGTTTCCAAGCTTTCCAAAATACAGAAAACAAAGATACCTGTGCAGAGGTATACACAAAAGTCTTGTATGACCATATAAACAGCAGCACTTGCAATGTCAGTACCAGACTGAAATAAACCCAGGTTATACTACAAAAATAAGGCTATCTGGTGGATCCCTGGTATTAATAGGTTGCACAACAAAACAAAATCATGTCGAGAAGTAAGAGGGAATGAGATAACAGAGCAAAAAGTACCTCATTAATCTAAACAAGTGAATCAGTGAACCAGTCTAGTTTCTGAAAGCAGACCTAGAGGTAAAAATAGCCTCCAAAGCTAAGGATAACCATAAGGCATTTTTCAGTTATTTCTGCAATCTTAAGGGCAACACCCAACAACATGTGGAATTAGTTGTAGATAGCATTACCTGTACTCAGCCAGAAAATATGGGAAATCTGCTGGCTAACAAACTCAGCTGAAATTTTACTTCCCCATCACCCCCAGTTCTCCAAGAATTACCCATCACTCCATTGCCAATTGTCACCAAAGAACAGATTGTCACTGTGCTCTCTAAAGTTAAAAACACAGCTTCAATGGCACCTGGTGATATACCATGTTGCCTCTTAAACAGCTTAAATCAGTATTTACCAGGCACATTAAAATCTTTAACAGCCTCCAGACTGACTGTCCCAGTAGAGTGGAGGACAGCAACAGTCATCCCTCTGCATAAACGGGAACCAGCTACTGACCAGGGAAATTACAAGCAATGAAGTTTGACTAATCTTATATGTAAAGACAAGGAAAGAATAATCAGGACCTGATAAATAATGACGTACAAAACCTCCAAACACTGAACCTGACCCAATTCAGCTTTATCAAGGGCAGGTCATACCTAGTCAGTCTGATGCTTTTCTTTGAGAAAGTCACTAAGGCTGTGGATGAGGGTAAAAGAGTACATACCGCCTACCTCAATATGGCCAAGGCATTTGACATAATTCCTCACTCAGGTATTACAAATAAACTCACAAAATTGGGAATAAATCCCTACGTTATGAGATGAGAGCCAATAGGCTCACAGACAGCACACATGTGGTTAATGTTCATGACTCCAGATCCAGAAAGAGGTGAGTTTCTAGTGGTGTGTCACAGGGCTCATTACTGTGACCACTCCTGTTCAGAATATAGTTCTCTGAAGTCTAGGCAAAAATGTAAGGCCTCTGTATGACAAAGTTTGCTGACTACTGCAAGTCGAACCATTGAACCTCCAAGTGATGTAGACAGCTTTCAGGAGGGTTTAGACCAGGCAAATGACTGGCACTAGAACCATGGCTGAAATATAAATGTGATCAAATGCCTTATCACACCCTTTGGGAACTAGAGTATCCCTGCAAATTACAACATCAACAGCACATCCCCAAGAGTAGACTTAGAGGTGAGAGATGTAGGTACACAAATATATAGTATATAGTATATAGTTTATATATATATATATATATATATATATATATATATAAAATGTGTGTATGTATATATATATATATATATATATATATATATATATATATATATATATATATAATGTGTGTGTATGTATATATATATATATATATATATATATATATATATATATATATATATATATATATATATATATATTGATATATAGTATATATTTATTTTTATGGTACAGATATATATTTCTGTTAAATTGTCGTAAATTTTTATTTATGTTAAAGTCCTTTGTTTTAAATCCATGTGAATTTGTCAATGTGCAGTTTGTTGGTGGTTGTTCTTGACCTGGTCGAGTATGTGGTGGACTATTGGGCTGATAAGTGGAAGTTTGGGCCTCAGTGGAAATTTAATTGTACATGGAGGAGAAAGCCAGAGGAACGGACAGAATTTTGCTGGGTTGGAGGAATGGACAGAATTTTGCTGGGTTGGAGGAATCAGACTGGTTTCGGGAAGCTAGTGGTGTTGGCGATGGACCGGTAATGGTAATGGATGGTGGATACAGCATTAGATTGGTTGCAGCTGTTCGGACCTTCAGAAAGTGGCAGTTGCACTGTATTCAGCAAGTCAGCGATGGCCGGTATTTTTTTTTTTTTTTTTGGTCAGTGGTATAGGAGGACCGGACTGGACTTGAGATTTTGGCTAGAGTTGGAGATGGAGTCATGCATGGTTGAGGAGGCTTGATGCTTTCTATGTTTCGGTTGGCTCGGACACAGTGTTGTCACTATTGTTAAATATGTGTGTGTGTGTATTTGTTTCTGTGCTTTTGTTGTACATTGAGCTTGGAGGAATGTAATTTTGTTCAGCTGTGCATTTGGGTGTATGGTCTGAATGACAAAGTTACTCTGACTTTGATATAGTAACCTGAACTTTTACCACCATGTCCACAGTCGTGAGGAAGTAGCTCTATATGGCACAACCAATAAGTAAAGTTATGGCATTCAGATCCAAGGAAATTATAGTCCTCAGCCCTCATTAGATCAATAATACAGTAGAATGCACCATTTGGCATATACTAGACTAGGTACTTACACAGCAGCTGGAGTGACCTCAGATGTTCCTCACCAAGAAAATACACGGTGTAACAAGCATGTCCTATGTGGATAGATTAAAACCCCTATCCCTTTACTCTGTCTCCTACAAACTATAATGGGCTGACCTACAAGGCACTCAGAAATCTAGCCCTGATGGAGCTGCTACACATGTGCAAGTCAAACAGCATTCAAAAATGAGAGAAAATTCAAATCAAACTTAGTGAATTCAATTCCACATGTGTTCTCAGTTGAGTATGTAACAAATTACTGCAATTCAACAATATCACCCTTCTAAATCAGCCAGCAGACATCTAAATAATGACACCATATACTAAATTAATGAATAAAAAGATTATGACTGTCATCAAATGTAAGCTTCTCCTCCAGATACCACAAAGATAGATCCGCATATATGGGGCAAACGAAGCCACCATAGCCATATCCTTGACATCCAAATAACAATCATCTTTGAAATAAAACAGTTTTGTCATCACCACCTCAGTCATGTATAACAAAATATGAAATCTAGGCCAACACATTTGAGAAGTTTCTAACCAATACTGCACCACATGAAAACCAGCCTAATGTGGTAACCACCTTTACTGTAACTTGACATCTAACATCAACTGTAAAAAAAATTGGTAATATCTTGTATTCTAGATCTCAACCGTAGTAATGGCTGCAAAAACTTGATTAGAAAAGCAGACAAGGGTTCTGTTAAAGAACACCCCACCCCCCACAAATTATATATACTAGCAGTTAATGTAAGTGATGAAATATTATGAATCAAATGTTCATTTAAATCTTTACAATATGTTGAAACAAGTGTATTACATCTCCTGAATCCATGATGTTTCCCCATATCTCTCAAAATGTTCAGATTTTTGCCTTATATTTTTGTCCGTTTCTCATAAAATTTTGACTTTTTGGCAAACCACTGGCTAACTGAGGATTGAATTCAGAAAATAATGACAGACATTTGAGTTTCAAACTTCATACCATTCAGAAAATTCATGCTAATGTAAAAAGTACAGCTGTGTACACTTATCATAAATGTATATGTTTGAGTGTATTCACTGCTTTAGTCATCACTTTTGGGTTATCTACTTGCAGTAGTCCTCAAGTCGGCCCGATTAACAAAGTCTTGTGTCCTGTGTCGGTTGCTGTCCCTTCTTCCATGATGCTAGGTCATCGGGATATAAAACATGCAGCCAATGCCATTACATCAGTTTTTCTTGCCTCAGATGTCAGGTGCCCCCTTAATGGGAAACAATTAACTCTATAAATATACACGGTCATACCTCCAACAAAAAAGCAAATACACCAAAAAGCTTTAGAAGATAGTAAAGGAAAGTAGAGATATATCCAAAAATGAAAAAGAAGGGGGCTGGAGGGAGGGTAACCAGGACTGCAACAGTGAATACACTCGAACATCTACATTTATGGTAAGTGTACACAACTGTACTATGTTCTTCATGTTTCACTGTTGCAGTCATCACTTTTTGGTAGATTCCCAAAGCTAAGGATGGGAGGAGGAATTTAAATAGAATTAGGACCAGCTAAAAGGCCCTGCAAGATTGCAGTGGCAAATCCAGCTCTAGATTTAGAGAAAATTGGCAGATGGTAATTCTTGGTGAAAGTATGTACAGAACTCCAAGTAGCAGCTTCTAGGATGTCCCTGGTAGGGATGCCTCTGAGAAAGGCTGTAGAGGTAGATGCAGTCCTGGTAGAATGGAGTCTGATCCCCTGTGGGACAGGTTTTCCATGGTGTTTGTAGCAAAAAAGAATGCAATGGCCTATCCATTTGGAAATGGTTTGCTTTGAAATAGCCTTCCCCTCTGCCCCTGCAGCAAATGCCACCAGTAGTTGATCAGATTTCCTTTGATGTTTAGTTCTGTCCAAGTAGAATCTAAGTTGTCTATGCACGTCTATAGAGTGCAGCATCCGTTCCCCTTTGTTCTGTGGATTAGGAAAGAAGGTTGGCAAATGTATGGACTGATTAAGGGCCACACTGGATACCACCTTGGGCATGAAGGAGGGATTGGTCCTGAGGGACACTATGTCCCCATGAAAGATGATGAAAGGCTCCACTGCCATGAGGGCCTGTAATTCAGATACCCTTCTTGCTGAAATGATTGCTAAAAGGAAAGCTGTTTTCCAAGAAAATAATTTTAAGTCTGCAGTTGCAGCTGGCTCAAAACGAGGAAGGGTAAGCTTTTCCAATACAAAGTTGAGGTCCCAGGCTGGAGATGGAGCTCTCCTGGGTGGTCATAGATTTTTGGCCCCTCGGAACTGCTTAAGCAGTGGATGAGAGAAGAGGGGTGGTTCTGTGTTATAATGAGCTGAGATGGCAGAGGTGTGAATTTTGATGAAGGAGAAAGACAGGCCCTTATGAAGCATCTCAGTTAAGTATTGTAAGATCTGATGTAAATTGGGCACTGTTGTGCTCATCCCTTGAGATTGGTTCCAGGCACAGAATCTTTTCCATTTTTTAGCACAAGACTTTCTGCTACTAGGCCTCCTTGCCTCTAAAATGATATCCATCACTGGTTTACTGTGGGATGGTAAAGGAGAAATTATGTAATTACCCAGGCTGCTAGATTCAGTGTTTTAAGTTGAGGATGCAGAATTTGGTTCTCCTGCTGAGACAATAGAGTAGGAGTCTGGGGCAGGTGCCATGGGGCCCACAGTGACACACTGCGCAAGAGGAGGTACCAATGTTGGCGTGGCCAGTGTGGTGCAATCAAAATCATCCTTGGTTTGTCTTGTTTGATCTTTAGTACTACTTTGGAGGCAGAGGAGGAAAGGCATAAACTGATAGTTTTTCCAGCTGAAGGACAGAGCATCCACTTTCCAAGC
This sequence comes from Protopterus annectens, assembly GCF_019279795.1. Taxonomy (NCBI): domain Eukaryota; kingdom Metazoa; phylum Chordata; order Ceratodontiformes; family Protopteridae; genus Protopterus; species Protopterus annectens. The sequence goes on from NC_056728.1 coordinate 963,171,312, forward strand.
TTGTTTGTAGGGAGTCCTTGTGCAGAATTTGTCCAACTGATAGTTTTGGGGGGAGGCAAACTGGTCTATATCTGGGCTCCCCCATTTGCTTGTCAACATGTTGAAAATCCTTGGTTTCAGTTTCCACTTGTGTGGGTCCATAAGGTTTCTGCTTAGTCTGCCAGTGTATATCGTTTTCCTGGCAGGAATTGAGCTTGTAAATGTACCTGATAACTCAGGGCTGTGCTCCACATTGCCATGGCTAGTCTGCAGAGGGGGTAAGAATGTGTACCCCCCCCTGCTTGTTTATGTACCACATAACAGTGGTGTTGTCCATCTTTATCATCATTAATTGTCCTGGAAGAATGTGGTCCTTGAAGGCTGTCAGAGCATTCTGTACAGCTAACATTTCTTTTTGATTGATATGCAGGTGCATTTGACTTGGGTTCCATTTGCCCTGAATGCACTTTCCTGCCAGGTGGGCCCCCCATGTATAGTCTGATGCATCTGTTGTTAATGTCTGGGCGGCAGGGGGTAGTGTGAATGGTAGTCCCCTGTTTTGGTGGCAGGCCTCCGTCCACCAAAGGAACTCTAGGCGTAGGCAAGGTATGATAGGAATCATTGCCTCTAGGATCCTGTGAATGTTGACACCATAGGCTTTTGAGATATCATTGCAGTTTCCTCATATGCAGCCTTGCATATGGAATTAGAAGAATGCAGGCGGCCATGAACCCCAAAGGCTTGCAGTATTTGCCTTGCAGATAACTGGGTTTTTGTGGCCACTTATTTGAAGTAGGTTATCAAATTAATCCATTTCTCTGGTGTGAGGAAAGCCATCTGGGAAGTTGTATTCAAGCTTGCTCCCAGGAATATAATTTGTTGACAGGGTACCATTTGTGATTTCTTTTCGTTTATGGTGTACCCCATAGAAGTCAGTACCCTTTAAACAAATGCCAGATGATTCAAAAGTATGTCCTGGCTTTCTGCCTAAATTAGACAATTGTCCAGATATGGGTATATTTGAATATTTATTTGCCTGTAGAATGCAATGACTGGAGCTAGGCACTTTGTGAATATACTGGGCGTAGTAGATAAGCCAAAAGGGCAGTGCAGAGAACTGATAGTGCATGTAGCCTGCTTTGAAGCGTAGGTATTTTCTGCAAGACTCCCTGATAGGGATGTACAGGTATGCTTCTTTTAAAATCTAGTGTTGCCAACCATGCATCTTTGCCTAGCATAGGAAGCAGCTGGTGAAGAGTCAGCATCTTGAATTTTGGAATCACCAGAAAGGTATTTGGAGTAGAAAGGTCCAGGATAGGATGCCATGTATTGCCTTTTCTGGGTACCAGGAAAAGTCTTGAATAGAACCCTTGTCCTTTTTCCTCTTCTAGTACCAGCTGAATTACCCCCATGCTTAAGAGAGAGGACACTTGATTTTGGGCCTCTGCCCACTGATTTGGGGGTAGATCTGGCCACCCGTTTGGTGTTGGTAAGGTGTGGAAGTGAAATCTGTATCCTTGGGACACTATATTTAAAACCCATTTGTCTTGGGTAATGAGTTCCCAGTGTTTGGCCTGCAGACCAATCTTTCCACCTAAAGGAGCATTCCGTTGGGAAGTGCTTGGAAGTTTTAAAAGCAAGTCATTGAGACTGTTTTCCATAGGAGGAATCTTACTACTCCATGATTTGGGTTGGGAAACACCCCACTGCTTATTCTTGTGTGTCCCCCTGGGACTGAAACCTGGGGTTTCTGCTGTGTCTGGGTTTGGCTTGAGAAGACCTTGAAGAGGCTGGAAAGGACCAAGTTTTAGAGGGCCGTTGCCTACTAAATCTAGGAGGCTGAACTTGTAAGAAATATTTAACAGTTTGTATAGATTTAGCTTTATCTTCCATCTTTTTCAGAACTTCCTCAGCCTTGTTGCCAAACAGGCAGTCCAGATTTAAGGGAGCATCCAACAATTTAGCTTTAACATGATCAGGTAAAGATTGCTCCTTAAGCCAAGCATGCCTTCTGAGCACAGAACCAGTAACAGCAGCCCTGCAAGAGGCCTCTAAAGAATCAAATCCACATTGCAAAGTATGTTTTCCACTCTGCTCAGCAGAATGCATTAAATCCTGTAATTCTTTATTTTCCACAGTCAGGAATCAACATCATTTTCTGTTTAAGCAATCCAATAACATGTTGTTGATACCTTAACATATGAAACTGACAGTTTAAAGCCCTAATGGCCAAGGCTGCAGAAGTGTAAACCTTTTTACCCCATCTATCCAGCACCCTGGAGTCTATCAGAAGGGGGAAGGATTTTTAGCAGTAGAAGCCTTAATGCCCTTGGGTCCCTGTGAAATAGTCTGGCTCCACAGTAGGATTTTTAAAAAGGAACTTGTGTGAATCAGGAACCCTGTAATATGTGTCAGGTTTTCTGTGAGCTGGAGGCAAGGAATCAGGGGCCAAACTAGATTCCGAAAAAGCATCATCAACAATGTCTAGTACTGGAGGAATAGCTAAAGGCCTATGCTGAGGCAGGAGTAAGAAATCCCTAAGGCTCTTTTTTAAATCAGAAAAATCCTGGCTTTCCCAGTGGAAATGCTCCCTTAGAGTATGTAAGTTTACACCAAAAGAAAAGTCCTCTGGAGGGGAAGCAGAGGGGATAGAGTCCTCTGCATCAGAATCCTCATAAGTAGATAAGGGCAAATTCAGATCATCAGAAGAATCAGAAAAATCTGAATCCTGGTCAAAAGATTCATAAACAACTTCAGTCCTAGGTCTCATAGAAGGGGGAGGCTGGCTTCCCCTTATTAGAGTTATAAGATCTTCAGCCGTTCTTATAATTTGTTTTTTAGTCATAGAGGCCTAAGCATGCAGCCTGGGCATCAGTTTTTTAGTCATGGTTCGAGATTTAGGCCTAAAAGAAGAAAGAGGCATTGGTTTAATATGCAAGTCCATAGGCCTGAATACACCCTCAGAAGCCGGTGCCTGCACATCGGCTCCGGACCCATCCAAGGTAGAGACATCCGCAGGTTCCATAGCTGAAGCATCTCACGGCACACCGGATTCCTGAATGGGTCTCAGTAGAGGCCTGCGAATCAGAAGTAGCGGGTATCAGGGGCTGTGAAAGTGTCTCACTGAGTACCGGTGAACTGGTGACTGGCTTAGGAGAAGCGTCATCGGCAGTTTTGGACCGCGGCGGCCTGTCTCTGTCTTTATCCTTGTGTTTTTTCAGAATCCCGGTAGTAGGATGGCTAACCGATGACATTTCTGGATAATTAAACCGAGAACCGAAATATTTTCAGGCGAAAATATACAGACGACGGATAGTGCGCTGATTAAATAAAGCACAAAACTGAGAGCACGGTACGTTGTGGTCAGGGCCTAGGCAAGGAATACAGTATGAACGAAAATCTTTATGAGGTATTTGCTTTCCACAAGTAATGCAATTATTTAACTTTTGCTGACATCGGTAAGGAGCAAGAAAAAGTTTCCCCAAAGGGGTACTTAGTTGAAGACTTTGGTTCTGAAACTCGAAAAAGAAAATTTCAGGAGTCAGCCGACCGGCACTTCCGAACTGCTTCTGCTTCAAGCACCACACGGCAAGAAAGACTAATGTAATGGCATCAGCTGCATGTTTTATACCCCCGACGACCTGACGTCATGGAAGAAGGGAAAGCAACCGACGCAGGACCCAAGACTTTGTTAATCAGGCTGACTGAGGGCTACTGTAAGCAGATAACCCAAAAGTGATGACTGCAACAGTGAAACATGAAGAACATCCTTTATTCTATCAACTTTCTAAGTGTGTAAGAGTAATATTTAAAAACTGTCCTTATTTTGAGGCCTTTGTTCCCTTATTATTTATGGCTTCATCCAGGTTTCTTGCTGTAAGAGGTTGAGAGGTATGATGTTTCCTACCACCTCTGCATAATGTCATAAAGGGGATGACCTATCTTATCACATTTGAGAGTAGATGTTCTAGTCCCAGCATCTATGTCCATATCAATTACTTAGAAATCATCTGTCAGATTTTCAGTTTATTCAGTGACTTTCAAAATGGAGCATGAAGCTGGTTGTTGCCATTTAAACTTAGTTTGCTGAAAGTTACTCTTATTCATGTTCTTACTTGCACCATCTGGTTGTTTGCAAACCATACAATCCACTTGTCTATTATGTTAATAGTCCTTCACATCCCCTTGTATTTCCTCAGTTCACGATAAGCCGGGTCTTTTTCTAGACTGAACAAATTTTTAGATGAACATTTTAGTTGTGCTTGATAATTTGCATGTAAAGAAAATTCCTTTGCCCGCTGGCTAAGTTCTGTGACTATCCTTTGTTGTTTCAAAATTTGGACGTCATATAAATACATCAAGGCCCGCACGAACATTAATGAAGCGGCTTCCTGAATCCTACACCACCATTCAATAAAAAGTTCATCTGTTTCAGCCACTACTCTAAGACCCCATGAAGTAAAATCAACTTATTTATAAGCTTTAAGCAGCCACAAATGCCAGCCAGAACAAACTACATACTTTTTTGGATTCAGTCCACAGTTCTCTAAAAAACAACTGAAGTATTCTTAGTATCTAAAATGAATGTAAATGCAGTAATCCCATCTTCTTCATCACCAAGACCTTGCTTAGTTGTAACAAATCCTTATCGAACAGTACATCAACTATACTATTATATCAGACTATTATATTACTCTATTGTAATTGTATGTTACTCTGTATTGTGCGTTCTTTTCTTGTATCTAGTGGTTATATATGTGGAGCTTTTCTCCCCAGGCCTCCACTGAAAATGGGCTCACATAGGCCCAGTGAACCATCCCGGTAAACAAATGCAATAAATAAATAAATAAACAAACTATACTGCAACCAAATATGTTACTCAACTCTGTGGAATAGTCCGATACAAAAATGCTCAATGAAACATAGCAAGCGAATTCCAATATATCAAAACAATAGCTTCCATGAAAACCCCCTACAACAGTGTACACATAGAAATCAATCCAATCATGTCCCCAGAACATTTCAGTATTCACAGACAAGCTAAACTGAAAATCAGCATATAGCTAAATATTAATTTATTGCTGCATGGCTAAAAGGTAATTTAAAACATATACTGGTTTCAGTGTAACCAAACTGTTTTCAATATGTATGAAGTAAAAATGTAACATAACACCAATAAACACCAGCAGGCATACGCGCTATATAAAAATTTAAAGAAATAGACAGTCAATAAATATAATTATCATTCATTCAGTCCAGCACTGAATAAAGCCCCCAAGTTTGGTAATCCAGAATTCTTCTACCTCGGATAAGTATTGTAAACCCAAACTAGATGGCATAATTGGTAGAATTCTATCAATTCAATCAACATACATGAAGTGAGCCACTACCCCAGCAATGCAGGCAGGCACAAAATGTAAAAGCATACTGTCCAACAAACATGTAAGAGAGCATTAGTTGCCAGTTATAAATTCAGTAGCTTGCATACAAATATATATATATATATATATATATATATATATATATATATATATATATATATAAATATAACACAAGGATTACTGTGTATGAAATACAGAACAAACAGGTAACTTAAAAGCAGTTTCTAAATCCATAATGAGCATATATGGTGTAGAAATACTGGAAGCATTGCTTTAGAATATTAAATGTTTTTCATGCCAGTAAAAGCAATCAAATGGTCATATGATTGCAAAATGTTGGCATTAGTTTCTGGGAGGTGACAATGCAGCAGAGATAATATCTTTGTATATGAGTGTGTCTATGTATATATATATATATATATATATATATATATATATATATATATATGTGTGTGTGTGTGTGTGTGTGTGTATATATATATATATATATATATATATATATATATATATATATATATATATTTATATTGAGAGAGAGAGAGATAAGTAGGAGGTGGGGGCTACATGTATTCGTTTTTTTTTAATATTGAGGTTGTCTTTTTTGTGGTTTGACATTTTTGTTTTTAACAAAGTGAAGTACACTCCCTTCAAGTCAGCAGTGTTTGTATATATTACTTTACTTTCCTGCATGCATAGGAGCGTGTGCGCCTTTTTGCTTGCATTAACAAGAGACAACCTAAAGCTACCGGATTGCCTTGTGATTAAAATGCCTGTGTCAGCGTTATTTAACAATCGCTGAGACTGCCTTTTGATTTTTGACATCCGTAACATCAGAATTAATTAGTATAGATGGGGTAGGACAAATCTTCCTGCATGGAGGAAAATTAGGGTTTACTCCCCAGGTAAGAACTGTTTGATTTCATGTTTCTATCCATTCATTTCAACCAAATGACTTACATGAATTCATTGTTTATAGCTATTGAATACATATAATGGAATCACAGGGCTTCATAGAACAGTGGTTTACTTTTTATAGGAACATAGAAACAACACTAGGCAAGCCATACATGCTTAAAACATGTTCTCCCTAGTAGGGTTTGTAATCCAGGTTTTGTTTTCAGTTGCTTACGGTAATTTAGCCCTGCAGATACTGCAATAATTTGATTTCCAAATCTCAGAACATTTTGATAGTACATTTTATATTGCTTGATGATTTGTTTGTAAATTAAATCTGAAAATAAATCTTTCCACTCATTGATATTTCGCCTTGTTTCAGCTTCTGGTAAAGTATCATGTAGATAATGATTTTCAAATTCAGCAGTTGACATTTTATGATATTTTGCATTTGTTTGCATGTCTAGAATTATAAAAACTATTGTTATACACCATATACACTTTACTGATAATATGGACATTTTGTTTCCTTGATTAAAGCAAGTAAGTGCAAAATTATTAATTTAGACACCTTTTTTTGTTTATATTGCAGACCCAAAGACTCAGTTCAAGTTGGAAAAGCATAAAGTTGTTTTAGAACTGAACATAAATTGAAGAATTCTCCTACTGTAATGCATTCCATAAGTTCTTGTTTAAGCTGTTACTGTGGCATACGTTTCAGTCATAATTATTTTAAGGAAAGAGTTGTATGCTAATAAATTTGATATGCAAATTAACATTCTGTCTTGCTTCAGTTCTGCTTTTACATTAGTCAATTTGATGAATGTTGTAAAATTAAAATCTCAAAATATTAATTTTTTTCTGGATATTATGCAGTCCGTTTGGATATTAAAATAAGAAACTCCAGGTAATGTTGCTTAAATTCTTTCATTTATACTCACCTTGTTTTTTTTGTAGTTTTTAAGTGCAACAGCAATTTAAACTGGTTTAAAGCTTTCAAACGTGTTTCACATTATCATAGTAAGTATATTTTGAAAAATAAAATGCTTTCATTTGACAACTTCTGATCTTGTATTGTATTTTATAAATGTACAAGAGGTGTAAAACTATATAATGTGTGACATGAGTTTAAACTACATATATGGGCTCATACAACAGAAAAGATGGAAGCCAGAAGGAATTTCTAATTTTAGTTTCCGTACAACATCCGGTTGTCTGCCACTAAATGTTAAATTATTGAAATAGCTTCTAATACTGCTAGTATAACTACTACAACTTAATGCTCACATTATATGCACACCTTCTCTTGCACTGATAACTATCACCCTTCAGAAGGCTTTAGGCTCCTAGAAGATTCTACAAGAGTTACCCTATGCATCACTTAAACAATGATGTCAATACCTTAAAATAAAACAGCAGAGCCCAATTTCATGGCCTGGAGGGATGAAGACCTGACTACAGTGTCGGCAACCTATGTTTGATTAGCAGTATAATAAAGGGGG